>NC_073263.2:32702649-33005679 GCF_029289425.2 Pan paniscus | reverse complement strand
ACTTTGAAAAAGTTAATAATCATAAGCATCTGTTTTTCCAAATTTCCTTCAGAATAATCAACCAATATTTACTGTATACCTTTTCTCTGCTACACATGGGGCTCAGGACATCCCCTGAATTTTTGTACTTACTCCTCAAAGCAACCCCATTTTACTGATGAGGAAATGAGGCTTAGAGAAATGTGGTCACTTTTTTAAGGTCATATGGCTAGGAACTGTCTTTCTGACTGCTAAACATATTATCTTAACCACAAAACTGTATTTATTCTTAGAGTAATGAGGAATCATTGAAGGATTTTAAGAAGATTGAAGTGATCACATTGATTTTGAAGGAATCACACTGGCTGAGAATATAGATTGGAGAGAAATAAGACTAGAATCGGACTAAGAAGTTAGGAAACTATTGCAATTTTCTAGGTATTACCTGAATGTTGCCCAGGAGGTGGCAGCAGGGATGAAAAGAAGCAGATGGATTCAAGCAACATTTGGAAGTAGGCTTCAGCAGGATGTAGTGAGGACAGGAAGGAGTCATGGGTGATCTTTGAGTTTCTGATTTGAGCAAACAGGTAGATGGAAACACCATTCACCAAGACAGAGGGAACACAGACAGGGGATCTGTATGTGTGTGTGGACAAGGAGGTGGAGGAGGAGGTGGGAGGGGAGGAGAGGACATTGAGTTTTGGACACAGAGTTTGAGGTGTCTGATGTGAAATGTCCAAAGGCAAATGTGCAATCAACAGTTTGTTCTTGGCCAGTCACGGTGGCTCATGCCTGTAATCCCAGCACTTTGAGAGGCCGAGGTGGGCGGATCACTTGAGTTCAGGAGTTCGAGACCAGCCTGGCCTTGGGTGACAGAGTGAGACTCTATCTTAAAAAAAAAAAAAAAAAAAAAAAAATTCGCTGTTTTCCTGGAGCTCAAGGAAAGAGACCTAAGTTGGAGATCTAAACCTGAAGGTTGTCAGAATATGGATGGAAAGTACATGAGATCACCCTGGAAGAAGGTGCAAAGTGAGAAGGGAAGAAGGGCCAGCACCCATCCCTAACAAGACAAAATAAAACTTAAGTAAATGAAATCAGCATATAAGAAGGGCACAGGCAAAAGGAGAGCCCACCAAGAAAATGATAAGGAACAAGCAGAGGGGTAGAAAAGACAGCAGGGACAGCATGGGATTCAGAAGGCCAGAAGGATAAAGTTGCGGAAGGGAGGAGTACTCAGCTGAGTTAGGGCCTGTGATGTCACTGAGAGACACAGTGAGGCAGGGCCTGGCTTTAGCACTAAGGAGACTATTGGTGGCACCAGGGCCCTGGAGCAGTGGATTAAAACTAGACTTTAGTCTTCTTCTCAGTTACTAAATAGACACATGGTATCATGTAAATCTTTTTTTTTTTTTTTTTTTTGCCTCGTTCTGTCGCCCAGGCTGGAGTGCAGTGACACAATCACGGTTCACTGCAACCTCTGCCTCCCAGGCTCAAGAGATCCTCCCACCTTAGCCTTCCAAGTAGCTGAGACTACAGGCACATGCCACCATGCTCGGCTAATTTTAAAATTTTTTTGCAGAGCAGGGTGTCTCGCTATGTTGCCCAGTCTGATCTCGGACTCCTCGGCTTAAGCCTGGAACTCCCACCTAGGCCTGCTGAATTGCTGGGATTACAGGCATGAGCCACTGCACAAGGCCTGTATTATATAAATCTTTACTTAAGTCAGAGAAAAATAAATTTAATGCGTCTTCCCCATGAATGAGTATTTTGATGACTTTTATGATTCCTGACGATTTGTGTAGTTCCTAAAATCATTCAATCTTCATGCCTCAGTTGGCATTTTATTTTCATTTCTGGAGGCCATTTGGTTCTAATTTTACAATCTTATTTTTTGTCTCAAACTCAATATTCCTGACAAAAGTGGTATAATTTTGAGATATTAAGAGTGATACTGTTTTTTTACAGGTGATCTCTGATAAGAGACCCAAAGAAAGAGTGGGTAAGTCTCCCTGAGAAAATGTTTTCCTGTTTATGTATAAAAGTTGTTTGGAGAGCTTTGCCTCATCCCTATAAATTTAAACATGCCATAAGTGTTGCTGAATCGTGGATGCAAAGTTGATGGATACAGTATGATGTTAAATCAGAATATGACCTGCATTTTGAAAATTGGAAAAGTTCATTGGGTTTTCTCTGGTCCTCATGCAGCCATGCTGCTGAGTTTATCTCCATTTTGTAAAGTTGATTTTACACAGAAAGAAGTTGCTTTGCATAATCAGTCTTTATCTTGAAATGTATCTTATAAGTTAAATAGGAATTAAATAAAAGATTGCACCTTTACTGAAACATCTGCTTCGAAGGTAAGGCCTCTTGAAAATAAGGCATATATGAGGGTAGTGGTTTATTTGTATAGCTTTTGTATTTGGAAATGTTCTGTATAAATCTGAATACTTGACAGCTTTATTTGTGGAATGTTATTTTAATGACTATGTAAACTAACAGCTAACCAATCTTGAATCACCACTTCTTACCAACTCTTTAGCAGCTGTTGTTGTACTTTTCATTTGAATAGTCATTATGGATAAGACATTCTGAAATCTCCGTATCAGTCCTCACTTCATACGGTCATTTACATGCTTATACATAGAAAGGAACCCCTTCAAAGCCCTTTATGTGATTCCACTGCATGTATTCTTCATATCCTGTAGATAGCGTATTGCTAGACTTGAAAGTTAACACTTTTCTCTGAGTTTATATCTTTAAAGCCCAATTTTGAAGTATCTTGTCAAATAATGCCTCTAAAAGCAATAGTCTGATGCTACCCTTATCTGCATTGGTGCCAGCATTATTTCCATTTTTATACACTCATTTTTCTATAATCTGCTGAGAACCAGTTTCAGTTCATTATTCAGACACCCAAGATCTCAGCTTCACTTATGCTTAGGATGAGCATTGGATCTCTGGGATATAGTCATCTGCTGTTCTTCAGCTCTTGGGGAGATTTGCAAGGAGGCCTTTACACTGGGCCTCCAGGCAAAAATGACTGGCTAGAACTTTGTCAGGAAAATGTCTTTAGTGAGTGTGCCGAACCTATCAGCTCTCCCACTAAACAACCGAGCAGAATTTGTTCTTGCCATTCTGAGAAATGCTTGTAGCATCAACTATGCATAATTTTTGTCCATGACCACTTTTATATTTGGGACTTCAACTATATATAACCCTCAACCACCTGGCAGCTAAGTGGGAAATAAGCACAGACCTCTTTTAAAATCATATGAATGTGTCCAAATAGTAAATTATGACATAAGTAGAACCCTCTGTGCTTCGTCTCTCTTGTTGAAATTCCAACTTGAATTACAGGAGCTGATACTGCATTTACATCAGCAAAGAATGTGTTTCGCTTCAGAAATGACCAAAAAGGGGATTTACACTAATGAGCAGCCTGTGAAGCTTTTAGACAATCAAAGTATTTCCCCTGGAGATCTGATAACTAGAATAATAGGTCTATTTTCTTCATTTCATAAGTATATCCAACTTATTATAGCAAAAGAATATTTTTCACCATGTAAAAGTTACAATCAAGAAAGTAAGAAACAACCATAGTTGACTTCTGGGTGGAAATGACAAGTACTTTTCTAATAAATTACATCTCTGTGAGGAAGTTCAGCCATGGAGGCTCTGAAGTGGTTTAATAGTCCTAGATTGGATGTGGAGCTTACCTGTGGGTCTTCAGGTATCGTGCATGAGAGTTCGGTCTACTACAGCCTGAATATTTCGCTGTTTAACCACTCTGCCATTCAGGGCTTCATTTTGGCAGGGGAAAAATCGAATAAGCAAGCAGGCCAGAAAATCTAGAAGACAGTCAAATCGATTTTCACATAAATATTTATGGAAAGCACTCTGGGAGAAGGAAATATTGGTGAAGGATATCTGAGAACAATTTTTCTGAACATGTAAATCAAAGGAGAATTATAGAAGCCTAATTCCAATTTCCATGCAAATACAAAGCAGTCCATAAGTCTGGGTTTTTTAATTACAGTCATCCCCCCTTTTTTAACCTCATCTTTCAAATTAAATCATTAATAATTCAAACTTTTGATGTTCATTCCTTTCTGCTGTTTGTAAAATGTAAAGTCAACTGCCCTCGTTCCTAATTTGGCTTTCCATCATTGCTTCTTGATTGGAATGTCCAAGAGCTTTGCTCCGTTTTAGCAGAGATATGTAGCAGGACGAGCCGCAGGCAAAACTCCTCAGACACCAAGTTAAAGAAGGAAGGGGTTTATTCGGCCAGGGGCATCAGCCAGACTCCTGTCTCAAGAGCCGAGCTCCCTGAGTGAGCAATTCCTGTCCCTTTTAAGGGCTCACAACTCTAAGGGGGTGCATGTGAGAGGGTCGTGATCGATTGAGCAAGCAGGGGGTACACGTGACTGGGGGCTGCATGCACCGATAATTAGATTGGAACAAAACAGGATAGGGATTTTCACAGTGCTTTTCTATACAATGTCTGTAATCTATAGATAACATAACCGATTAGGTTGGGGGTCAATCTTTAACTACCAGGCCCAGGGTGTGGCACTGGGCTGTCTGCTTGTGGATTTCATTTCTGCCTTTTAGTTTTTACTTTTTCTTTCTTTGGAGGCAGAAATTGGGCATAAGACAATATGAGGGGTGGTCTCCTCCCTTAATAGAATATGGTAGTCAGACTGAAGGGGCCCCTCCATATACAAAGATGGAAGGCGGAACGTGACGTATAGTAGGAGGATATGACCCTGACCCACTGTTGACCCTTGTGAGGTGATTTTTTTCTTGTGTTCCAAAACTGCCTGATTCACATTTTCCTCTGGTCTCAGTCACTGATGGGGGTAAAATGTGAAACCCAAAGTAAAAGAGATTCCAGCAGAAAAGCACAGGCACAATAAGGTGGTTTAAAGGCCAGTCATTATTGCTTTCACTACAGATTAAGAGAGAATGCCACTCTTTTCTAGGCAGTTTAAGCTGTCCACTGGGACCAAAAGATCTCAGCCTAGTGATGAAAGAAACATCTACTGTAGCAACAGTGGAATAATTCCTCCCAGTTTATGCCTATTATGCTGTGGCCTTTATTAGATAAAAATTCACAACAGAAATGAATGTTATATATTATACTATAGTTTGCTTAATGGAATGAAAAATTAATTTATTTTTGAAGAGTAAATATATACCTAAATATACACATACTATAAAATTAACCCAAGTAGTGATGGTTGACTTAATTTGCTTTTTAATTCCTCTTTTCATTGTATGTATTATCATTTCTTTAAATGTGTCAGTAGGAGACTAAAGCCAAATTACTGTGTTCTTCACTGTCAAGAATATTTGAATCTCACATTGATGTACCATTCTTAGTGCAAAACATACTATTCATTTAAAGATTGTAAAAAAATTTTCTTTGGTTTAGAAAACAATTTTAAAACCTAAGGAAAATAAAATCACATCTGAAGAAATCATATATTTTTGTCTCTGAGTAATGTCACTAGGGCAATAGGGACAACTCTTCTTAGAACAGTTTCAAAAGACACTTCACGGGCATAGCTATTCAACCTTCCTCCAAGAGCTATAATTACTTCCCACCTTCTCAGCTTCATTGTGTTATGGCGTTTTGTTAGGCACATTATCAAGAATAGAAGGATCTGTCAGAAACAGAATTTCACAAGAGTTAGAAGTATAGAGTATGTAGGAAATCAAAAGTACTAGCCAAATCCAATTATTATGAAGAAAATCATGTACTATATGGAGTGTACCTATTCTTCTGTTTCACTAGAATTTAATTGTAGTGACAAATATCTGAGCCGAAGAGATTTTTGGTACCCTTTATCAATTCCAATATGAAATTATAACTTCAATTTAGTTAATTAAGTGTCTGTTGAACATTATTATGTCCCTTGCACTGTGCAAGGCATTAGCAATACAAAGATAAAGTAAAATAAAATTATCCCTCCTTCAAGAAGCTTGCCTAAATTAAATTATCTCTCTAGATTTTTCCAGTGAAACCAGAGCCTTTCAAAAAGTAAATTTATAACTATTTCATGAAATTTATAGTAATTTAGTAAGATTTTTAAATTGTGATTTCCTATGGCTATATATGTAGAGAGATAATTACCATTCTGTAGTAATACAGCCACATGAGGGAAAAAGAAAGCATCAAAGTGTGCCAAGAAGAACCTTAGTTTTATTTGATTTTAATTAGTGGGAATCTCTATCTTGAAATGCAAGTGCCACATAAAGCTTAAGAGCTTTATAAATCTAGTTAAAATACAATCTTTCCCTCCATAGTTGAGATATATCAGCTTATTCCCTTGAAAGTTGTTCTGAGTACTTAGTTTTAGCTCTTGCAAGCTGCCAACTTAAATACAGATAGGGAGAAGGAGAGTGTTTTCTATCCACCATTCCTACCTCTCGCTGTGGAATTCATGGACTTCTTCCGGGCAAAGTTCCCCAAACATCTACTGAAGAGCCTTGAGTAGCAGAGAAGTCAAGGAACCTGCCCTACTAACAAATATGAAATTTATATTTGGCCTTAAGATTTCAGGTGACTTCAGCATTGCTGTCCCATAACTTAGCTTGGCTGTCTCCTTCTCTTGAAACCTAAATGCCACCTGTTTTAAAAATCCTTCTCTGCTCACTCTAGCTAAAGAAGTTGACTCCTTCCCCAACTAGTTTCTATGGCTGCAATCTCTATTTCTTCAGAGCACTTGTCAGAACTTATAGTTTCCTTCCTTCCTTCCTTCCTTCCTTGCTTCTTTCCTTCCCTCCCTTCCTTTCTTCCTTTCCAATAGGCTAGAAAGTCCATGTCTTGTTCACTATTTTATCCCTTGCTCCCAATAGACTGCTACCATACAACAGGTGCTCAAAAACATTTGCTGACTAAATGAACTCCTAAACAATAGCTGTTATATTAATAAAGTTAAGTGCCACCAAGAAACGTATATGCAGCAGGAAGATCTCGTGTTTATCTGGTGACTTTGTGGCCCTCTTTGCACATTGCCGAATACCCCAGTTTGAAGAGAGTAATTCCAAGATACTAGAGGAATACAGATCCGTATTGACTGAGAGCTTTCATGAGCCAAGAAAGCATTAGGAGACTTTGACATTCTTTATGTATATTCATTCAGTCCTCAAAACAACCCTATATCATTGGAAGTATCGTCCTCACTTTATATGTATAAAACAGTAAGGGTCAAAAATGTTAATTTGCTCAATAAGTGTCTAAGTTGGAACTTAAATCTCGTTCTGTTTGATTTCTTTTTCTTTCTTTTTTTTTTTTTTTTTTTTGAGACAGAGTCTCGGCTCTATCATCCAGGCTGGAGTGCAGTGGAATGATCTAGGTTCACTGCAACCTCCACCCCCTGGGTTCAAGCGATTCTTCTGCCTCAGCCTCCTGAGTGGCTGGGATTACAGGTGCACACCACCATGCCCAGCTAATTTTTGAATTTTTAGCAGAGATGGGGTTTCGCCATGTTAGCCAGCCTGGTCTTGAACTCCTGACCTCAAGTGATCCACCTGCCTCGGCGTCCTAAAGAGTTGGGATTACAGGCGTGAGCCACAGCGCCTGGCCTCTTGTTTGATTTCTAAGACTGTGTACCTTTCACTAAACAAATACTCTCCAAAGAATATCATGGAGGGCTGACTATTGACTAAGTTGCTACTGCTTGTCCATCCACAAACTTCTACTACTGTGTGTGGATTCATAAATTTATTGAGTGGGCATTGTGACTCATTACAAGGAATGCATAGAAGAAAAACAGTGCCTTCCCTGAAGGAACTCATCACAAATGGGGGAAGAGAATAAGGAAATACACAGAGGGGGCAAATACACAGCCATTTTCTATGATATTTCTGCTGTTACTCAGAGGGTGGGCATGACAGGGACACAGGCCATATTTTTAAAATCAAGGAAGCATTATTTTTATGATTATAGTTAATGAACCCTCCTTTGAATGTTCCTTGTAAATACTCAGTGTTCACAAGAGAATGCTCTCTGAAAAACAAAACTACAGAACGCAAGAGGTGTGATCTCTGTATTAGCAGAGATGTAATATGGTAGTCATACTGAAGGGGCCCCTCCGCATATGCAGATGGAAGGCGGAACGTGACGTAGCAGGAGGATGTGACCCTGACCCACTGTTGACTCCTGCGAGGTGATTCCTGGTGATTCTTTCTTGTGTTTTAAAACTGCCCGATTCACATCTTCCTCTGGAACCCAATGTAATAGAGATTGTTGCTGTTGTTGCTTCTAGAGAGTCTTTGAAGGAAGCCAGACCTGAACAAATTCTAACTAAAGACAAAGCAGTTCCTGGTTTCTCCCTTTTGAGGTCTTCTGGGAGATAGGAGCAGTTCTTCCAGAGGATGAGAGACCTTGAAAAGATGAGATTATGACCAGAAAGCAGAAAGTAATCACAATACTTAGTAGGAACTTTGTTGGCAACAGAGAAAGAATATTATCTTGTTAAAAGAATCCTTTAGTATAATCAATACTTTCTTCAATCAGAAGCACCGAAATATCAATTTATTTTGTTGTTCAAAGCCATTTGTTGTAAATAACAGACGTTTGCTGAAAAACATCCTTTTAATCTTCTCATTTGTTCCATGATTTGAAAGGAAAACAATAAAAATTGTCTATTCAATAACATGATTTTATCTGTCTGAGGTTTAAAAAATGGGTCTCTCTACTTTTATTTATGGCATATTGTTTTATTAAGTAATATAAATTTAATGGTGAAAATAAAGCATTATTTCATTTTTTTAGATTCTATAGTATGCCCACATCTTCTTAATCATTTTGAGATTAGTTAATGTTTATTTTTATTGTTCTTGAAACAGCAATCTCTGTTTTAAGAGATTAATGCAAATCTGTGTTGCATTAAAGAAAATACAAACATTAAAAAGCAGCCATAATTTTTGCTTCTGAAAATGCCTTTTATAAGTATGTTATGTGCAAACATATAATCTTGAAAGTACTATTCATACCCCATTATCTTCATTGTGATTTTCATATAAATAAATATAGTACCATAGAAAATTTTAAATCACCTATCATACTGACTGCAGTCTAGCAGATAACTTTGAAATACATTAATCTCTGGCAACTAATTCAGTCTTTGGAAATACTGGTAGATTTAAATGACTTCTTATACGCTTAGGTTGTTTTGTGAAGCTGCCCCTTCCCCCAGGCAACCGTGCAATTGTCCTGTTGAGAATGTGGAACCTTTCATGAGGCACTGGTCTAACCTAAAGAGCTGAGCAGATGTTGAAAAAAATCACTCCACAGAATTTTTCTAGAAACTAATTATTAAATACTATTCTATTAAATCCTGTTCATTTGTATTCTAACTTTTTCTAACATCTTTTCTCTAAGAAGAAAAGAAAGATTCCAAAATTATATTAGAATATAGGCACCATCAGAAAAGCTCGTGAGTGACTGTGGGTCCTCTTTTCTCCTCTCTCTCCCAGCATCAGAACCTTCCAACCAGGACCATCCACACTGCAAACTAGGCACTACCTCTCCTCCTTTACTTCCCAGCACCTTAATCACCCCTATTTTTCCTTGAGCATATCCTGCTCTTCTATACCTCAGAGACTTGAAGACAAGGTGTTCCTTGACTTCTCTACCTGGCTTACTCTGATTCAGGTTCACCAGGCCGGATCAGAGGCCAAGTCCTCCGCTGAACTTTCCCTTGATCCCTAAGCAGAGTGCCAGTCACAAGATACTTTGTAGTGGTTCCGTCATTGCCCCTGTAACATTCTGTAATTTCTATTGTAAACCCCATGGAGGAAGGTACAACAACTTATGTTCTTGGTATCCCTGGCCCACCACATGTTAGACCTTTGATATATTTTTTGAATGAATCAAATAATCATTTATATTTATGACCACCCTGTGAGGTAAGCAATATAACTATTATCTTGATTTTACAGAAACTGAGGTTAATAGATTTTAAACGGTGTGTTAAATTTTGCACGTCTATTAACTGGTAGGAAAAACTAAGACCAACACTTTAATAAAATAAATTTTCTAACACTCTAGTATTGGGTATTGCTTAATATTTTGCTTTTGATATTCAAAAAAATTTCTCCCATGATTTGATTTTAAGCCTAGTTATTTTCAAAGACATATATTCCACAACAGTGCCATCTAATAGAAATATAATGTGAGCTACAAATGTGAGCCAAATATGTAATTTAAAATTATCCATAAGTTTCATTAATAAAAGAAACAGGTGAAAATAATTTTAATAACATTCTATTTAGCCCAGTATCTCTAAAATATCATTTTAACATATAATCAAAATAAAAATTATTGAAATTTTGTATTCTTTTTTATAATAAGTATTAAAAATCTGGGGTGTATTTTACACTTAACAGCACATCTTAATTCAGACTTGCCACATTTTTTTATTAAACGATGTTTTATCTATGCACAATAGATATACACAGTTCCATGTTACACACATATATGTGATAATTTAATACATTCATATAATTTGTAAAGAACAAGTAGAATAATTGGAATATCCATGACCTTAATTATTTGTCTTGTCTCTATGCTAGAAATATCCAAATTGTTCTCTTCTAGCTATTTTGAAATATAGAATAGATTATTGTAAACTATAGCCACCTACTAATCTAGAATAGTAGGTTTTATTTATTTCTTCTATCTGACTCTATATTTGTACCCATTAATCAACTTCTTTTCATCTCCACCTCCCTTCTATCCTTTGTAGCCTCTGGTAATGTCCAGTCTATTCTGTCTTCATAAGATCCACTTTTTTAGCTCCCACATGAGTGAGAACATGCAATATTTTTCTTTCCGTGCTTGGCTTATTTCACTTAAACTAATGACCTCCAGTTCCATCTATGTTACTGCAAATGACAGGATTTTTGTTATGACTGAATAATATTCCATGGTGTATATATACCACATTTCTTTATCCATTTATCCATTGAAGGGCACTTAGGTTGATTCCATATTTTGGCTACGTGAATCGTGCTGTAATAAACATGGGACTGCAGATATCTTGTCAACATGTTGATTTCCATTCTTTTGGATATATATCCAGTGGTAGAATTGGTGGATCATATGGTAGCTCTATTTTTAGGTTTTTGAGGAACCTCCATGCTGTTCTCCATAGTGTACTAAATTACATTTCCACCAACCTTATACACAAATTCTACTTTCTCCACATCCTTGCCAGCATCTGTTATTGTTGCCTGTCTTTTAAAAATGTATTTTAATTTTTGATTTTTCTGGGTACATAGTATGTGTATATATTTTTTGAGATACATGAGGTATTTTGATACAGGCATGCAATGTGAAATAAGCACATCATGGAGAATGGAGTATCCATGCCCTCAATAATTTATCCTTTGAGTTACAAACAAATTACTTTTCATTTTAAAATGTACAATTAAGGCCGGGCGCAGTGGCTCACGCCTGTAATCCCAGTACTTTGGAAGGCCGAGGTGGGTGGATCACTAGGTCAGGAGATCGAGACCATCCTGGCTAACATGGTGAAACCCCGTCTGTACTAAAATTACAAAAAATTAGCCAGGCGTGGTGGCGGGCGCCTGTAGTCCCAGCTACTTGGGAGGCTGAGGCAGGAGAATCGCTTGAACCCCGGAGGCGGAGCTTGCAGTGAGCCGAGATCGCGCCACTGCACTCTAGCCTGGGCGACAGAGCGAGACTCCGTCCCCCTCCCCAAAAAAAGTACAATTAAGTTATTATTGATTATAAATATACAATTAAGTTATTATGGCACACCCTGTGGCACTATCAAATAGTAGGTCTCATTCATTCTTCCTATTTTTTTGTATCCATTAATCCTCATTTCCTCCCCTGCCAGCACCCTGCTACCCTTGCCAGCCTCCGGTAACCATCCTTCTACTCTCTATGTCCATGAGTTCAATTGTTTTGATTTTTAGATCCCACAAATAAGTGAGAACATGGAACGTTTGTCTTTCTCTACCTGGCTTATTTCACTTAACATAATGATCTCCAGTTCCATCCATGTTGTTGCAAATGGCAGGATCTCATTGTTTTTTATGGCTGAATAGTACTCCATTGTGTGTATGTACCACATTTTCTTTTCTTTTTTTTTTTTTTTTTTTTTTTGAGACGGAGTCTCGCTCTGTCACCCAGGCTGGAGTGCAGTGGCGCAATCTCGGCTCACTGCCGCCACACCCGGCTAATTTTTTGTATTTTTAGTAGAACCGGGGTTTCACCGTATTAGCCAGGATGGTCTCAGTCTGCTGACCTCGTGATCCGCCCGCCTCGGCCTCCCAAAGTGCTGGGATTACAGGCGTGAGCCACCACGCCCGGCCCTGTACCACATTTTCTTTACCCATCCGTTGATGGACACTTAGGTTGCTTCCAAATTTTAGCTATTGTAAACAGTGCTGCAACAAACACAGGAATGCATATATCTCTTTAATACACTGATTTCCTTTCTTTTGGGTTTATATCCAGCAGTGGGATTGCTGGATCATATGGTAGCTCAATTTTTAGTTTTTTGAGAAACTTCCAAACTGTTCTCCATAGCGGTTGTACTGGTTTACATTCCCATCAACAGCGCACAGGAGTTCTCTTTTCTCCACATTCACGCCAGCATTTGTTATTGCCTGTCTTTTGGATATAAGCCATTTTAACTAGGGTGAGATGATATCTCATTGTAGTTTTGATATGCATTTCTCTGATGAGCAATGAGGATGAGCACCTTTTCATATGCCTGCTTGCCATCTGCATGTCTCCTTTTGAGAAATGTCTATTCAAATCTTTTGCCCATTTTGTGATCAGATTATTCCATTTTTTCCTATAGAGTTGTTTGGGCTCCTAAAAAGCTCCTAATAATTGTATATTCTGGTTATTAATCCCTTATCAGAGGGATAGTTTGCAAGTATTTTCTCCCATTCTGTAGGTTGCTCTTCACTTTGTTAATTGTATCCTTTGCTGTCAGAAGCTTTTTAACTGATGTGTTGCCTGTTTTTTTGATAAAAAACATTTTAATTGGGATGAGATGATCTCTTCTTGTGTTTTTTTTTATTTTCACCTCTCTGATGATTAGCAATGTTAAGCATTTTTTCATATGTCTGTTGGCCATTTGTATGTCTTCTTTTGAGAAATATCTGTTCACGTCTTTTGTCCATTTTTTAATTGGGGTTTTCATTGTTGTTGAGTTTTTCGAGTTCCTTTTATATTTTTAATATTAACGTCTTTTCGGATGCATAGTTTGCCAGTGTATTCTCTAACTCTGTGTGTTGTCTTTTTGCTCTGCTTTTTCCTTTACTGTGCACAAACTTTTTAGTTTGGTGTAATCTAATTTCTATATTTGTTTTGTTGCCCATGCTTTTGAGGTTTTATCAAAAAAATCCTTGCATAGACCAATGACATGAATATTTCCCCTATGTTTTCATTTAGCAGTTTTGTTGTTTTGGGTCTTACATTTAAGTCTTTAATCCATATTAAGTCATTTTGTGTATATAATGATAGCTAACAGTCTAGTTTTATTCTTCTGCATGTGTATATCCAGTTTTCCCAGAACCATTCATTGAAGAGGCTATCTTTCCCCATTGTATGTTCCTAGTGCCTTTCTCAAAGCAGAGTTGGCTGTAAATGTATGGATTTATGTCCGAGTTCTCTATTCTGTTCCATTGGTCTATGTGTCTGTTTTTTTTTTTTTTTTTTTTTTTTTTTTTTTTTTTTTTGAGACAGAGTTTCGCTGTTGTTGCCCAGGCTGGAGTGCAGTGGCACGATCTCAGCTCACCACAACCTCCGCCTCCCGGGTTCAAGTGATTCTCCTGCCTCTGCCTCCCGAGTAGCTAGGATTACAGGCATGCGTCACCACGCCCCGCTAATTTTGTATTTTTAGTAGAGATGGTGTTTCTCCATGTTGGTCAGGCTGGTCTCGAACTCCTGACCTCAGGTGATCCGCCCACCTCGGCCTCCCAAAGTGCTGGGATTACAGGCGTGAGGCACCACACCTGGCTATGTGTCTATTTTTATGTTACAGACTAGCCACATTTCTAATGCTCAATACCTGTATATAACTACTGGCTACCATTTTGAACAGCGCAAGTTGTTGTTTGGTTTGACCCTTGTGAAAAATAGTATTGGGTGAATTTATTTCAAGTGGAAAAAAAGGGAATATCTTTATGGCATGGCTCGTGAAAACTGGCGTGCCACCAGTGTGGGTTATATTATCTTTCCCTCCTTAAATCCTCTTGACTTAAAATATTTGTAGGGATTATTGGTTTCCTTAATGGATTTATTGAAAGCGCTCCTACCATCCTCTGTAATCCAAAATATTATTTTTATGTTTTATATTTGTTAATACAAAACTGAATAACATTCTTTTTGGAGGCAGAAAATATGGGCATTTGGGATAGAGAGGCCTGAGTTTGAGTCTAGGTCCCTGTCACTTAACTAGCCTTATGATTAAGAGCAAGGCACCCATCTGTGTACATCTCATTTTCCTCGTCTATTAATATGGATAACAACACACCTATTGGGCATAATTATTATTAGTGTTAAACGAGATAATAATAAATGGAAACTTTTAATTTTGATGCCTGCACATGATCAATACATAATAGCTATTACTTGCATTGTTATTATTGATAATAATTAGTTCTATACAGAGCTCTCATAACCACCTCTACCTAAAAGTTATATTTACTGAGTACCCAAATCATGCATGATAAAGCATTTTAATGGTGAATACAAGTTCATAAACTGAGAATAGAAGGAGAAGCCAAGGTATTCTAACTTTATCTAAAATGTCAAAACTCATTCTTCATATGTAATCTTGAGTAAGACACATTCCATTGTCTCAGATAGAAAATACGAAGAATGTTTTGTCATAATAATGGGAGTACTGTGACCTCTTAATACAACACATATTTCATAAAGAGTTTTAAAACAAATAAGTACACGCTATTTACCCTTCTGAAAGGAAATGGACAGATAGCAAATACAAATATTTTCAAAAACCAATATAATGCCTCAAGTATAATAAATAAACAGAAAAATAATTTATAATTAAATGACAATGTATTTAGTATATAATGCTCAGCTTGGCCACATTAGAAGATATAATGAAATAGCCCAATGCTTATAATGAATAGTTTTGGATTTTAAAAAAGTAAGAATATGGGAAGTGATTTGGCAGAAGAGTTACAGGTAAGTGAAAGAGTGGAGGTAAGGGGGAATTAGAATGAAACCAGGGCGGAGATGAGTAATAACAGGCAGACTTGTAAGTGTGTGATAGAAGGCAGAATAAAATAACCTTAATTAAAGTCAAGATTAGATGCTAAGACAAGTTGTCACTGTCAATGTGAAGAAAATGAGGAAGTCTGATATTCTTGCAAATGAGCTGGGCTTTATTTATGTATGATGTCACAATAATTAATTTCATGTTATAAAATAGGACAGGGTAGAAACAAAGCATCACCAAAAATATATATGCATTCTTGAAATTTCACCACGTCAGTGCATACAGTTAGTCTCATATGTAAAGACATTAGAGATAATTTTCTTCCATAGGCCACAGAAAAATAAGGATGGATTAGGAAAAGGAAGCTTTACTACAAGAAGCTCTAGAGAAATTGTACAATTTATGGAAGTAGTATAGAAAAGCCTAGATAACCCAAAAATAAATAAATGGTTTAAACACAGACTATCAGAGTCAACATTTTAAAATAATGGCTAAATGAGAATATATATATTTGGACACAGTAAAAACAACAATTTCAGTAATTACAAATGCAGTTTACTTCAGATGTCTTAAACCGGTGGTCCCAATACCATGAATGACATCATCCTTGGTAACATGTCCTGTGATGGTGAACAGCTCTTCACAAAGTTATGAGCAAACTTCGCAGTCTTCCCACCATTTCCATGGTAGTGCCATTGCTGGAAAATTGAGTATGTATTAAAACCATGTAAAAACTGCTTTCTGTCCGTATGTAAAATACAATAAGGGTCTAGTCTCAGAGAAGCTCAGATAATAACTAATGTGGCAGTAGATTTGGCAATCATGTAGAATGCAGGGTACGTCTTCAGTGTCCAGTCCTGGTTTTCAGGATTGTCAGAATATGACAACTGGCCACTAAGTTCTAGTGAAAGATCCCAATCATTACAATAAACAAAAATGTACCTCCTCATTTTTTCCCAAATGCACACATTCTAGAAGGTGTAGCATCTCCCTTGAGAACCATTGGCTTAGAGGGAAAGAGCACCCTGGCCCTTCAGGGCACCAATGTAGCAGCATAACTTAAGGTTGGGGTCCCTCCTGGGATGGGGTTGAGCACACATTTGCTACCTGTTCCGTCAACTATGTGGTGCCTACCTCGGCATGCCAGGTCTGACAGTTCCTAGGCTCTTCAGATGCTTGCTGGACACTATGCTTTGGTGGCTTTGAAAGAAGCTCTTTCCAAATAGGAGGCAGAGGCAAGGCATTCATGATGCCTCCTCAACTTGTGAAAGAAGGCACCATGAAATAAACGCATATACACCATTTGAATGGTTTTCCCTTTCACTAAGCCCTTGCATAAAGTGAGGCTACAATTTTTGTTCATCTTCTCAGAGTTTTCATTAAAGTCTTCAAGTATCTATTCTTAGCATCAACATTCACATCAAAATCAGTCTCTCATTCAGTAACAATCAGCAGCTCAAAGTAACAAACTTTCAGACACAGAGTTTTAATTCACTTTTTAAAGTCATCTTTTAATTGTGGAAGCAAACCACTTTCTCTGCTGGAAAATTTACCAAAGGCCAGCTTGTCAGACTATGTCTATTTTGAGTAACATTGCAAGTTTTCTCAAAGTTAGAGTTGAGCTGCCTAATAAGTTACAAGATGAATTGGACTTCTACATGTAAAAATACATGCCTACCACTACCGCTATGTCTTTTTTTGATGAGCACTTCCATGGCTCCTCATTACCCACAGGATGAAATTCAGAAAATTTGTCTGGCCATTAAAGATTCTAAAAAATCGAATTGCCACTCACTGCCCCCGGACGCTGCCAGAGAAACCTTACCTTGCTTCCTCCACCAGCTGCCTGAGCTTTTCTTTTCACGGGTGTTGCTTAGGCCAGACACAGGAGACCCTGATCTTGCAATTGAACCCCTACTTGGTCACTTTAAATGATTTCACTTTCAGGATTCCTTTTTTCATAACTACAAAGCAGAGGGCAATAATGTGCGCAGAATGCTTAGCACAGACCCTGGTGCAAAATAGTTGTTTTCAAAGTACTAGTTCGTTTCTCCTCCCTTTTAAGGTCTTCATCTCACAATCCTGAAGAGCACTGTCTTTGAGACCAGCCCAAATTCCACCTCTGTAAAAACTTCCCTGAAGATCTCAGCTGGAAGTAATCATTCATTTATTTGATGGAGATACTGGCGAGAGAAGTTAAATAGCTCAGAACTTTATAATGGGTAATGAAAGAGCACAATTTCAACTTAGGTAGTCTGGCTCTGAGTCTGGGGTTTTTGTTTTTTGTTTTTTGGTTGTTTTGGTATAACAGATTTTTTTTGGTTACAGATTTTTATTTATTTTTGTTATTATTATTATACTTTAAGTACTAGGGTACATGTGCACAACATGCAGGTTTGTTACATAGGTATACATGTGCCATGTTTGTTTGCTGCACCCATCAACTCATCATTTACATTAGGTATTTCTCCTAATGCTATCCCTCCCCCAGCTTGCCACTCCCGGACAGGCCCCAGTGTATGATGTTCCCTGCCCTGTGTCCAAGTGTTCTCATTGTTCAATTCCCACCTATGAGTGAGAACATGCCGTGTTTGGTTTTCTGTCCTTGTGACAGTTTGCTTAGAATGATGGTTTCCAGGTTCATCCCTGTCCCTGCAAAGGACACGAACTTATCCTTTTTTATGGCTGCATAGTATTCCATGATGTATATGTGCCACATTTTCTTAATCCGGTCTATCCTTGATGAACATTTGGGTTGGCTCCAAGTCTTTGCTATTGTGACTAGTGCTGCAATAAACATGCGAGTGCCTGTGTCTTTATAGTAGCATGATTTATAATCCTTTGGGTATATACCCAGTAATGGGATCGCTGGGTCAAATGGTATTTCTAGTTCTAGATCATTGAGGAATCGCCACACTGTCTTCCACAATGGTTGAAGTAATTTACACTCCCACCAACAGTGTAAAAGCATTCCTATTTCTCCACATCCTCTCCAGCACCTGCTGTTTCCTAACATTTTAATGATTGCCATTCTAACTGGTGTGAGATGGTATCTCATTGTGGTTTTGATATGCATTTCTCTGATGACCAGTGATGATGACCATTTTTTCATGTGTCTGTTGGCTGCATAAATGTCTTCTTTTGAGAAGTATCTGTTCATATCCTTTGCCCACTTTTTGATGGGGTTGTTTGATTTTTTCTTGTAAATTTGTTTAAGTTCTTTGTAGATTCTGGATATTAGCTCTTTGTCAGATGAATAGATTGCAAAACTTTTCTCCCATTCTGTAGGTTGCCTGTTCACTCTGATGGTAGTTTCTTTTGTTGTAGAAGCTCTTCAGTTTAATTAGATCCCATTTGTCTATTTTGGCTTTTGTTGCCATTGCTTTTGGTGTTTTAGCCATGAAGTGCTTGCTCATGCCTATGTCCTGAATGGTATTGCCTAGGTTTTCTTCTAGGGTTTTTATGGTTTTAGGTCTAACATTTAAGACTTTAATTCATCTTGAATTAATTTTTGTATAAAGTGTAAGGAAGGGATCCAGTTTCAGCTGGCCAGTTTTCCCAGCACCATTTATTAAATAGGGTATCCTTTCCCCATTTCTTGTTTTTGTCAGGTTTGTCAAAGATCAGATGGTTGTAGATGTGTGGTGTTATTTCTGAGGGCTCTATTCTGTTCCATTGGTCTATATCTCTGTTTTGGTACCAGTACCATTCTGTTTTGGTTACTGTAGCCTTGTAGTACAGTTCGAAGTCAGGTAGCATGATGCCTCCAGCTTTGTTCTTTTGGCTTAGGATTGTCTTGGCAATGCAGGCTCTTTTTTGGTTCCATATGAACTTTAAAGTAATTTTTTTCCAGTTCTGTGAAGAAAGTCATTGGTAGTTTGATGGGGATGGCATTGAATCTATAAATTACCTTGGGCAGTATGGCCATTTTCATGATATTGATTCTTCCTATCCATGAGCATGGAATGTTCTTCCATTTGCTTGTGTCCTCTTTTATTTCGTTGAGCAGTGGTTTGTAGTTCTTGAAGAGATCCTTCCCATCCTTTGTAAGTTGAATTCCTAGGTATTTTATTCTCTTTGTAGCAATTGTGAAAGGGACTTCACTCATGATTTGGCTCTCTGTTTGTCTGTTATTGGTGTATATGAATGCTTGTGATTTTTGCACATTGATTTTGAATCCTGAGACTTTACCGAAGTTGCGTATCAGCTTAAGGAGGTTTTGGGCTGAGATGATGGGGTTTTCTAATTATACAATCATGTCATCTGCAAACAGGGACAGTTTGACTTCCTCTTTTTCTTATTGAATACCCTTTATTTCTTTCTCTTTCCTGATTGCCCTGGCCAGAACTTTTAACACTGTGTTGAATAGGAATGGTGAAAGAAGGCATCCTTGTCTTGTGCTGGTTTTCAGAGGGAATGCTTCCAGTTTTTGCCCATTCAGTATGATATTGGCTGTGGGTTTGTCATAAATAGTTCTTATTATTTTGAGATATGTTCCATCAATACCTAGTTTATTGAGAGTTTTTAGCATGAAGGGAAGTTGAATTTTGTCGAAGGCCTTTTCTGCATCTATTGAGATAATCATATGGTTTTTGCGGTTGGATCTGTTTATGTGATGTATTATGTTTATTGATTTGCATATGTTGAACCAGCCTGGCATCCCAGGGATGAAGCCACCTTGATCGTGGTGGATAAGCTTTTTGATGTGTTGCTGGATTCAGTTTGCTGGTATTTTATTGAGGATTTTTGCATCGATGTTCATCAGGGATATTGGTCTAAAATTCTCTTTTATTGTTGTGTCTCTGCCAGGCTGTGGTATCAGGATGATGTTGGCCTCATAAAATGAGTTAGGGAGGATTCCCTCTTTTTCTATTGATTGGAATAGTTTCAGAAGGAATGGTAACAGCTCCTCTTTGTACCTTGGTAGAATTCGGCTGTGAATCCATCTGGTCCTGGACATTTTTTGGTTGGTAGGCTATTAATTATTGCCTAAATTTCAGAGCCTATTATTGGTCTACTCAGATATTCCACTTCTTCCTGGTTTAGTCTTGGGAGGGTGGATGTGTCCAGGAATTTATCCATTTCTTCTAGATGTTCTAGTTTATTTATGTAGAGGTGTTTATAGTATTCTCTGATGGTAGTTCATATTTCTGTGGGATCAGTGGTGATATTCCCTTTATCATATTTTTATTGTGTCTATTTGATTCTTCTCTCTGTTCTTCTTTATTAGTCTTACTAGCAGTTTATCAGTTTCGTTGATCTTTTCAAAAAACCTGGATTTATTGATTTTTTGAAGGGTTTTTTGTGTCTATCTCTTTCAGTTCTGCTCTGATCTTAGTTATTTCTTGCCTTCTGTTAGCTTTTGAATGTGTTTGCTCTTGCTTCTCTAGCTCTTTTAATTGTGTTGTTAGCATGTCGATTTTAGATCTTTTCTGCTTTCTCTTGGGGCATTTAGTGCTATAAATTTCCCTCTACACACTGCTTTAAATGTGTCCCAGAGATCTGGTATGTTTTGTCTTTGTTCTCATTGGTTTCAAAGAACATCTTTATTTCTGCCTTCATTTCATTATGTACCCAGTAGTCATTCAGGAGCAGGTTGTTCAGTTTCCATGTAGTTGTGCAGTTTTGAGTGAGATTCTTAATCCTGAGTTCTAATTTAATTGCACTGTGGTCTGAGAGACAGTTTGTTGTGATTTCTGTTCTTTTACATTTGCTGAGGAGTGCTTTACTTCCAACTATGTGGTCAATTTTATAATAAGTGTGATGTGGTGCTGAGAAGAATGTATATTCTGTTGATTTGGGATGGAGAGTTCTGTAGATGTCTATTAGGTCCATTTGGTGCAGAGCTGTGTTCAAGTCCTGAATATCTTTGTTAACCTTCTGTCTCATTGATCTGTCTAATACTGACAGTGGGGTGTTAAAGTCTCCCATTATTATTGTGTGGGAGTCTAAGTCTCTTTGTAGGTCTCTAAGGACTTGCTTTATAAATCCAGGTGCTCCTGTATTGGGTGCATATATATTTAGGATAGTTAGCTCTTCTTGTTGAATTGATCTTTTACCATTATGTAATGGCCTTCTTTGTCTCTTCTGATCTTTGTTGGTTTAAAGTCTGCTTTCTCAGAGACTAGGATTGCAACACCTGCTTTTTTTTGCTTCCCATTTGCTTGATAGATCTTCCTCCATCCCTTTATTTTGAGCCTATGTGTGTCTCTGCACATGAGATGGGTCTCCTGAATACAGCACAGTAATGGGTCTTGACTCTTTATCCAATTTGCCAGTCTGTGTCTTTTAATTGGGGCAGTTAGCCCATTTACATTTAAGGTTAATATTGTTATTTGTGAATTCAATTCACATTATGATGTTAGGTGGTTATTTTGCCCGTAAATTGTTGCAGTTTCTTCATAGCATCAATGGTCTTTACCATTTGGCATGTTTTTGCAGTGGCTGGTACTGGTTGTTCCTTTCCACGTTTAGTGCTTCCTTCAGGAGCTCTTGTAAGACAAGCCTGGTGGGGACAAAATCTCTCAGCATTTGCTTGTCTGTAAAAGATTTTATTTGTCCTTCACTTATGAAGCTTAGTTTGGCTGGATATGACATTCTGGGTTGAAAATTCTTTTCTTTAAGAATGTAGATATTGGCCCCCACTCTCTTCTGGCTTGTAGGGTTTCTGCCAAGAGATCTGCTGTTAGTCTGATGGGCTTCCCTTTGTGGGTAACCCGACCTTTCTCTCTGGCTGCTTTTAACACTTTTTCCTTCATTTCAGCCTTGGTGAATCTGACAATTATGTGTCTTGGGGTTACTCTTCTCGAAGAGTATCTTTCTGGTGTTCTCTGTATTTCCTGAATTTGAATGTTGGCCTGCCTTGCTAGGTTGGGGAAGTTCTCCTGGATAATATCCTAAAGAGTGTTTTCCAACTTGGATCCATTCTCCCCATCACCAATCAAATGTAGATTTGGTCTTTTCACATAGTCGCATATTTCTTGGAGGCTTTGTTCATTTCTTTCTACTCTTTTTTTAATCTAAACTTGTGTTCTTCCTTTATTTCATTAATTTGATCTTCAATCACTGATATCCTTTCTTCCACTTGATTGAATCGGCTATTGAAGCTTGTGCATGTGTCATGAAGTTCTCGTGCCATGGTTTTCAGCTCCATCAGGTCATTTAAGGTCTTCTCTACACTGTTTATTCTAGTTAGCCATTCATCTAACCTGTTTTCAAGGTTTTTAGCTTCCTTGCGATGGGTTAGAACATGTTCCTTTAGCTTGGACAAGTTTGTTATTACCAACCTTCTGAAGCTTACTTCTGTCCACTCGTCGAAGTCATTCTCCATCTAGCTTTGTTCCTTTGCTGGCTAGGAGCTGCAATCCTTTGGAGGAGAAGAAGCACTCTGGTTTTCAGAATTTTCAGCTTTTCTGCTCTGGTTTCTCCCCATCTTTGTGGTTTTGTGTACCTTTGGTCTTTGATGTTGGTGACCTACAGGTGGGGTTTTGCTATGGATGTCCTTTTTGTTGATGTTGATGCTATTCCTTTCTGTTTGTTAGTTTTCCTTCTAACAGTCAGGTCCCTCAGCTGCAGGTCTGTTGAAGTTTGCTAGAGGTCCACTCCAGACCCTGTTTGCCTGGGTATCACCAGCAGAGGCTGCATAACAGCAAATATTGCAGAAGAGCAAATATTGCAGCCTGATCCTTCCTCTGGAAACTTCGTCCCAGAGGGGCACCTGCCTGTATGAGGTGTCTGTTGGCCCCTACTGGTAGGTGTCTCCCAGTTTGGCTACACGGGGGTCAGGGACCCACTTGAGGAGGCAGTCTGTCCATTCTCAGAGCTCAAACACCATGCTGGGAGAACCACTGCTCTCTTCAGAGCTGTCAGACAGGGACGTTTAAGCCTGCAGAAGTTTCTACTCCCTTTTGTTCAGCTATGCCCTGCCCACAGAGGTGGAGTCCATAGAGGTTGTAGGCCTTGCTGAGCTGCGGTGGGCTCCACCCAGTTTGAGCTTCCCTGGCAGCTTTGTTTACCTACTTAAGCCTCAGCAATGGCAGACACCCCTCCCCTTGCCCAGCTGCAGCCTCGCAGGTTGATCTCAGACTGCTGTGCTAGCAGTGAGCAAGGCTCCGTGGGCATGGGACCTGCCGAGCCAGGCATGGGAGAGAATCTCCTGATCTGCTGGTTGCTAAGACCATGGAAAAAGCACAGTATTTGGGTGAAAGTGTCCCATTTTTCCAGGTACAGTCTGTCACGGCTTCTCTTGGCTAGGAAAGGGAAATCCCCTGACCCCTTGCACTTCCTGGGTGAGGTGATGCCCTGCCCTGCTTTGGCTCACCCTTCATGGGCTGCACCCACTGTCCAACCAGTACCAATGAGATGAACCAGGTACCTCAGTTGGAAATGCAGAAATCACCCATCTTCTCCATTGATTACACTGGGAGCTCCACACTGGAGCTGTTCCTATTCGGCCATCTTGGACAAAGATCTATAACAGATTTTTTTAAACAGGCTTATTGAGATACGGTTTACAATACACCCATTTAAAATGTATAAGTCAATAATTTTTAGTATATTCACAGAGTTTTGCAGCTATCACCATAATAAATATTAGAACATTTTCAGCAGGACAAAAAGGAAATCCCTCACCCATTAGCAATCAATCCCCATTTCCCCCCGAATCTTACCACCTAGTCCCTGAAAACCATGAGTCTACTTTGTGTCTGTACGGATTTGCCTATTCTGAACATTTTGTATAAACAGGATCGTACAGTATGTGGTCTTTTCAACTGGCTACTCTCTCAGCATAACATTTTCAAGCCTCATTCATGTTGCAGCATGGATCCATAGTTTACTTTTTTATTCTGGAATAATATTCCATTGTATGGTCATACTACATAGAGATGATCTGTTCATCAGTTTGTGGACATTTGGGTTGTTCTCACTTTTTGGCTACTGTGAATAATGCCGCTATGAATATTCATCCACTGGTTTTTGTGTGGACATGTTTCTATTTCTTGTGGGTATATACTTGCCACAAGAAAGAAATTTCTTTCATTAGTTTTCCTTCTAACAGTTTAGAAGGAATGCTGGGCCCTGTGGTAATTCTGTGTTTAACCTTTTGAAGAGAAAGCCAAACTATTTCCAAAATGGCTGCACCAGTTTAAATTCCCACCAGCAATGTATGTATGTTCCAATTTCTTGACATCTTCACCAACACTTTTTATTATTTGTCTTTTTTATTATAGTCATCACAGTGGATATGAAATTGTTATCTCATTGTGGTTTTGATTGGCATTTTTCTAATGACTAATGATGTCAAGCATCTTTTTGTGTGCCCATTGGCCACTTATGTATCTTCCTTGAAGAAATATCTGTTCAATTCCTCCTTTATGGTCACTTTTTAAAGCCCATTTTAAAATTGGGTTATTTGTCTTTTTAAAATGTTGAAGTTTAGCAATTCTTTATATAGTCTTGTATACAATTCCCTATCAGATATACTATGATTTGCAAATATTTTCTTCCATTCTTAGAGTTGTCTTTTAACTTTCTTGTTGGTGTCCTTTGGATTACAAATTTTTTAACTGTTCATAAATTCCAATTTATCTATTTTTTTATCTTGTTGCTTATATTTTTTAGATCATCTCTAAGAAGGCTTTGCCTAACTAAACCCAAGATCATAGATATTTATTCCTTTGTTTTCTTCTAAGAGTCTTGTAGTTTTAGCATTTACATTTAGGTCTGCAGTCCACTTGGAATTAATTTTTGTATATGGTCTAGAGAAGGAATCTGACTAATCTTTTGCGTGTGAATATCTAGTTCCAACATCACTTAAAAATACCATTTTCCCCCTATTGAAATGACACTCTTGTTGAAAAAGAACCTGTGATTTAATTTTAAAATAGCCTGTGTTCTTGTTGTTTCTACTCCCTGTCCATCAGAAACTACAGACTACATCCTCACCAACTACATTTTCTTCCTCAATCACATTATGCTCTTCTATACTTCCTTGTTATTCTGCACACTTCCAGTCTATCTGGAATACAGTTCCTTATCTCATTTGCCTGCCAAACTCCTACTCAATCTTACCACCCTTACAACTAGCTCAAATGGAATCTACTCTCTAGTCTTTGTGGCTTTACCATCAGCACATTATATAGTTTTTGAAAATGTTTTACTTTTCTTACTAGATTGATATCTAGTGATTGATAGTTCCTCTGCTTTTTCTTTTCTTTTTAATTTTCCCATTTTCTTTCTTCAAACACCTGGCATAGTATCTAGCACATAGTACACACTATGGATATAAATCTGTTGAACAGAATTAATGAAAATGGCCTTGGCCAGGAGTTTCAGGTCCTATGAGAAATTCAGAAATATCTTAAAGAAATCAAGGATTCAATAAATACGAAAGGTAATACAAATGAAAACTGCAACCCACAGCAAAAACATGATCATTTTCTTATTCTTCTGATAAATTTCCTGGAGATTTATCATTGCTATAGCACTGTTAAGAGCAGAGAAAGCTAGGGAAAATTTTACAGGCTGATAAAATGTTATGTGAGCTAATGCACTTTTCTAATCTATCTTACAGATTGCGTTAGTAAGAATATTTTTAAATCAATTTTCTTAATGACTATCTCTCGCTTAGTTTTTATAGCTTATTTAAAGAAGATTAAGGATGTTTTAGTTGCAAATCCAGAGGCACTCTGAATGTATAAGCTTTCGGCCTTTATTTTTAAAACTGATTTATAAAGGTGTTTATGAAACCAGCATTATACACAACGATCTGAAATTGAGGTCTGCGGACCGCTGCAGCAAAAGACAGACATAAAAATGAAATGAGAGGAAGACACTTTTTCAAAGCTCGTGTTTAACAACAAAAAAAAGAACATCTTCATTTCCTAGTAAAATTTTTCTTTAATTGATGTCCTAAGAATTATGGAATAATATATACTTGTAGAAACCAGTAAAACAATATAAAGATATATAAATTATAAGTTTATCATTTCCCTCTTACTCCTACTGTCACTGCCCAGCAACCATGCTTGACAGGTATTTATTTATTTACTTATTTATTTTTGAGACGGAGTCTCGCTCTGTCGCCCAGGCTGGAGTGCAGTGGCTCAATCTCAGCTCACTGCAAGCTCCGCCTCCCGGGTTCACGCCATTCTCCTGCCTCAGCCTCCTGAGTAGCCGGGACTACAGGCGCCCGCCACCACGCCCGGCTAATTTTTTGTATTTTTAGTACAGACGGGGTTTCACCATGTTAGCCAGGATGGTCTCGATCTCCTGACCTCGTGATCCGCCCGCCTCGGCCTCCCAAAGTGCTGGGATTACAGGTGTGAGCCACCATGCCCGGCGACAGGTATGTTTTTATTCACAATCATCTGTTTTATAAACATTGATATACATACAAATATGTCTCAGGTGTCTATTGCCATGTAACAAATTACAGAAAAAGAGGGAAGCGGGGGGCTTACTGGCAACCGTCTCTAGAGACATTCTACCCCAACAATTCATATCTAGAGGTTGGCTGCTTTGTTGTTTGCTCTTGATGAAATGGAAGCATGCTATGTATATTACTATAAAATGTTTTCTAATATGACAGGATTAATAATATTGATCCTAATAATTCTATATCCCTTTAGCCATTTTCTCCCATTGATAATGTTTTGCAGAACTATATAGTACAGTATCACAACTAGGATATCGACACTGACACAGTCAAGATAGAGAACATTTTCATCACCACAAGGATCCTCCTGTTCTGTTTTCCGTAGTCACATCCACTTCCCTCCCACCCCCACCTGTCCTTAACTTCTGGCAACTACTAATTCTTTTCTTTCTGTAATTTTTTCTTTTCAAAAATGATATATAAATGAAACATACAATATGTAACATTTTAAGATTGGCTTTTTCCCTTCAGCCTAATTCTCTAGAGGTTCATCTAGGTTGCTGCCTGTATCACTAGCTCGTTTCCTTTTATAGCTGAATAGTATTCCGTGATGTGGACTCACCAAAGTTTGCTCAACCATTCACCCATTGAAGGACATCCAAGTTGTTTACAGTGGGACTATCATCAATAAAGCTGCTATAAATATTCATGTAGAGGTTTTTGTGTGAACATAAGTTTTTCTGTGTGATAAATGCACAGGAAAACAATTGCTGGAAGAAATTTCTGAAGTGTCTACCAGATTGACTGTACCATTTTACATTCCTACTAGCAATGTCAGAGGGATATAGTTTCTCTGCATCGTAGTCAGAATTTAGTGTCTTCTCTATTTTTAAACTTCAGCCATTTTAATAGGGGTCCTATAATATCTCATTTTGGTTTTAATATGCCTTTTCCTATGGACAATGCTATTGAGCATCTTATGTGTTTCCTTTTTTTTACTTTTTTTTTTTTTTTTTTTTTTTTTTGAGAGGGAATCTCACTCTGTCCCTGAGGCTGGAGTGCAGTGGTTCAATCCTGGCTCACTGCAACCTCTGCCTCCCAGGTTCAAGCGATTCTCCTGCCTCAGCCTCCCGAGTAGCTGGGATTATGGGTGTGTGCCACTATGTTCAGCTAATTATTGTATTTTTGGTGGAGATGGGGGTTTTACCGTATTAGCCAGGCTGGTCTCGAACTCCTGTCCTCAGGTGATCTGCCTGCCTCGACCTCCCAAAGTGCTGGGATTACAGGCATGAGCCACCGCACCTGGCCTCATGTGCTTATTTTCTTTCTGTACATCCTCTTCAGTGAAATGTCTGCTCATTTCCTTTGCCTATTTTCTAGTTGGATTGTGGGATTTTGTTTGTTTGTTTGTTTGTTTGTTTGTATATTTTTACTTTTGAGTTTTGAGTTCTGTTATACTCTAGATACCAGTCCTTTGTTGGCTATGTGGTTTGGAAATATGGCCTCCCTCTCTGTAGCTTTTCATCCTTTTCACATGAGGTTCACAGAGCAAAAGTTTTTAATTTTAATGTTTGTCAATTTTAAAGAACCAACTCTTTGTTTCATTGGTTTTCTTTATTGTTTTTCTATTTTCAATTCCATCAACTTCTGCTCTTGTCTTTATTATTTCTTTCTTTCTGCTTGCCTCCAATTTATTTTGCTTTTTTTCCCTAGATTCTTGAGGTAGGATCTTACATTATTGATTTGAAACTTTTCCTCATTTCTAATGTATGCATTTAGTGTTACAAGTTTCCCTCATGGCTTTAGCTATGTCCCACAAATTTTGATATATTGCATTTTTTCTCATTCTATTTAATGTATGTTTTAAAACTTTTCCTGAGCCTTCCCCTTGAGCCATAGATTATTTAGAAGTGTGTTGTTTAGTTTCCAAGTGTTTGGAGATTTTACCGTTACCTATCTGCTATTAATTTCTAGTTTAATTACATTGTGGTCAGAGAAAACATTTTGTTTTATTTCAATTGTTTTAAATTTGCCACAGTTTGTTTTACAGCCCAGGATGAGGTCTATTCTGCTGTGGTTGAGTGAAGTGTTCTATAAATGTTAATTATATGCTATTAGTTGATGGTGCTGTTGAGTTCTTCTATATTCATGTGTATTTTCTGTCCTTTTGTTCCATCAGTTGTTGAGAAAGTGTTTAACTCCAGTTATAATTGTAGATTTGTCTATTTTTCCTTTTTGTTCTATCAATGTTTGCTTCACATATTTTGAAACTCTGCTTTTTGACACATATGCATTTAATATTACTGTATCCTCTTGGTGAATTTACCCTTTTACATAGTGTCCCTCTATGACTCTCGTCATTTTTTTGTCACTGTATCCAACTCATTTTCATATTACTATAGTTTTTTCTTTCAATTAATGTTTGTATGGTATATTTTTTCATTATTTTACTTTCAACCTGCCTGTATCGTTATATTTGAAGTATCTTCCTTATAGACAGCATAAAGTAGTTCTTTTGTAAAAAATCAATTCTTTCAATTTTTGTCTTTAATTAGTATATTTAGATCACTATGTTCAATGTAATTATTGATGTTAGAGCTTAATTGTGCCATTATAATTTTTGTTTTCCGTTTATTCTGTTTTTCTCTCTTTTCTTTTTCCTACATTCTTGTGTGTTACTTGAAAATATTTCAGAATTCATTTTGCTCTTTCTGTAGTGTTTTTGAGGGTATCTCATTGCATAGCTATTTTAGTGGTTGCTCTAGACATGACACCATATTTCTATGACATTGCAGTTTACTGGTGTCATTTTGCTAGTGTGTGAAGTACAGAACACTTATCTTCCGGTACTTCCCTTTCCTCTCCTCCATTTTTATTATGGAAGATAAAGTCTTTTCTCAATTTACATTTAGAACTTAAATATTTTCTCAGTTTACATTTAGAACCACATCAGACAGTGGCATAAGTTTTGTTTCAACCATCAACGGAATGTGGAAGACACAAGAGAAGAATGAAAGTCTTATCATATTTACTCATATTTTTGGTTAACATGATTTTCCCTCCTTTCTTCTTTCACTATTCCTTTCTGTTTAGAGAATTTCCTTTAGTCATTCTATTGGGGTAGGTTTGCTTTTGACAAATTCTTTTATTTTTTCTTCATTTGATAATGTCTTTATTTCTCATTCATTTCTGAATAATATTTTTGCTGATATAGGATCCTGGGTTGACGATCCATTTCTTTCAGCACTTGAAAATTGTTGTTTTTCCATCAAGCCATGTGAAGACATAAGGAAACTTAAGTGCATATTACTAAGTGAAAGAAGCCAATATGAAAAGGCTACATATTATATGATTCCACCCATTTGGCAGTCTGGAAAAGGGAAAACTATGGAGACAGTAAAAAGATCAGTACTTCTTTATTTTTTGAAAATTTTCTTTCCAAATAAACCTACCTCTTTCTATGCTTGCCTAAATCAAGAGCTCTCTTAACTTGTTTCTCAGTGGGAGCCTCTTCCCACCTTCCCTTTGTTTCTTGGGAACAGCAGCCTCATCATTGCCGAAGTGCTGCCCACAGAGCAGCCTGCCTTGATGACTGGATCTTATAAAGATCCAATGGAAAGTCAATAGCAGAAATGCATTTGAGCAGGCTATGGTGTCTCTAGAGAGTGGACAATCAGATGAAATCCCAGTTAAAAACAGACTCTGAAGTGAATCAGTCCACTTCTGACAAGTAAGAAAGGAAATGGGAAAAAGTACAACAGCAAGGGTGGAAACAGTTTCTGCCTGTTATCTGTCCCACATACGCCTTTTGTTATGGAGAATGGCGCTTATTTTGCCTGACAGGAGCTTACTCTGCTAAGGAATTTTCTAAATTTAATTTAAAAGGCTGAAGATGTCTATTAAGTTATGTATAATGAAATAAATGATGTAGTAAATCTTGCTATGTCCCAATATTTTGAAGAAGTCAAATATTACAAGTCAGAAATGTTGCCATAAAATAGATGAAACCATAGGGACTGTAATGGTAGGATTAACAAATTAAACAGCTTCTTTTAAAAACTGCTTTAAAGCCTAAAAGTTTGCATGGAAATTTTGATGAGTTGAAATTGGAAAGCCATGATTAGGAAGAAATGTCAAATTTCTAGAAGTTATAATGAAGTGAACCACATTCTTCCTTTGGCTGATGACTAGTTGTCGTGCTGATGCTTGGGTTGAGGCTGGGAGAGGCCACCTCCTGCACAGCCTGACATTGAGCAGAGACTGCAGAGATTGTCTGCCAGAGGACAGAAACGTTCTGTATGGTTCCAGAAAAAGATGATCGCAGGGCAGTTTGTGATTTCATTATGCCATACTGTGTGAGGAGCGCTTAAAAGAGAAAGATGAAATTATTGTGTTGAAAGGGTCTAGTTCTAGTGCAGACAGTTGGTTTTAACCATCCCTCACAAGTGGTTTCCTTTTGTAGGAGAAGGCCCTTCTCCAACAGGGAAGGGGCAAGAGGTCAGGCACTCTGGGTGGGTCCTGTGGATGGTGAGAGAAATGACAAGTACTTCTTTGTTACCCAAAATGAGGAGATAAAGCCTGATGGCTGAGAACCTATAAACATTGGCCTCATGGTTGGAAATGCACTTAGCATCCTAACTTTAATTGTCTTGGGATGTTACTGTGATCAAGCAAGATGTCCCCATTCCATACTATTAACCTCTTTGCTCACAATGAGCCTTTTGAAGAGAGGGTGTATAGCACCTACATTTTTCTGCTTCTGCTTCCACTTATGTGACCTTTAGCATCTTCCGTGACACCAGTAAAATGCTGGTGGCAGATTATCCTAGAATATTTTCCATAAATCATCTGACAATGACCTAACCTAGTCATCTATCAGAAGTATATTCCTACAAAGGAGAGGCACACACAACCACTGATTTTTATTAAGCTTGCATTAAGCACTTAGCAGAAGACAGCAATAAATTAGTAATCACCCCAGTGTTTTCCAAGTGAAGTGGCAGATTAGAGGAATTCTGACATGCTATACCAAATATACAGTACATGGTGTGCAACACAGACCAGGGAAGGGAGGATAAAGAGATTGCTAAAGAACAAAGACAGGAAAAATTAAACTGGAAGGAGAATGTGCTGGGAAAAGCTGTGACTGTAAAGGTTGACATTTGTGTATAACATAAAGGGAAGTTGAAATACCACAGTGTCTTCCTTTCTTGGTAAGGCATTTGCACTTCCAGTTAAGACTGGTAAATATAAATGAAGAAATCTTATTCCCAGAAGGATGTTAGTGTGTCCTGACCTGTCATGTTCTGAAATGTATTTTCCTCTATTTGGTCAGGCAGGTACTAGGCTAACTTCCACTGCCCATAACCAAGTTCTGAACATAATATCCAAGGTGGGGAGAAATGTACCCTCACATGCCAGGGATTTTCTCTGCCAACAGAGTAGAAAAGGCAGTAGAAAAACGTACTTAATACATTTCTCTGCCCTGTTGAATCTCTAATGCATAGCACAAATTTTCACCAAGCAAGAACGTTATGATGCATGATGAGAAGGAGAAAATCTGCAACCTCTTCTCTCTCATTTAGTAACTTAAGGTCCCTTTTATTTATTCTTCCACTCATGGTGCAGTGCTCAAAGCACAGCTGCTAGCACCAAACTGTTTCAGTGTGTACTGTAGCTCCACCACATGCCACCTGGGTGACCTTGAGTAAGTTACTTGACATCTCTATGCCCTCAGTTTTCTTATCTGTAAAATTGAGACAATGATAGTAGCTGGGTCTTAGAATTTTATACAGATGAAATGAGGTAACATTTGTAAAGCACTGAGAACAATAGCTGGCACATAGTAAGTGATATATAAATCATACAAAAATGTTTTTGAAGGAATTTTATTTACCAGACACAGGTCTAGGTATTGGAGATACATACAGTGTAAATAAAACAAAGTCTTGACTTCATAGAGCTTTCTTTCTAGTGGGGAAACTAGGTGATAAAAACAAGAAAATATATAATATGAGTTAAGGTGATGGCTGTCATGGAAATATCAAGCAAAAGAGAGGCAGAGAGAGAATGGGGTGCAAAGTGAGAGGGCTGGTTGCTCTTGGTGGAGGCTGGTTCGAGAAGATGTTTTGGATAAGGTAACATTTGAGCAGAGATGTGAAGGAAGGAGGGAGAAAGCTATCCCGATATCTCGGGAAAGAGAACATTCAAAGCAGAGGGAACATCACTGGCAAATGCCTCAAGGTAAGAGTAAGCCTGGCCTTTTAGATGAAGAGCAAAAACAGCCAGAGAGAGGTGAGGGAGGTGGGACAGGAGGAGATGAGGAAATGGATTGGGATGACATCAGCCAAGGCCAGATCTTTTATGCCCAGGAAATGGGCTTAATTCTTCAGTTTAAAGAGAGCATAATAATCAGCTTTTTCCAAGGATATACATTGTTGTACCTTTGTGTCACAAGATTTTAGTTATTTTAAAATAAAGGCATTAAGTAGAAGTAACCCAAGCATCCACCCACAGAGAAATGAATAAGGAAAATGTGGTGTATACAAACAATGGAATATTCAGCCTTAAAAAGGAAGAAATCCTGCCACATGCTATAATGTGGATGATCCTTGAGGAGATTATGTTAAATGAAATGAACCATTTACAAAAAGATGAATACTGTATGACTCCACTCATAGGAGGTATCTAGAAAAGTCAGATTCATAAAAACAGAAAGTAGAATGGTGGTTGCCAGGGGCCGGAGGGGAGAGGAAAGTGGGGAGTTATTGTTTAATGAATATAGAATCTCGCTTTTAGAAAATGAACCATTTCTGGAGACTGATTACACAACCATGTGAGTATACTTAACACCACTGAACAGTACCCTTGAAATGATTACGACGGTCAATTTTATGTTATGCGTATTTACCACAATTACAAATTTAAAAAAATAAAGCTATCACACGGATTCACCTGCATACTACTAACACACAGAAGTAAGGCACAGGCAATGGGTAGAGAATGCCTGCTCTGAGGGTGTACCACAGAGAAAGAGACCACAAGAAACGACAGCCAGGGACAACTCCCGTTCTTGAGGCTGGCTTTCATTTCACGTTGAGATTAGTAAATGCAAATTACTCAATCAACTCATGAAAATACATTGCTACAATTATTCCCAAATCCAGACTCTGTGAGAATAGGGGTAACATGAAGGGGCATTGACTTCACTGTAGCTTTGACGGCTTTCTGACAACGGTTCCTCGCTACCACCAATATCCCTGAGTTTGCTTTGCAAGAATTGCCACTGCCACCCAGGCAGTTAAGGCAATGTTCTAACTCCCAGGCCAAGCTTTTCTAAGCAGCTCCTGGCTGTGATTTCAGCATGAATGGAGAAAATAACAAGATTCATTTAAGCTCAAAAATAAGGATGCTGAAGACCCTCTGAGATATGTGTGTAGATTATATGCTTTTAAAAATACCTGCTGTGACAAAAAAAAACCATAATTTCCATCTAAAATAACACTTTCAAATAGTATTTTTTACAATTATGATTAATTAAGCTGTTTCTACCTAGTATTGCCCAGAAAAAATAGGAAGAAATGGCAAAATAAAAGCCAAAACCCAAAATGCAAAAAGCAGGAGCAATACTGTGCACGCATTCCATTTTGGTGGGTATTCTACCCTCGTGGTACCCGAAGCGCTTTACCTCTCTGACTACAGTTTCATTCAGCCACAAACTGCAAGATGGAACACCTAGGCCTTCCATGCTGAGGGGACAATGACTGTGAACATGGCCAGGGCAGAAAAGGAGCTAGTGACAGGCCTTTACAGCAGACTTGAAGGAGGCCTGCATTTTGGAGACCACCCCGCTGCCCATCTGAGTTAGAAATACAGATTCAGAGACCACATGCCTTTAGTCTTTGTAGCCAGAGCATAACAGATTATTTTACATGCGTGTTGCTGGACCGTGGGTTAAACTGGCTAAACTTTTACATTGAGAACCCATATTCTGAGCTGCTCTCTCAAAGAATGAACTAGTACATCATTACCTCCGCTCACTTTAACTGCCAAATTTCCTTTAAGTGAATTTCTGTGTACAGTCAATCCTCCACATTCACAGATTCAGTATTTGTGAATTCATCTACTTGCTAAAATTTATCTGTAACCCCCACATCAGCACTCGGTATGCTTTTACAGTCATTTGTGGACAGGCCCAGAGCAGTGATGCACCCGTGCCTGGCTGAGGTCTCACAAGGCGACGCTCTGCCTTCCTGTTTCAGCTCTCTACTATAACAAGGGTCCTTTATGGGTCTATTTAGAACCACAGTTTTGCATTTTTGTGCTTTTGTTGGTTATTTCACTGTTTAAAATGGCTCCCAACCAGAGTGCTGAAGTGCTGTCTAGTATTTCTAAGTGCGAGGAGGCTTGGATGTGCCTTACAGAGAAAAGGTAAGTTTTACAGATAAAATGGAAGTTTTGTTCAGGCATGAGTTACAGTGCTGTTGGCCATGAGTTCAACATTAAACAATCAATAATCTAGATTAAACGAGGCATCCTTAAACAGAAACACACACACAAAAAAGTTATGTGTTGATCAGTTAGTTGACTAGAAGCTTGCAGGAACCTAACTCTGTATTTCTCCTAGTAGCAAGAGCTCCGTACTCTAATTCAGTGTCCACAGCAAATTTTTAGAACATAATCACCATAAATAGTAAGAACTGACATATTTTGAAAACTCCGAAAAACATTCATGCTACCTAGTTAGTAAAACAAGTATAGTATCTAAAACAAGAGGGTTTTTTTCTGCAAAATATTGTTCTTTGGCTATGTCGGTGGTCAAACATGTTTATATGTATTAAATCACAGCTTAGAAAGCCCTTGTTAGCCTTAGGTAGTATTTCAAATCTGTTTGGTAAAGTTTGGTAACAATATAGAGGAGTAGTTTAGAGTATGGGTTTTGTCATTAGATAGATTTGGGTTTGTCCTCTTGCTAGTTCTGTGAGTGTCATCTTCATGCCACTTGCTAGATGGACAAGTTGTTTAAGTTGCCTGAAGCTCGATTTTTCTCATATAGATAAAAGGGAATAACAATAGTTCCCATCTTGTAGGACTTCTGTAAGTCTTAAACAAGACGACACACAAAAATTACTAAACATACTTATTGGCACATAGCAGCACTCTCTACATGTTAGCTATTATTATTACTGTTTTCTGAGTCCAATTCAATGTAAGATTTGGAGGGAAACTTGTCTCTGAACTGTTCTATGTGGAGTTTACAGTTGGGATATTTAAGGAAATGGAGGAAGCACAATATGATTACATAGAAAGACAAATTTTGAATCCTTTTCTGTTTACCAGCCTTGCTGGGTGGGCTATGCCCATATCTTTGTATATATCATTCGTTCAACAGATATTTGTTAGCACACAGAACCATGGAATGGAAGGCTGCTATATTACTTATTAACACTTATGTTAATTTTCTAAATCCATTGAGTTAGACCTGAGTCAGTCTATCTGCAAATACATTACAAGGAGGACCATATTTAGGTAAGTTCCATGAAGTGGAAACTACAGACTTCAACGATTCTCTTCAACGAATCAGAGATCATGTTGCTCTGTCTTCAACGATCTCTTCAACGATTCAGAGATCATGTTGCTCTGTCCTCTGATCCCTCCTGGACTTCTCAAACTAGTGTTCTGAGCCATGTGAGCACAAGGAATGGCTCCTGGCTTCTCCCTGCAGGCCCTGTGTGTGTGAGCACCCACAAGTGAGGGGCTACGAGGGGCTACACACTCAGCCCCACCCAGCAGAACCTGATGCACGCTTAGCAGCACAGAGGGGCACGCGAAGTGTGGAGGAAAATAAACTCACTAAAGCAGTGGTTCTCAGGTTCTCAGCCTGCTTTCTGGCTCACCCTTCCCAAGGGATATGATAACCTACTGATCAGTACCAGTGACTCAGATGGGCATTAATTCTTAAGGAGGAGGCGGGGATTGTGTGCAGTGGGGTGGGGACAGGGGCATCAGAATTTCTCTGAAGCAAATGTAGTTTGAAAGAGTCCCAGAAGGCTGGGTGTGGTGGCTCACGCCTGTAATCCCAGTACTTTGGGAGGCCATGGCAGGCGGATCACTTGAGACCAGGAGTTAGAGACCAGACTGGCCAACATGGCGAAACCCAATCTCTACTAAAAATACAAAAATTAGCTCTGCGTGGTGGCACATGCCTGTAATCCCAGCTCCTCGAGAGGCTGAGGCAGGAGAATCACTTGAACCTGGGAGGCAGAGGTTGCAGTGAGCGGAGACCATGCCACTGCACTCCAGCCTAGGCGACAGAGTGAGACTCTGTCTCAAAAAAAAAAAAGTCCCAGAGGTGATTCTGACATCCTCCCCCACCACTCCCTTTGGCATGGTGTGACAATTCCTTCTCACAGTACTGTCTGGTGAGGGAGAAACTTAACATGTTCCTTGTCATTTCACAAAATGTTTGGTTCTAATTCAATGCCCACATGTGGTGTTTTTTCTACCCCAAGATCTTACTTTATTGTTTAGAGTGACTTGTTCTTAGTCATGCCTTTAAGTAGCTTAAGGGACATATCTTAGATTCACTCTCTGGAACACTACCTATTCCAAGTCACCAGCCATGCATTCTAAACAGCAGGAATACTCCTCTATAAAAGCATTCTGCCATTTCTGTTTAAGGCCCTTGATTTCTTCCATTAGTCAGACTCTCTCTCCCTCTTTTCTAACTTTAACAACAGAGCATTTTATTTTGCTTTTTCTTGTTTGTGGGAAAACGCATCCTGTTTGGATTCTTGCCTGTTAAAAAAAGACTTTAAAAGGCAATAATACGGTTGAGAAGAGATTTATGCCAGCAGAAATCCAGTTGCTGTTTTGACCTCTTTGAATCTGCTTCTTATCAAGATGTCCTTTGTAATACCATATAGTTCCTTCATCTGTATTCTAGGAGCCATTAAGACGTCTTTCCCACTACCCATGAAAAACTTATCTCATTATTATCTATTTCAGCTACGCAAAACCAACGATTATCAGCCTCTTCTGCGTATTACTACTCATCAATAACACTAGCTATTAAACTAACGATGAAAGGTTGCGTATGACTCAAGAGGTCTGAAGAGAAACATGTAATAGAACAGCCCTATTAATAGCACCTAGAGTAATGGAAGAATCTAGAGGAGAAAAAGGATAAAAGTTTGACCAGAATTTATATAGGAGAGTGAACTGCTGAACTGCAATTGATTTTTTTTAACCCATATAGCAAGTGAAGGTTCTGGGTATTTTGATTGCCATTGTGGAATATTTTCTATGTTCATGAGTTTTGGGAGTGAAAAATGCAGAATAATACTCTGTTTTCTATAACCTGGCACCCAAATGGACTGCAGATTTATTGAGGGACCTTGACCTTAGACAAGATGTCTATTTATACAAGGATAGTGCTTTGTAATGATGTCATGATGGGATGCGTACTTGAAGTCATGTCTAGGTTTCACCTCTTATTAATGACAAAATTTATTACAAAGTATTTATTTCCAGCCTATTACATTTCTTTTCAAAAAATACCATGCTACCTACAAGTGAATGAAAAATGAGTCCTCTGAAGTATCAAAATTATTTTTAATATTAGCATGGCTATCCATGATATAAAACAGTTTTTGGGATGATTTATTCACTTGCCTATTTGCCACACCCTTGGCCTCTGTTCAAATTAACCTAAAAACAATTAGTTCAGGAAACCCCTAACTCCACACAATCGTTCCTAAGTGTAAACACAAACAAATTCTGTCATTATTGCTACACCAAGTGTTTTGAACTCTCACAGCTCACAAAGAAGCAAGCCACTGAAACAGGAGAGTTCCCTGATCCCCCTTGCAGGATGTGCAGCAGGGGTGTGGCTTGCCTGTTCGGTCATCGTTGTTGCTCAAACTCCTGACAGGAGGGGGAACGCGCAGATGGGCAGGTACAGGAGCCGGGGCAGGTACTCTGGGTTCCGCTCCTGCAGTAGTGTCTAGGGGTGGGTGCCTGCGGCCCCAGTGTTACAGTGCTCTTTTAGCCTTGCCATCCTCAGACGCCTTAATGTTAACCAGCTCAATGGACCCTCTGCCTTTTTGCAAGGGCAGAGGGCCAGTGTGACAGCTTTCTGTATCCCGAGCTCTTGCCCAGTGTCCCAGAAGAATCGGGTCACACACGGGCTTGAAGGATGAATGCGGGGTTTTATTGAGTGGTGGAAGTGGCTCTCAGTGGGATGAATGGGGAGCCGGAAGTGGGGATGGAGTGGGAGGATGATCTTCCCCTGGAGTTTGGCCATTCAGCAGCTGAACTGCCCTCCGGCCACCCCCAGCCGAACTCCTCTCAGTGTTCAGAAATTCCTCCTCTTCTCTCTTTCTCTGCCATGTTGTTCCACTGTTCATCTGCTTTTCTCCTCATCTCCTTATCTGCTCATCTGCTCATCTGCTTCTGGAGCCTGGGGTTTGGGATTTATATGGGTACAGGATAGGGGGATATGGCAGGCCAAAAGGCATCTTTTTGGGCACAGAAACAGAAATGCCTGTTCCTACTTAGGGTCAGAGGTCTCCAGGCTTGAGGGTGGGGCCTTTGCCAGGGAACCGCCCTCTTCTAGCCAGTCCATCTTCTAGTCATTTCCATCTCCTGTCCATTCATCACCAAATCCTTATTGAAGAGAATCCACTTACACTGTTTCTGAACGTTATTTCATATACTGAGTAGTTCTTGCTGCTGTAAGAGCTGAAATTTTTATGCTGTGCTCTAACCCTAATTTTATCAAGAACAGAAGAACTACACAGCTTGTTTCTAAAACTACAAAAGATTACTTCTTTCAAATATTCTTTTCTACACTTTTCTGGTGTCATTGCTATCTTGGTGAGAGTGATTGTAAACACCTTCTGTGTGCAAAATATTATGGGAGATGTACAATTTGAATATAAGGGCACTATCCATCTCACTACATATAATTTAATATTTTCATAATTATCCAATATTTATTCACTTTATGAAAACAGACTTATTTGTACTGTCAGGCTTATTATAGGCCTTGATTGCATTTCCAAAAGGGCCTGTCATTTGGCAGCTACAGTTTAATGCTTTTATTCACAATTTGTAGAAGACATGTAATAACTACTCATCACATTTTGGGATGTCATAAAGATGGGAAAGACAACAGATGTAAAAGATAATGGAGTAAGATTCAAAAATACTTTGATGTGTTGGAACAAATGGCCTTAAACCCACAAAGATGAAGTTTAATGGGAAAAAATATAAGAGCATGAGAGTCACCTGTGGGCCTTGTTGGCCATGAAAGATAATCAAATATTGGGCTGTGAACTTGTTCAGGTCATCCAAGAAGCTGACATCAAGATGAAAGTAAATTTGCAAGGATTTTATTGGGGAAAATGTCTGAGAGAGAAAATGGAGAGGGAGCTGGGAAGAGATGGGAGAGCCATCCAGCCTTGATGCAAATCTGATTCCTAGTGAGGAGAGACAAGAAGGAAAGTTGGGTAAAAGCACCCTGGACTATCCTGAAGTCTAATGGAAGTGCGGCCAGGCCGCTGGTGTCTTTAAGCCAAAGTTGGCCTAAAGTTGAACAAGTTCTCAGGCTCTCAGTGACAGGCTGCCTTAGGAAGCCTGCGGCACTTGATCATTGTCTACAAGTGGCTGTTGGGAGGCTTGGCTCTCTGCCCCAATTTTATGAGTGCAAATGAAACAATGCATTTCAGAGTGTGGCAGCTGGGGCCAATAGTCAAGTAGTTGAAAGTCTGCAAGGTGCATTCTCAAGGTACACAGGAGCCAGTGCGTATGTAATTTGGCTTTTCAAAACTCCATCCTAGTTTTGCTTAGAAAATATTTCAGAAAAAAAATGTTTAAATAAATAATTCAAAACTAAATAAATCTGAGATCCTGAAAATGCAATCCTGTTTTAGGATTTCTGGTTTCAAAATAGTTACTGTTCACTGAGAAGATTTTTAAGACAACGAAATTCTGTTCTTTGCTGGAGGGGTGTCCCAGGGGTGGAGGGGTGTCATGCACATATATTACTAGGGAATAATGATTGTTTCATATTCCTTTTATTTCAAGGATCTACAGACATTCTCTTTTTGATGCTTAAACTGCCAACTTTTGCCAGTGGGAGCCCTGTTAAGGCTGGCTCCTGAGTCGTTTTGACATACCACGTTAATCTTTGTTTTTAGCTTGTAGATCTTTTTTTAAAAACCAATTTTATTGAAGTATTATTTACATGTGCTGAAATGCACCCATTTTAAGTGTAAAGCTTGATGAGTTTCAACAACTATATCTCCCACATCACAGTCAAGAATAGCCATTGAAGACGGGCTGGGTGCGGTGGCTCACGCCTGTAATCCCAGCACTTTGGGAGGCCAAGGCGGGCGGATCACGACGTCAGGAGATCAAGACCATCCTGGCTAACACAGTGAAACCCCGTCTCTAGTAAAAATACAAAACAAAATTAGCTGGGCATGGTGGCGGGCACCTGTAGTCCCAGCTACCCGGGAGGCTGAGGTGGGAGAATGGCGTGAACCTGGGAGTGGAGGTTACAGTGAGCTGAGATTGTGCCACTACACTCCAGCCTGGAGGACAGAGCAAGACTCTGTCTCAAAAAAAAAAAAAAAATAGCCATCGAAGTGATATCTGCACCCCCATGTTCATTGCAGTGTTATTCGCCACAGGCATGATATGGAAACAACCTAAGTGTCCATCAAAGTATAAATGGATAAAGAAAATGTGGCATATATATATTCACACAATGGAGTATTATTCAGACATAGAAAAGAAAGAAATCTTGCCTTTGTCACAACATAGATGAACTTGGAGGACATTATTCTAAATGAAATAAGTAACACATATGAAGACACTGTGTGCTCTAACTTATATACGGAACCCATAATAGTTGAACTCTGAAGCAGAGAGTAGGATGGTGGTTACCAGGGGATGGGGAGTGGGGGAAATCAGGGAGGTGTTAGTCAAAGGGTGCAAACTTTCAGTTACAAGATGAACATGTTCTGGAAATCTAATATACAGCATGGATGATTATGGATGTGTTAAACTAATTTGATTGAGATAATCATTACACAATGTATATGTATATCAAATCATCATGTTGTATACCTTGAATGTATTCAATTTTTATATGCTGGTTAAATATTTTTAAATTAAAAAATGAATAGTCATCCACAAAGTTGCCTTGTACCCCTTTGCAGTCATTGCCCCCTCAATCCCAGCGCTAGGCAATCACTGACCTGTTTTCTTCCACTCTAAATTCCTTGTGCCTATTCTAAAATTTTATATTAATAAATCACATAGAATATATTCTCTTTAATTGATGCTTGATTTGTAAAAACTTATTTTAATGCTTCTTTTTTTTTTTTTTTTTTTTTTGAGACAGAGTCTTGCTCTGTCGCCCAGGCTGGAGTGCAGTGGTGCAGTCTCGGCTCACTGCAACCTCCACCTCCCGGGTTCATGCCATTCTCCTGCCTCAGCCTCCCAAGTAGCCGGGACTACAGGCACCAGCCACCATGCCCAGCTAATTTTTCTTTTTTTGTATTTTTAGTACAGATGGGGTTTCACTGTGTTAGCCAGGATGGTCTCAATCTCCTGACCTCGTGATCCACCCGCCTCGGCCTCCCAAAGTCCTGGGATTACAGGTGTGAACCACCACGCCTGGCCTAATGCTTTAGAGATTAAACTGTATCATTAAATGTTTTAAAAAGTTTGTACCCTTTGACTAACATCTCCCTGATTTCCCCTACACCCCATCCCCTGGTAACCACCATCCTACTCTCTGCTTGAGAGTTCAACTTTTATGGGTTTCATATATAAGTGAGAGCACACAGTGTCTTTATATGTGTCGCTTATTTCATTTAGAATATTGTCCTCCAAGTTCATCTATGTTGTGACAAATGGCAAGATTTCTTTCTTTTTTATGTCTGAATAATACTCCATTGTGTGAATATATATATGTCACATTTTCTTTATCCATTTATATCCATTAATGTGGTGGTAGCTTGCTCCTTTTTATTGCTTGGGAAATACTTTTTTCTATGGATAGATTATAATTTGTTTATTTATTCACCTGTTGACAGACTTTTGAGTTGTTTGTAGCTGAAGGCTATTTAAATCTGCTATGAACGTTCACATGAAGGCCTTTGTATGGATATATGTTTTCATTTTTCTTGAGTAAATACCAAGGGATGGAATTGTGAGTTATATAGTCATTATGTAAGAAAACTACCAGACTACTTCATAGAGAGCTTGTGTCGTTTTAGATTTTCTCCAGCAATGTATGAGGGTTCCAGTTGTGGTACATCCTCACAAACACTGGTGTACAGTGGTATCTCATTGTGGTTTTAATTTACATTTTCCTGATACTGATGATATTGGGAATCTTTAATGTGCTTACTGATTATTTGCATATCTTCTGTTTTGAAGTGTCTGTTCACATCTCTTTTTTTTCCATATTCCTTGTCTTCTTTAAAATTTAGTTGAATTTTTTATATATATTCTGGATCTATATCTTCAGATATATGTACTGCAAATATTTTTCCACTCGGTGGCTTGGCTTTCTACTTTTTTAACAATGTCTTTCAAAGAATAGAATAATTCCATTTTGATGATGAAGTCCAGTTGACCAATTTCCATATAGTTCATGTTTTTGTGTCCTAAGAATTCTTTTCCTGCCCTCAAAATCTTGATGATTTTATCTGATGTTGTTTTCTAAAAGTTTTATAGTTTTAGATGATACTTTTGTTCATTTCGTGAATGTTGTAAGGTAGCGTCAAGAATGATTTTTCCCATATAGATATCCAATTATTCTGGGATTAATATTAGCTCTAATTATTACAAGAGGACAGACCTAAGGCTGACTGCAAGACTTGTGAGGAATAGCCTCTGTCTCCTCAAAGGAGAGTTAGCAAAAACCAGGGCACCTGTCTTTGAGCCTGTAACCACCTCCCCAATTCCTCTTCAATAACAGGCAGTAAAGGAGAAGATCATTTATTGCCCAGTTGACCATACAATTTGGTCAACATATTTGCTATGTTTGCTGCTTCTGTCATCTGAATGTTTATATTACCCCAAAATTCAAATGCTGAAATCCTTATCCCCAAGATAATAGCATTAGGAGATACGACCTTTGGGTCGTGTTTAGCTCATGGGGGCAGAGCTCTCATAAGAGGCCAGAGAGAGACCTCTCATCCTTTCCACCAGAGGTTAAATTGAGAATGCTGTCTATGAGGAAGTGGGTCAGTCACTGAATCTGCCATTATCTTGATCTTAGATTGCCCAGCTTCCAGATTGTTAGAAATGCATTTCTGTTATTATAAGCCACCCAGTCTATGGTATTTTATTACAGCAGTCCTGGCAGACTAATACAGGTACCAATTCCTGTGAATTTCTCTCAAAACCCATTATTTGTCCCAGGAGGCCCTTGTCCTTCATTTTCCAGAAAGCTACATCTCTGTCAGCATCCCATACTCATCACTAAAACTGTCAAACTCTGTGAAGGGCCTGAAATTTTACCCTCCTTGCAAACTAACAAATTAGCCTGCCATAACTTCAAGATGTTGGCAGAAGATATGAGTCTCCTGGATCAGAGACAAAGGACTTTATTACTCATGGCAACAGCAGAAGCCACAGTATTGACATCTGCATTGTCTCCCTGAGCCCCAATTCCTACAGAGCAATACTGGCACATGTAGTGCACTGTGGTACAAGAAAGAATCCTGGATTCAGTGAAACTGGAGTTTTTATAATGGGCAGTAAGTGTGCCTGCCCCTTGCTCCTGAGAGAGGCACTAGCTCCATCTGCCATGGCTGTTGGCTATGCAAACATCAGTGAAAAAAAAAGATTGTCCAAAATAAATGCAGTCAATGTCTGTTTATAAGTCGTCTGGAAATGTAGGAGAGAAATGGAAAATTGTTGCTCAGTACTCACAGCTCCCCATGTTGTTCTTTCCTGGCCTCATGGAGTTTCTTTCTATGAATCCCAGTGGACTCAAGGAGATCCTCTACAGATCTCTGTAGCTTCTTGTCTGCACAGCTCCCTACTCTCCAATTTTCTGGTCTGAAAATTTCAGTCATTTCAGCTTCCCCTTGAATTCTTGTCTCTGTCTTCTCAATTTAATATGATTTTTTTGCTTTTGCTGGAGTTCCTCCTCACGGATCCTCAATTCAGAAAGTGCTTCCAGGAAGAAAGCTGGGGGTGATTATAGGGCTAACCTTATCTATTTCCATTCCCTCAGGGATCCTGTTTCTGTGCTACCTCCTATACTGTCTGAAAACCAAACAGATATCTCATAAATTTTGCCTGCTTTTTTATTGTTTACAGTGAGATTATGAGTCCAGTATCAATTATACAATTACCAATTCTACCCCAACATGGTAGAATCAGATATCCCCTTTTGTTTGTTTTTCAGAAATTTTTGGGGCAGTCGTTAAAAATCATTGGCTTTAAGTTGTGTAGACACAGAACTAAAATTAATTATATACTTAAAATGGGGTAGAATAATATAACAGTTATACTGAAGCAAAAATGTATCCTTTTCTATGTGTGCTTTTGTGTAACAGACTGAAGTTTAAAGGTGCCATTCGGGGAGTGAACTGGGTTAGTCTGTCTGCACCGAAGCCAGTAAGGTGAATGAAGAGTCACTAGAAAAGCATTATGGAAGTCCTTCTTTGAAAATACAACTTATTTTTAAACCTTTGAGGAAATGTCAGATTAACTTCTTTCATGTGCTCATCTACTTCTTAGTAAATGTTTTGGTCTTGAGGAGAAGCACATCTTGGTTGGACACCGTGGCTCATGCCTATAATCTCAGTACTTGGGGAGGCTGAGGCAGGAGGATCACTTGAGCCCAGGAGTTCAAAACCAACCTGGTCAACATAGTGGCACTCCATCTCTACAAAAAAATTTTAAAACTAAAAAATTAGCTGACATGGTGGCACATGCCTGTAGTCCCAGCTACTCAGGAGGCTGAAGCTGGAAGATCACTTGAACCCAGGAGTTCGAAACCAATCCTGGTCAACACAGTGAGACCTCACCTCTACCAAAAAAAATTTAAAAATAAAAAATTAGCCAGGCATGGTGGTGAGCACCTGTAGTCTCAGCTACTCAGGAGGCTGAGGCAGGAGGATCACTTGAGCACAGGGATTCGAGGCTGCAATGAACCATGATGGCACCATTACACTCCAGCCTAGGTGACAGATGAGACCCCCGTCTTTAAAATACAAATAAATAAATAAATAAATGTTTAAAAGGAGTATGTATTTCTTCTTTACTAAGTCAGGACTTTCCATCTTTATTAACTATAAAAGTAGTTAATAAATAAACTTATTAATAAATAGTTAAGAAAGTTGTTAATAGTTAACCAAGTAACAAAATAGTTAATAGTTGGTTTCTAGCTTAGTCTCACTTATTTTGACAATTAACTCAGGACCAAATTAGTAGAGTGGGAAAAATCAAGGGAAGGGTCTGTCATTCATTTTACCAAGTCTTTTTTCCAAAATCAACCAAATGCCAGCATAGTTAGGGTGGTCTGGCTCATTTCCCACCTCTTCTCATCTTTAGTATTTCATGTATCTTCCTCTTTTATTTCCACTACAACAATGGTGCATCATTTAAACGCTTGCGTTTTGTGATTTTATAAAACCAATTAATAGAATTATAAATATTATAAATATATTCACCCAAAATGGATTTAAGCTGGTACAAAGGTCTTTATTATTCATTCACTAGGTGACTAAATTTTTCAGACCACTCTAAGAGTCCATTTTACCATAGTTAACAAAACACTACTATAAATTGTCCTTTTAGTATTGTTGTCAGTTAATGTCAGAAAATTAATAGAGATTTTAAAAATCATCCTTATTTTGAACTATAAGGTATTATGACTGACAAATAGAGCACAATAACTCTACCAAAGGAAAATCCAGAAGTTGTTTCTCAATCTCTAAACTAAGCTACTCTGCCCACCCATGTGTTAATTACCTTCCTGAAAAATAAAGCTAATCCAGCCACGTCACTCCACAGCTTGAAGACTTCTGATGGCTCCCTGAGTCCTGATGGATAAACTAAAACATTTTAGAGAAGACAAGGCCCGTTACAATTTCAACCTAGTTCTAACCTTCAACACCATTCTCTGCTATTGTCTCACCTTAGAGCTCTATCACTCTGAAATTACTTTATCAGGTCAGAAGGGCTTTTCACAATTCCATGCCTGCTCTCAGGCCATTGCATCTGTCTACAAACACTCCTCTGAATAACTCTGCCTGCTCTGGCCAGCGTTGTGTGGTTTTTCCTTTTCACATTTTTCACACCTCTGTGCCAGTGGAATGTACTCGGAACACATCCCTGGCATGTTCTGTGCTTTAACCAGCTGGTGCAAGAGAGTCTGGTTAAGATAATTCTCCAAATTTTGATGCTTTAATCTGCTATCATGTTGATCAACAATAAGTCCAATATCATTCCATGAATTTCTACTCTAAACATCCTTGTAAATCCTCTGGCGTAATTACATAGATAATGTGAATGTCCCCTAGGCCCTAGCAGACCCAGGCAGAGAGAGGATCATGATTTTATGTTCTGGAGCAGAGCTGTCCAATACAACTGGCTGCAATGATGGGAATTCTTCTGCACTGTCAAATATGATAGCCACAGGCCACATAGGGTCATTGAGTATTTGAAGTTTAGCTAGTGTGATGGAGGAAATGAATTTTTAATTTCCTTTTATTTTAGTCTAAATATACTTTAAATAGCTACATGTGGACAGTGGTTACCACACTGAACAGTGCAATTCTGGAATTTTCATAGGCCTATAGACCCATTCATAGGACTATTATCCCAGGGATAGTTGATAGAAAAAAAAAGGAATAATAATGTAAAAGGAGACAATGGGCCATAAAAATTAAAGGACTAACAGAGTAATATGGTTGTGAGAATTATTTTCTTTTTCTAATCTTTCAGGATGTTCATATTGTATTTTAAAGGTTCTACAGCCTTTCTTTACTATGCAAGTTCTGTTGCTCTAAAACAGTAGTCTTAATTTTATATAATAATTTCCTTATGCCTTTATATATGTCCTTCAAGGAGAGAACGTGCATTAAATTATAGTGAGCTTGCGATTGAACTACTCGGTAAAATGCTAGACAAGAAAGATCATTTTAGAGGAATATGTGAAAACAGAAGTTATGCCTGAATGAATTGTTAGCATTTGTTATCATTATAATAAGGAAGGTAATTCACTGTGGAAGTCAAAGCACAATGTGGGTATCCAATAGATCTTGGTCAAGTTATTTAATCTGAGTTTCACAACTTCCTATTTTGTCAAATAGTATGCACCCCAGTAAGAGAATTTATATGAAACCTTTAGCTTAGTGTCTGGCACCGAATAAAATATGTAAATGTCATTTGGTAGTATTACTATCAAATGAGTATTACTCTGATCATGATTATTATATTATCATTTTATTAGTATTCTCATTGATAGAGAATTTTAGTTGACAAAGTACTTTCAGAACATAATCTCATTTGACCCTCTGAGCAGCCCTCAAAGGCAGGCAGATAATCCCACTTTATAAAAGAAAACTGAGATTGTGAGACTTTAAGAAACCTGCCAAGTACCAAAAGATTGGAGCTATCTACCGATGCCATAACCCATACGCAGCCCACTACACCATGCTGACATTGCTTTTGGTAATCACGTTGCTGCCTTTTTAGCTATGCTAGTCAATTCATTTTTTTCATCTCCAAATGCTTAATCTAACCTGGGTTTTTGCAACCATTCCTGCTTCCCAGGAATGCCCTCCCCTAGAGCTGCCTCTCTTTCCAGCCACACTCAGCTATTTTGTTTTTAATTTTTCTTATGTGTTAGGTGAGCAATGCTTCATAATATGCAGTAGTGGCTTGTGTAAGCATTGGCAAATAAATTTTTCAAACTACTCTTATCCATAGCCAAGAGCAAACACCTAAGATTTATCTCTGAAAAGCCAGGCCAGCATTTAAATCTGGAGTTCAACAAATGCGTCTTTGTTTCAGTTGATCTTGACATCAGTTATAAAAGTTCTTAGGCATCTGCCAAGAGTCTTTGCCGTATTGTACCTTACAAGTAAGAGACAAAGGGCTTTGGAGTAATTAAACAAAGCGCAATTCTACATTTTGTTTACTCAAGACTCTATCCTATATTTTTCATGCCAGCAATACTTAAATGGAAGTTAGTTGAAAGGTGACCCACATGAGGCTTAGAGAATTAGACTCCCAGTCCACATTCAAAAAGTGTTTCTGCCAGTGCATATTAGGGGATATTAAGAAGATATTTCTCTTCTTAATTAGGCAGAATACAATGATGTGATAGAATAAATGTAGAACTTGATTACCAGGCCGGGCACAGTGGCTCACACCTGTAATCCTAGTACTTTGGGAGGCTGAGGCGGGCAGATCACCTGAGGTCAGGAGTTTGAAACCAGCCCGGCCAACATGGTGAAACCCCTTTTCTACTAAAAGAACAAAAATTAGCTGGGTGGGGTGGCATGTGCCTGTAGTCCCAGCTACTTGGGAGACTGGGGCAGTAGAATCACTTGAATCCAGGAGATGGAGGTTGCAGTGAGCTGAGATAGCGCCACTGCACTCCAGCCTGGGCGACAGAGTGAGACTCTGTTTCAAAAAAAAGAAGTTGATGACCACATTCATTCCACCTCATCGGATCAAATATGAAGATATGGCCAAATCAACATGGCATCCTTCACATCCAAAGGCAATATAAGTGTCTTCATCCTCTATAATATTTTCCCATCCACACATCCAGCCTGCTGGGCATGGGGTCACCAGGCATGAACACTTAGCAAAGAACGCACATGGGCAAACACAACAAGGTTGCAAGAAAAACAAGGTGGAGAAGCAAAGCATATTATAGGACCCTAGGGGCCCTCTGTGCATTTTAACTTCTGATTAATAATTGTGAGCTAGATTACGAATCTGCAGGATGTCTATACAATCCTAAGCAACTCAACTTCTCTCTCTGTTTCACCACCTGCAAAACGAAGTTGAGGGAAGAATTTACACCACAGAATCAAGTAACAGTGCTGCTAAAGCCCTCTGCAGCAATAATATTCTAGGATATCATATCATGGAGCTTTTCCAAAAGGCAGTCATTTCACTCTTCTCTGAGTTCTTTCCAAAAAATCATAAGTATTGCAAATCTTTCTTTGGTATCCCATCAAGAGGCCTCTTCCATGTGGCAGGAAGGTGTTTCCTCTGAAGCAGGGCAAACTCTGAAGGCCACTGGCAGTCCCACTGAGAGATTGCTCGAGAGATCACAGCCCCATGCAGAGAAGAGTCGTCAGTAATGATGTGGTGAGCACATTTTGACACAAAGCTGACAACATACGGCCTCTGCTCCCCGGCTGATTTCCTGAGCTGTCCTAAGTGTCTTTACCAAAACACTCCTTCTTCCATCATTTGTGAAGCCCACCTAACGGTCATTTATAACTGATTCTGTCACATCCATAATAAGCTGCCTAGATGTATTAAGATTCTTAAGAAATGTTTCCAAATTATGTGTTAAAGTAATATGTGGTGTGATTGTCTTGTATATCAGCCTTGTGTATACTGGGGACATTTATCTCACTAAAGCAACACTGCTCTTGCAACCTTGATTTACAGTAAATGTTCCTACTTGCAAAACAAAACACCTTGAATCCGATTTTAAAACAAATTGCACACATTTCAATCAGCCATGATTTTGGTAAATGCAGTGAATGTTAAAAGACAGAACATATACCACATGATCTGCTTATTTTGAAGGGTTTTGTCTTGCTGATTGTCAATATCGTTGGCTCTGCTTTTCGCTACCTAGAGCACACAATCACAATGTTAAACCTGATCTAAATTGTTTTCCATGTCTTAAGATGCAGTCACTTGTTTTAAAATGAAATGAAGTTTTGTATTCTTGGTGAATTTTCTTAACAATAATTAATGATGTTTTCTTGTTATATTTTTGTGATAACCCAGACTCTGATGTTTTCTAGTCAATAAGAAGGGAAAATCCTTTCTGTGAAACACATACTTTAAGAAGTAACCAGCTGAATTATTACCAGAATTCAAGTGCTGCCTGATAAAATCAGTATGTCCTGGAAAAGAAAGACAGAAGTAGGAACCAGTCCATGAAACCGCACCTGAAAATATGATATATAAACTTATCTAGAGGAGAAAAGGGACACAGAGATTTTTAACGATGCATCTAGAGTAGTTCTCCTTCTGGCCCAGTGTGCAAAATGTAAAGAACTCTTGCATCTTAATGACTGATAGGGTTTTCTAGCCACTAGTATGATATTCACCAGAGATAAAGCCTGCATTATTCTCTAAAGGAGCTAGAAAGGGAGCTCGCTCTCTTCCTGGACCAGGAATACCAACACTCTCTTCATACTTGACCATAGCATTCCTGACACAAAGTGTGTGTCCTGAGTTATATTTCCAATAGTGATGATAGATTTGCATTCATTTATTTTTGCCCTCTTATTTCTTCTTTGTAACAAATGATACAAATTTATGAAGAGGTTGGAGCTCCCAGTGCTCTCTGTCATTCTCAAGTAGAGCAAAGCTTGCGCTGCAAAACAAGATAGAGCTGGTGCTCTTGGAATTCCTAGTAACTTGTTCTAACAAAGTCAGGTGTTCCAGGGAGCTGGGTAGCAAAACTCAAGTTCTATTAAAACACCAGGTTGATGGTAAACATATCCTAAGGCAGTTGACCCATGTCACTCTTGGGCAAAGCAACATAAAAGCCAGAGAACAGTCTTTGGTTCAGATTTCAGAACTGAAGTTAATCTCAATAATTCTAGCTTTTATAAAATTATCAAAGATGAGAATACTTTTTTTCTCATATTTATTAATAGCTTGCATACCTTTGCTCATAAAGTAAGTACTAAAGACATACTTTTAATTGAATTTTCTGGGTGTTTTACCTTTTCCAGACCCTAGCATCTTTTCTTCTAATCTAGATTCCACAGGCACCAATGACGGTATGAAATTTTGCTGCTGAAAATGGCCTCCATATCTCTATTTTATCCTTGCACGAAAGAAGGGTGGATCATTCTCATTTCTGTTTCTTCAACTGATATTTTAAAATAAAGATGAGAAAATAAGTCAGACTTCTAGCAGTGTAGCTTTAAAAACCCTTTGAATTACTTCCAGACTTGTGAAGATACTGAGGTCAAAATTACAGGATATTCTTGCTTCCTAAGCATAATTACAGATTACCTTACACTCAAACATAATAAACGAAGATAAATGAGATGAAATTAATGTAGTAAATTCATTTTAATTGCAATTGGCATAATTATTAGATTATATGACCATGTAATATAAATTTAATGGAAGTAAACTTTTAAATTTTATTTATGCACTTAGAAGTAATTAAATGTGAATGAACAATGTGACTATAAGAATAATTAATTTCTCATGTGAATTAATCAAGGGTGTTTTTTAAACGTCCTCTGTAGTTTACAATAGAAAAAAGATTGTAAACCCATATTATTACAGTATAGCAGGCAAATAAATAGCTGAAAATGGTAGGTGATGGAGAGGATGCAGTGAGAAGCAATTCGCACCTGGCCTGGCCCAGCTCACTCCCTCGCTCCTCCACCAGAGGAGCAATTCGCACCTGGCCTGGCCCAGCTCACTCCCTCGCTCCTCCACCAGAGGAGCAATTCGCACCTGGCCTGGCCCAGCTCACTCCCTCGCTCCTCCACCAGAGGAGCAATTCGCACCTGGCCTGGCCCAGCTCACTCCCTCGCTCCTCCACCAGAGGAGCAATTCGCACCTGGCCTGGCCCAGCTCACTCCCTCGCTCCTCCACCAGAGGAGCAATTCGCACCTGGCCTGGCCCAGCTCACTCCCTCGCTCCTCCACCAGAGGAGCAATTCGCACCTGGCCTGGCCCAGCTCACTCCCTCGCTCCTCCACCAGAAGGCTTCTCTGCTTTCCTCCACCACAGTTCCTCCCACCATAGCTCTCTCAAACAGCTTTCCCTCCTCCAACTGTTCAATTAGTGGGTTCATTCTTCCTTACATACCAGTTTCACATACCTTATGTACTGGGTGTTGTCTTAGGAGGACCACTAACCTCAAGAGGCTGGGTGCAGTGGCTCAAGCCTGTAATCCCAGCACTTCGGGAGGCCAAGGCGGGCAGATCACCTGAGGTCAGGAGGTCGAGACCAGACTGGCCAACATGGTGAAATCCCATCTCTACTAAAAATACAAAAAAATTAGCCAGACGTGGTGGTTGGCACCTATAATCCCAGCTACGTGGGAGGCTGAGGCAGGAGAATCGCTTGAACCTGGGAGGCGGAGGTTGCAGTGAGCCAAGGTTGCACCATAGCACTCCAGCCTGGGCAACAAGAAAGAAACTTCATCTCAAAAAAAAAAAAAAAAAAAAGAAGGACCCCTAACCTCAAGGACTAAAGGATTGATGAGGCAAAGATGTAAAGAGTCAGTGAGGTACCAGGAGCTCAGGACGCTGAAGTCACAAGGCGCCAGCAGCAACACTGACACAATGCTCAATGCCTCCCATATAAGGCTACTGAGATTAGGTTTGATCTTAGAGTCTGGGACAGATCTCAGCCTGCTAATCTGAGTAACGTTGGTGTGGCTGCCAGGCTGCTAGGCAGAGAACCAAGTAGGTAATTTCAGGTCCATAGGCTTGTGCAAGTCAGAGGATAGGGCGTGTCTACAAAGGGGAATTAGCAATGCAGGGCAGCAGCTTACTGACTTCCAAATGGATGACAACGTTCTAGAAGAGATGTGACTTAGCTGAACTCTGAAGCCAGATTCCTCCTTTGTGGGTATGTACTCAGCTTGGGCCCCAACTTCTATAGGCTTTGAGCAACAATCCCAGGAGCTAAAGAGCTCCTCCAAATCCACACAGAGCTGCCTCTGCAGGGTGCAGCCCTGCGGTTAGACCGGTGAGTGACTGCACTGCCCTGGCCCTTTAACTCTGCCCATCCACTAAGATATTATGCCTCTGCTGGTGGATAAAGGCAAGCACAAACTGGCCTCTTCTAGGCAATCACTCTTGATCTCTGCCTACTTGCTCTAAACCTGGTCGTTTTTGCTCAGTTTTCCTTTAGTTCTCAGAACCTCAGTCTTGATGTCTGTTTTCAGTTCCTACTGTTCACCAAGCCATTAGATTTCTCTGGGACTTGGTGGACCACAGCTTTCAACTCCTGTTGGCTCTGCTCACCTCCTAATTTTAATGCCTCTGGTGGTTGGGGAAGAGAAACTCTATGTTGCAGTCCCCATCTTATAGAAAGACACCATTGAACTCTAGCTCCCCTCATACCCTTCACTTTTGTCCTTTTCCCCTTCCCAGCTTCTTAGCCCAGGACACTCATGTGCTTACAGAGGAAAGACCACCATATGGCCGATGCGTCTGAAAGCAATAATTTAACTGAGGCATAGCCCAAGAAGGACCCTGTGGTCTAAGGAGAGTGTGTGTTTGGAGTCCCAAGCTAAAGAATCTGGGAGTGGCCAATCTGGAGTTTCACTCCTTGTCCATGAAGGACATCTGGACCCCAGTCCCATCCTTTGAAACAGAGACTATACAGGGGATAGAGGCCCTTGGTGCTGGGTTAAATGGAGGTTGCTAGGTGGAAGGTGCTAAGAGAAAATGTTATACTAACATCAGGCTTTTTACCATCAGTAGTGGTACTCCTGTCCAGCCTGCTGCCACTGCACTGTCCCTGTCTGTAAATTCCCCAATAAACCTTGTATCTCGTTCACTCTCTCCAGATCTCTTCTTCAACCTCTTGGACTCATGCCACCCCTGGTTGGAGTGAATAGGGGTCCAGCATAACAACCACTTAAACACAGAGTGGGGAGTACAGAGGAGTGCATCCTTGACTGTGGGCTCCTTGAGACCAGTCACCACGGTTTTTTGTTTTGTTTTGAATCCCCAGCACTTAGCACAGGGCCAGCAAAAATGGGCACAGACTAGAATGTTTCTGTTCATTATAACCCCATGATAAAGCACAACCATTTTAGTCAGTTTCACCTGAGATTCCCTACTATTGAGAGGAAAACATTACGCACAGCTGGTCTCGGTGGCGCACTTCTGTAATCCCAGCAACTCAGGAGCTGAAGTGGGAGGAGTGCATGAGGCCAGAAGTTCAAGACCAGCATGGGCAATATAGCACAATCCAATCTCTAAAAATAAAAATAAATTAGCTAGGCATAGTGATGCATAACTCTAGTCCTAGCTACTGGAGAGGCTGAAGTGGGAGTATCACTTGAGCCCAGGAGTTCAAGGCTGCAGTGAGCTATAGTGGCACTACTGCACTTCATCCTGGGCAACAGAAACCCCATCTCTAAAGAAAGAAAATTAGGTGACATGTCCCTCCACTTGTCAACCCAACCAAACCAAGATATTAGCAGGCCTATGCAGAATTGGCAAAGAAGGTTGTAAAAATCCCTGTCTGTTCTCAGCCCATCAGCCAGCTCGAAATTTTTAAAAAGGTTAAATTAAGGTAGAAGAGTGAGGAGGGCAGGTCTGTTCTTGGTGGAGCAGTCAATATGCTGGGCTTTCTCTCACCCCAAGTCAGATAAGGGGCCCCCAGGACTCCAGTGCCACAAGAGAACCAGAGAACTTGGCATATATTTTCTGGACTTTGGAGGGCCCAGGAAATGGTGCCTTCTGGGAACATAAAGGCAAAAAGGCTCTGCCTTGGTCTACCTGCCATGATGAGAGAACAGAAAGAGACACTAGGAGGAAACCCCTCCTACTAATGGCAGTGGGCACAGGTCCCTTAGTTCCAGGCTGCACGTTGACCCCCCAGAGGAGGTCACCTTGAGAATTGCCTGTTGGGACCTGGATGGGGGAGGCCACCACACACCCAGGGCTGAGAAAGAACCCCAGCAATGTGCCCTCCTGGAGAAGAATCAGCCTTGGGAATTTACCATACCTGGAGGGTGCCCATATGGAGCTCATGTGACCCGCTAGCTCAGCATGTAAGACATTTTCTCTTCCTGGAGCCCCTGAGGAAGCCAGGGTGATTTAACAAGAGCAGGGTAGGGGAGAAAGGGAAAACTGAAGAGCAAGAAAACCTTGAATCTTGGATCCAATTTGAAGCTTTTTATAATTACAGTGGACTGGATATTTCAATTATGAAAATGAGGTTGTCCTTAGGACCAAATGTGACCAGGTTACTTTTAATTAGCTATGTGAATCAAAGAACCGCGGCACTTGGGTTTTCATCCAGGGTGAGGAACAAATGGTTCACAGGGAGGGTTTCAAGACAAAATGTTGAAAAAGAGAGTGAAGCTGCTTTGTGTTTGCATGCAGTTGAATTCAGCTGATATCAACTTGCCTGATGAATGAATAATGAATTGATGAGCAAATGAATAAACGCAAGCAAGGAAATAATTGCAAATTTAGTATTATTACTCTTATTACTCAATTTGACTCACACATTAGGCTTAAGTTTAAGCTTTTTAAATTTTATTTTTATTTAATTTTAATTTTTTTTTTTTTTTTTTTTTGAGACAGAGTCTTGCTCTGCTGCCCAGGCTGGAGTGCAGTGGCACAATCTCGACTCACTGCAACCCGGACTCAAGTGATTCTCCTGCCTCAGCCTCCCAAGTAGCTGGGACTACAGGCATGCACCACCACACCCAGCTAATTTTTGTAGTTTTAGTAGTGACAGGGTTTCACCACGTTGGCCAGGCTGGTCACAAACTCCTGACCTCAGGTGATCCGCCCTCCTCGGCCTCCCAAAGTGCTGGGATTACAGGCGTGAGCCACCGCGCCCAGCCAAGTTAAGCTTTTAGAATCTAGTTATCTGGTTTACCCTTCTCATTCCCCTTTATCTCTGCTCTTAAACAGGTAAAAATGCTGGTCATTTTTTTTTTTTTTTTTTTTACCATTCTGGGCAAATACTCTTTTCCTCAGTTACCAGTTCCTGTGGCTTCTGCTTTCCTATTTTTCTGAGCAATTTTACTTTTTTCCTGTGCTCACAGTTTAGGACAGCTGTACCAAATAGGCACTTTGCCTTTTTTTCGTTTTGAAAACTTTCTTACTTTGACACTCTATGGATGCATCTAAGAGCAATTTCCCTTTCTGTTTTCTACATATATATATATATATATATATATATATATATATATATATTCCGAACCTTTCTTCCAAACCAAAAATCTGGATTTCCAAGGTGTGTTGAAACTATTATCAACCCAGACATGCATATATATATATATATATTCCGAACCTTTCTTCCAAACTAAAAATCTGGATTTCCAAGGTGTGTTGAAACTATTATCAATCCAGACATGCATGTATATATATATATATTCCGAACCTTTCTTCCAAACTAAAAATCTGGATTTCCAAGGTGTGTTGAAACTATTATCAACCCAGACATGATTCAGGAAAAAGATTATGTATATTCTTTGGAGTCTCTTTCTATTCTCTGCCATCATTTTGGTTCCATATGTAGGTCATCTGCTCTCTGCTAGTTTACCACCCATGCTCTTCCCATGGAGCCCTGGGCACATTTAACTAAGTCCCTCCTTGCTCAGCATGCAGTCTTTTTTGAGGGTAGAGGTGGGTGGAGTAAGGATTAAGGAGATGGGCAGGATATGAGTACCACAGTGGATGAAGAGATCAAAGAGTTTGAGGACTACATTTCTGTAGAACACGGTGGGTGTCATTAACTAAACCATTAGAGTAGTTTCAATACTCTGTACTTTGAGTCCTTATTCTACAATTCAAATTAGTATATTCTATTTTTATGCTAATTCACTGTTGTACTACTCTACTTCCAGGATTATTTACTTTTGTGCTACAGTACATAACTGCTACATTTTAAAGTTCATTGCAGCTTATTAATATTAAATGATGTGATTCAAAAGCATTTGCTTTCTCGGGCCAGTGGACACAGAGTACTCTTAAGATGCATTAAAATATGGATTGGTCAGTGTTTAACAAACCCTACTGAGTGGTTTCTGTGATTTAACAGTCAGCTTCCCGGACTCTTAGCTTGGCTGGCAACATGACAGTGCTTTAACCATTGATTTAGAAACTGAAGAGAAGGATTTCCGTTCAACAGCCACCAAGTAATAAACAGCAGGGTTAAAGCTAAAGGAAGAGGCTACCTAGTTGTTATTATTGGTTGTTAGATTCAAAGCAATGTCACTGTTCCTTTTATCTGAGTACAGCCTGTGATCAGACCTCATTGTACAAGACACTGTCCTTAAGCCTTAGTTATCTTTGCTGTAGAGCTGGGCTAGCCAACCAAGTTGCTCTCCCAGGGATAATTTATCTTGCAGGTGACACATTAAATAGAACCACGGAATCAAAGTTTGAATTCCAGCCTTCTGTTGTCTTGGTTGGTCAGGCTAAATTAATAATCGAACCTGGTGCCCTTGAACGAGCTCCCTGCTGTATACATTTAGCTGGCCAAACCACTTTCCCTCCCCCGACACTCCACCTCCTCATGGATGAAAACTTCTGGTAGAAAAACAAACTCACGAAGGAGAAAAGTACCAGGTGCATGAGACATGGAGATGACTAGAAAGGGAATGTGCAGCTTCGTGTTCGTGTTTCTTTTTTTTTTTTTTTTTTTTGAGACAGTCTCACTCCATTGCTCAGACTGGAGTGTAATGGCACAATTTCAGCTCACTGCAACCTGTGCCTCCCAGGTTCAAGCAATTCTTCTGCCTCAGCCTCCCAAGTAGCTGGGATTACAGTTGCATGCCACCATGCCCTGCCAATTTTTTTCTTTTTTTTTTTTGTATTTTTAGTAGAGATGGGGTTTTGCCACGTTGGCCAGCCTGGTCTCAAACTTCTGATCTTAGGTAATCCACCTGCCTCGGCCTCCCAAAGTGCTGGGATTACAGGTGTGAGCCACTGCACCCAGCCACAGCTTTGTATTTCAAATCAAACACTGACTGTGTGCCAGTTACACTGGTCCCTGCAGAAGCCATTGCCAGACCTTTTTTTTTGACACAGGGTCTCACATTGTTGCCCAGGTGGGAGTTTACTAGATGTTACCCACCATCCCAGACCAGCCCAGACCCACTAGGCCAAAAATATTTAAAGTATGTAAATGCCAATTATGTTGCGTATATAAATAAAGTACTGCCTGGAAGCTAGATATCATGGAATGATACTAAAGGCAGTTAAGTTTACGTTGTTCACTAATTATAATAGTAATAGCTAATATTTATTTAGCTATCAACAGAATAGCTAAATCATAGGAATACCATTTTTCTATAATGCTTATCGGTGGAAGAGCATTTATTTCTTATCAGTGTTACCAATGTAATCACGTTCTTCTGTAACTTCAAACATAAGATAGCCTATTTGTTACCAATGGAATCGCATTTTTCTGTAATTTCAAATGAGGCCTAGGCTATAGCCAATATATGTAGAGTCACAATTTCTACTCTCTTAAATTATGGCCTTTTAGAGTTCTTGAATCCATGTTTATTTGTTTACTTAACATTTGTGTGCTGGATGCTACAATGCAATATCGAGCAGAATCAGGGTCCCTCCCTTCATAGATTTCAGAGTCTACTGAAAGGACCAACAGTAAACAAATAACCACATAAATAAACTTACAATTACAGTTGATATCAATGCTAAGTAGGAAAAGATACATGGCATCCCGAGAGTTGATATCAGCGATCTGCCCAGTGTGGGGAGGGTCTAGGAGAAGTGGCATTTCAGCTGAGGACAGTGGAGAGTAGGAGTTACCTGTGGGGAGGGGACAGGGCACAGCACCGCAAAAGCCCTGGATGCCAGGGAGGTTCGGCACAACTTCTATAACTGGATTGACTTAACTTGAAATGTAATTTGCTCGAAAGAAATTAAAATTAAAATTCAGGGCAAGTGACCTGAAGTTACCCAACAGAACACAGAACATCAGATAATTCCACTAAGAACATTCAATTCTGCATGACTCAGTGCCTGCAAGGTATGCCATGCTTCGTTTATGATGGCAGCGTAGCCTGGTCTCCTGGTCTATGCGTTTGCGCTAGGAGCCAAGAAGATCTTCAGCTTATGGAGTTCATGTGACCATCCCATTCTTTGTGGCCATGGACAAGTCAGTTCCGTCTCTGTAGGAAACTTAAAGGACAAGCCCTAGAGGGGGCAGGTGTGGGAAATTATTGGATGGTATTTTGACTTTGATGTATCATTATGCAAAACCATATCGAGGAATGAATTTTTCATATTCCAAGAAATAATATTGAAAACACTTGAAAGTAATTAAAGAAGCAGATCCTTAATACATAATCAAGGAATTTTTTATGTTTTAATTTATTTTTAGTTTTTTTTTTTATTTTTGAGAGGGAGTCTCACTCTGTCACCCAGGCTGGAGTGCAGTGGCACAATCTCAGCTCACTGCAACCTCCACCTCCTGGGTTCAAGCGATTCTCCTGCCTCAGGCTCCTGGGTAGCTGAGATTACAGGCGCCTGCCACCACGCCTGGCTAATTTTTGTGTTTCAGTAGAGAGGGGGGTTTCATCACGTTGGTCAGGCTGGTCTCGAACTCCTGACCTCAAATGGTCAGCCCACCTCGGCCTCCCAAAGTGCTGAGATTACAGGCATGAGCTACCGTGCCCAGCCAAGGAATTATAATTTCTAAAATTCTATGAGCGTTTTCTTCTGAATGCTTTTCTGAATATGTAATGTATGTGCCCATATGTATATAGCCTCTCCTGGGTCACACTCTTATTGCCTATTAGCATAAGTCAACTGTGAAGCGTTTAATAGGCGTTTTGTAGGGGGTAGGGAGCAAAAAAAGTCAATGGTTAAATAAATTTAATGAAGACTGGAGTAAGCAAATAGATTTTCTTACTGCCAAAGTGATCAAAGTGTTTAATATTTTTTTTTTTTTTTTTTTTTTTTTTTTGAGACGGAGTCTCGCTCTGTCGCCCAGGCTGGAGTGCAGTGGCGCGATCTCAGCTCACTGCAAGCTCTGCCTCCCGGGTTCACGCCATTCTCCTGCCTCAGCCTCCCGAGTAGCTGGGACTACAGGCGCCCGCTACCACGCCCGGCTAATTTTTTGTATTTTTAGTAGAGACGGGGTTTCACCGTGTTAGCCAGGATGGTCTCGATCTCCTGACCTCGTGATCCGCCCGCCTCGGCCTCCCAAAGTGCTGGGATTACAGGCGTGAGCCACCGCGCCCGGCTAATATTTTTATATTAGTCTAAATTGTAAAATTCTGATAAGGTAATATAATATTTGGCATCTACTAAATTTATTTTCTCAGAGGACATTTTTTCCCTCAAATATACGTTCCTCAGAACATAGCATCCCTATATACTCGTAGAGGTGATCTAAAATTAGAAAAAAGTCAGTCAGTGATATTTTTGCTTCTAGAATTTGTTCCTACCTCATTGCCTTTGTGATTATGTCTACAATTCTGGGCCAGGCCTGTAAGACCATTCACTGTCTGGACTCAATCCAATTCTGTCTGCCATGCCATGCTGTGCCACCCTTGCCCCTGCACGTTATGCTCCAGACACACTGACCTTCTCCTTCTCCCTCACCTTGAACACACCCCCCTTCCCCACCTGAACCTGGCACGGGTACCCTCTGGTTGGAAAGGCCTAGCCTGCTCTACACCTCTCTCTGCCTGAGCCCCACTTTGGCTTGTCAATTACCTGTTTGTTCTTCAAGGTCTAGTTCAAATAGCTTCTCTGGGAACTTTGTTCTTTCTTCTCTGACAGCATTGACACCATTGTATTCTCTTGCATCTGTTTACCAGATCCTCTCCTGCCTCCCCCTTTGCCTAATTTCTTGCTTCAGGGCCAGGGCAGAGACAGTTCCCTCGTTTGCATGCAGTCTTACCTAAGAAAGCACACAGAGGAAAGGTCTATACCAACTGGATGAACTTGAATTTGTGTGTGGGGGGGGTGGGGGGTGGGGGGGGGTGTGTGTGACGGTAGGGGTATTCTCCACCTTTTTTTTTTTTTTTTTTTTGAGACAGAATCCCGCTCAGTTGCCCAGGCTGGAGTGCAGTGGTGCAATCTCAGCTCACTGTAACCTCTGATTCCAGGGCTCAAGCCATTCTCCTGCCTCAGCCTCCCGAGTAGCTGGGACTACAGGCGCCCGCCACCATGCCTGGCTAATTTTTGTATTTTTAGTAGAGACGGGGTTTCACCATGTTGGCCAGATTGGTCTTGAATTCACCACGTTGGTAAGGCTAGTCTTGAACTCCTCACCTCAGGTGATCCACCCACCTCAGCTTCCCAAAATGCTGGGATTACAGGCATGAGCCACCACGCCTGGCCTCCACATTTTAAGTAAAATAAATAAGTAAACTATAAAACATCTGTCTGATAAGTAACTCTTCTCTGTCTTGCATGCATTTATTTTATCGCACTTATCAGAGTATTAAAATTATGTGTTTTTATGAGTCATGTCTGAGAACATTGTCCTTGAGTGCAGGGACCTTATCATATTCATTTTTCATCCTTAGCACTTAGCATAGATCTTGGCATTTAGTAAATGTCCAATAAATGATGCTCAAATTAAATGGAATCAAATCTTGCTCAGCTCTTTGCTGCCTTGTCACAGTAAAGTGACTAAGCAAGCATGTGAACCCTGGGATCAGAATGCCAGGTGTGAATCCCAGCTGGTCACCTGCTGTGTGACCTTGGGGAAGTTACTGAACTGTTTTGTTCTCTGTTTCCTTATCTGTAAAAGAGGATGTGAATATTGTCCACCTCCTGGGCCTGTTGTGAAGATTAAACTTATCTATATTTACATCCATTTCTACATCAGTATTATCTATTTATTTTAATTATACAAAGTGTCTTTCTCATGCCTTCCCAGTGAGAGAACAGGCAATTAAATGTTGTGATATACAAACAGAAAACCTCCTACCCTTCTAAGTCCTATTAAATGTCAAATCAGAGATGGGGTCATGTCAATAAAGGAGTTACCAGAACAAACATGAAAGTATAATTTACATTATGCATTATAATCCTTCCAATTAAAACCCCCATTGTAAAGGGATCTGATTTCTAACCTTTTAAATATTGTTATGTGGCTTTTATGAAAAATTCTGCAAATGTCAGGAAAAAATACTATAGGGTGTATTTTTAATGTGGACTATTTTACAAGGTGCTTTCAAACATATGATAGGATATCTTAGTCAATTGTCATAAGAGCTCTCTAAGGAAAATCAGATCCAGTTTTATAGTCCATTTGAGCTGATGGTACAAAAAAATGACAGTTAAGATCAAGTACACTACATGTCAGATCACGTTTCTTGTTTTTTTATTTTGAGATAGGGTATTATTCTGTTGCCCAGGCTGGAGTGCAGTGGCGTGATCTCTGCTCAGCACAGCCTCGACTTCCCAGGCTCAAGAGATCCTCTCACCTCAGCCTCCCTGGTAGCTGGGACCACAGGCAAATGCCATCACACCTGGCTAATTTTTGTATTTTTGGTAGAGACGGGGCTCCACCATGTTGCCCAGGCTGATCTCGAACTCCTGGGCTCAAGCTATCTGCCTGCCTCAGCCTCCCAAAGTCCTAGGATTACAGGTGTGAGCCACCACGCCCAGCCTATGTTTCTTTCTTTTTTTTTTTTTTTTTTTTTTTGAGTCGGAGTCTCACTCTGTCACCCAGGCTAGAGTGCAGTGGTGCCATCTCAGCTCACTGCAACCTCTGCCTCCCGGGTTCAAGCAATTCTCCTGCCTCAGCCTCCCAAGTAGCTGGGACTACAGGCGCCCGCCACCACACTCGGCTGATTTTTTGTATTTTTAGTAGAGACGGGGTTTCACCATATTGGCCAGGCTGGTCTCGAACTCCTGACCTCGTGATCCGCCCGCCTCGGCCTCTCAAAGTGCTGGGATTACAGGCGTGAGCCACTGCGCCCGACCACGCCTGGCCTATGTTTCTAATAAGAAGTGCAGGTTTTCAGAGAATGGAATTATTCCTGAGAACCACAGCAAGTCAAGGTGTAGTGGAGGAGATGGGGCTCCAGGTGGGCCTTGGAAGGTAAGACTAATGCAGGTGGGAAGAGGAGAAAGGACATGAGGACAGGGAGAGCAAAGGTGCAGAGGGTGGAAAGCATTTGGTATGTTTGGGGTGACAGCTCCCTGTGTGGCACAGTGGACATTCAGCCTGGCCTTGGGAGTGGAGTCTCAGCTGGTCTCAGTAGGGAGTGGGGGTGCTGAAATGCCAGGGCTTCAGGGCTTGCTTGCTTTGCCAGTTTTAAGTTTAACCACCCACTTCCCTGAGAACACCACTGGCTAACTTGCTGCATGAATTTCAAGTATGATAACCAAGGAAACTCTGGAGACCCCCCTTTAAAATAAACTTGGCTCAATTGCTTCACTGGACAAATAGTAACTAATACCAGCATTGTCCCAGGGCTGTAAAAGTAGCCATCCAGCCACTAAGAAATTACCCAACATTCCTACCAGAATTGTATTGGCTATTGTGAATGGCTTTAATAACAGGACCTTGTTCATTTGGTTTTTAGATAGGTTATTACTGATTTACCCATTCAATCAATTCCTGTTTTCCTCTGCTGGGTGTAAAAGCTGCTCCCAGCCCCAACCTCTGGGTTTAGGACAAGGGAAAAACGAAAACGGACTACATTATAACCCAGAAGGTGATCACATACCTTCCTGCTCTAAGTGTAGGCTTTTCTGTTGTGATATGGATTATCCAGGAATATTATATCATCTTCCCTAAAAGCATTAAAAATAGGATGCATTCTCATCCTCTGTGAGTGGAGCTTGCGTGGTTGTGTGTGTGTGTGTGTGTGTGTGTCCTGGGGGAGATGAGAGTATAAGCGGGGGTGGGGGAGAATAATTTAAATGCTCTGCTAAGATTTCATTTAGTCCCATGAGTCTACGATAACATTTTTCTGTCATCATGCAAAGATCAATAGAATTAATAAGAATAATAACAGTTGTAGTACCGACAATTCTGGATAGATACAAGACCTTTGACCTTCCAGAGAAAATCCAGTATTTTTTTCCATTCAGTATCATTAAAGTCACACACGTACCTCTTATTACTTTCAGTATTTTTCCCAGATGTCTCTTCACATTCAAAAGAAGACACAAAGTAAAATTAAATGTTTTTTTTTACCAGAACGTGGCTCTTGTTTGCTGCTTCAGATTTTTAAAGCACACAGGCATTATCTATAACCCATCCTCAGGGTAATCCTGTGAGAAAAAATATGTACTCATTATTGATGGAAAAGGAGATGCTTACAGCTTTTGCTTAATTTTGTTCCAAGCCTCTAGGAGCAATAACAACAAAATGGTTGTTTTTACTAACAATAGAAAAAATAGCGTAAAATCCATAAAACTATCTTAGAATAAATCGGACACCTTAAGAGTCTCAGTAAGTTTTTCTTATGTGCTGAATACCATGTAGCATCTTATTGACCAACCCCCAAGTACATGTTCATTCCTTCCCAAAGCCAACCCTCCTTTTCCCCACAGTGGCCCCAGGCCTGTCTCCTAGAACTCTCAGCAGCATTTGATATTGTTACTTGGAAGGCCCTTGACCTCCCTGCTTCCTTGGCTGTCATAGAGAAGTGTCCTGGTGCTTCTTTCACCTCACTAACTTCTCCTTCTCAGGCTTACTGGCTCCTCATTCTGTCCCCTAAGCCTAGGCACTGCCCAAGGTCTCTTCTTTCTTTGGTCTCTGTCAGGGAGATATCTCACCCAATCCCAAAGCTTCATCCTTCCATAAAAATCCGTATCTATATCTAAATTGTCAGCTTCCTCCCTTTCAAATTCTAATCCTTTTTTTTTTTAAAGATGGGGTCTGGCTATGTTGGTCAGGATAGAGTGTGGTAGGTATTCACAGGTTCAATCACAGCTCACTACAGCCATGAACTTCCAGGCTCAAGTGATCCTCCAACCTCAGCCTCCTGATTAGCTGGGACTCTTAGGTGCCTGGCTAATCCTTCATTCTTGATTCTGTGCTTGACACTGCCCCAGCTGTAATTCTTGCACCTTCAACCTGCTGCCTTCCCATTTCCTCCTCCACCCCACTTCTAGAATGTGTAAGTACCCACTAAGTCATAAACTCCAGGAGGACAAGGCTTTTTGTTGTTGTCATTTTTATTTAAACTTAGGTATCCTCAGCACTTTAGAACAGTACCTGGCATATAATTGACATTTGCAAAATACTGAATGAATGAATGAATGACTATCACTTCATCTCTACCCACTACAAACCAGCCTAACTCATCTTTATGTCCTGTTTGTCACCTGTGCTTAAAGCTAGGGTGTAGCTTTACACATTAAGCTTACATTAAGTAATATGGTCAAAACCATATTAAGTAATATGGTTTAAGTAATATGGTCAAACCATACTTAAGTAATATGGTCAAACCATATTTCTTTTCTATTACTTAAGTATGGTTTGACCATATTACTTAATATTAAGTACATTAAGTAATGTGGTCAAAACCAGTCAAGTATGGTCAAGTATGTTTTGACCATATTACTTAATATTAAGTATGTAAAGTAATGTGGTCAAAACCAGTCATATTACTTAATCAGCCAAACCAGGGCATTTTTTGGTGTGAAAGGGGGCTGATATGGTTGGCTGTGTCCCCTTCCTGCTAATAAAAACATACCTGAGACTGGGGAATTCATTTTGAATTGTAGTTCCCACAATCTCCACATGTCATGGGAGAGATCCAGAGGGAGGTAATTGACTCATGGGAGTGGTTAACCTCCATGCTGTTTTCATGATAGTGAGTTCTCACGAAATCTGATGGTTTTATAAGGGGCTTTTCCTGCTCTTTGCTCAGCACTTCTCCTTGCTGCTGCCATGTGAAGAAGGATGTGTTTACTTCCCCTTCCGCCATGATTCTAAGTTTCCTGAGGCCTCCCCCAGCCCTGTTGAACTGTGAGTCAATTGAACCTCTTGCCTTTATAAACTACCCAGTCTCAGGTATGATTTTATTAGCAGGGTGAGAATGGACTAATAAAGGGGCACTATAAATAATTATGCTGGGATGACAGGCATAAACTTAACCTGATTGAATGCTTACCCTAATCATTAGCATTTTTTACTTTTCCTCCTCATCTATTCCCTTGCATCGTCAGCTGCCAAGACACACATCTGCCTTTGCACTGTCCCCTCACTTAGTCTTCCCTTTGCATTCTCACCCTACTTGCCTCTTCAGGCTTCGGCACATCTAGATTGGTTTCTATTACCAGCCTCTTGACTGGTCCCCTGAGCCTAACCAGTCTCCCCAGTGTCTGTCTCTGCCCATTCTATTGCCACCTACACATGGCTGCTGGATTAATCTTCCTAAGGGATAGCATGAGTAATATAATATCTCTACCCAGAAGAGTTTCACCGGTTCTTCACTAATTCTGAAATCCATACAAACTTGCAGCTTTTAAAACCTTCAATCTTGGGCCAGTCTAATTTGTAGGTATGGATTCTCAAGACATGAGTACTAAGAGTGGAATTGGCATCACCATTTCTAATAGGGGGCCTATTAGCAATAAAGAATTTTGGATTGTATATTAGAATCTATAGAACCAGAGTCTACAATTTAGCAAGATTCCCCAGTGATCTGTATAAAGACTAAAGTTTGACAAACACTGCTCTACACTGTAGTCTAACAAGGAGAAATCACAGCTCTAAAATCACCCCCAAGATTTTAGCTTCCATGCTTTGTTTGTATGGGTCACTTTTTGTAGGATACCTGCCCCCACCATCTCTATTCAGTAAAATTGCATTAATCTTCCAAAGATGAACTCCAGCAACTATATACTCCATGAAAAATTTCCTGTAACCACTGAATATTATCTTTGCATCCCCTGAACACCATAGTATTTAATTTCTAGTGGCTTGTCGCTATCTCTCTTACCTTGAATTACAGATATTCTAGTACTAATTTTATACACACACTCATCTCCTCCTTACATTGTTAGCACAATATGGGTAGTTACATTTTTATTGTGATAAAATATACGTAACATAAAATTTACCATTTTAACCATTTTAAGTATATAGTTCTTTGGCATTAAGCACATTTATATTGTTATGTAACCATCACCACTATCCATCTCCAGAACTTTTTCATTATCCCAGACTAAAACTTGTACTCATTAAACATCAAATTCCCATTCCCCAGCCCCTGGAAACCACCATTTCTACTTTTTGTCTGTATGAATTTGACAACTGTAAGTACCTCATACAAGTGGAATCATGTATTATTTTCCTTTTATGACTAGCTTATTTCACTTAGTATAATGTCTTCAAGGTTTATCAATGTTGTAACATGCACCAGAATTTCCTTCCTTTTAAAGGTTGAATAATATTTTACTGTAGGTATATACCACATTTTGCTTAATCATTCATCTATTGATGGACATTTGGGTTTCTTCCACATTTTGGTTCTTGTGCATAATGCAGTTATGGATATGTGTGTAAATATCTGTTTGAATCCCTGATTTCAATTATGTGGGGTATATATTCAGAAGTGGAATTGCTGGATCATATGGCAATTCATTTTTAATTATTTGAGCAACCTTTATACTGTTTTCCACAGTGGCTTTGCCATTCTACATTCCTGCCAGCAGTGTGAAGATTCCAATTTCTCTACATTCTCACTAACACTTATTTTCTATGTTTTTTTTTTTAATAGTGTCCTAATGGTATAGGTCTGAGATGGTATCTCACTGTAGTTTTGAATCATATTTCCCTACTGATTGAAGATATTGAGCATCTTTTCATTGGCCATTTGTATATCTTATTGGCAGAAATATCTATTCAAATTCTTTGCCCATTTTTTAATTGGGTTGCTTGCTGTTGTTGAGTTTTAGGAATTCTTTATATGTGCTGAATATTAACCCTTATTAGATATGTAACTTGCAAATATTTCCTACCATATTGGCGTTTTTTCTCTGCAGTGTCCTTTCTTATAGGAACAGTTCAAAGAACAAATGAACTTAACTATAGTGCTTTCAAATGGTATCTAATCAATATTTATATTTTTTAATTTGAGTTGTTAAACGATGTTTAATTAATGATTTATCACTGTGCTTAAATTTATGATGAAACCTGACTAAATGTAAATTAACTTTGCTTTAAAATTATTTTGGTCAAATCCAATGAGATCGGGGAATGCCAAATATAATTGTGAACAATTTCAGGCTTGAGCTCTGTTTGGGGTGCACAAAGGAAGCTTCAAAACATAGACTGACAATGCCCCATCATTGTCCTTAGATTTAAAATCTTAATACTTACACAGGGAGGTTCTGAATATTACTTGCTAGCATATGGCAAGAAAGAGATTAGAAATTATTTGTAGTACAGTTGGAGGAACGTTTAAATTCCTGTTTTGTTAGGGCTTGTAGCATAATAAAAGTCAACTGAAAAATAGAAAGTAGCTCTGAAAGAAATAAACTTTCAGAGAAGTAAGGATGTTTATAAAAATTCAGACTGTACCCTGAAGCATGACCCCTGTTGGTCTTAATGTAATCAAATTCATCATTGATATGGCAGTAGCAAATGAGAAAAGCTAGTGGACATTTGTGGGGTAATAAAAACAAAAGGATAGTAAGTTATTTATTTTTTCTGAATTGTATTATTTGGCTAATTTATAGGCCAAGAAAGCTACTAATAATAGCCATAACAATCCTGTCTCGGTTTTACTTTCTCACCCTCTGGCCTTTTTGCTTTGTGATTTATTTTTAGCTCAAGAACTTTCTACCACAAACTATCATTAGGCCACAGAGTCACATTGCTTGTCTATGGCTATAACCATGTGCCTTCTGTGGAATAGTTTAATGGGAATTCGGTTGGTTCATATTTGAAAGGATTACATAAAACTTCTTTGAATAATTAGCACAGCATCCCAACAAAGGGTTAGTTGATTTTTTTCCAATGAAAGGTCAGACAAGAGAAAGTCATTCAGAAGGCATACGAGATTGCTTTCCTGGGGTCATTTTCATTCTGAATTATGAAACAACTTCAAAGACATGAGTCAATCACTTAGTATTTTTTGGTACAAAACATTACTACTGAGTAACTGTAGTTCAATGACAACATCTTCACTGGATTAACATAAATGAGAGCTAATAATGGTGCATTCATGCACATATGTAGGTGTACTCAAAGGGTATGTGTGAGGACATTAGCCAGGGTCATACTTAGCCCTTCATTATGACTCCCTATTTACTCGACCCCTGACTTTATGATGAATGATCCATTTGGAATGAACTTTTTGTGCCCTTTCAGATATATGGAGGTTACATATGTTCCCCGACTGCTTACGTCTAATACTTTAAACTTTTTTCTGGCTTTTGTAGACTCATTCACTAACCTTTGTTTTGAAGTGATTTGTCTGATTGCTTACATTAAAAGGGGTTAAACATGAACAGAGACTCAGAGTGGGGAATCCATAGGCCCTCACACTTCTTTCTGATTGGTTGCTTGGTAAGTCGAAAATGTGGCAGGTATTTCTGAGATGCAATCAATTATTTCAAGTTTGTTTGTCTGAGCTTTAATTGGAATTCAAACAGAAATAAATTTCATGATGACATTTTCCTAATTTCAGTTCTGAAATAGAAGAAATATGGTATTGTATAAAAACCTTGAATTGAAAAATGAGGAGTTCATGCATTAGGTATAAAACGTGTACCTGTAATTATATAACTTTAGAAAAGAGACCTCAGAGGGTCTCTGTTTTATTTCTCACTTTACAAATGAAAGCAAATGAGAGCTGGTGAGTTTAAGGGACCAACCGAACATTCTCTAGCTCATCAATGGCAGAGCAAGGATGAGAACTCAGAGAGCAGGAGGGAACTCAGTGCAGTGTCCTTTTTACTATTGCACATCACCTTCCTTCAGTGAGTCCTTTTCAGAAGCAGCATATTAATCAATTCTTGCCTTTTTAATTAGAGAAACCCTGTGCAAAGATGAAATTAAAAGACTGTTTCTTTATTATATATTGAAATTTTTCTTAACCTTCACCATGAAAAAACAATGCTTAAAATAGCAAATATTTTTGGTAAGGTGACAAAATGCTGTCTAGTATGAAATCCTTAATGGCATCAGTCTAAAATTCATAGTGGTTGACAACTTCACACGCAGACCCAAAGAGGGTCCACTTTCTCAGTGGTTTTTCAGAAAGGACATAGTGTCTAACAGATGTTTAACCAGAGCAGATATGGGAAGAAAAAACAAGTGCTGACCTTTTCTAGAGCATACTTTCAGATGTTAGTAAGGGTGAGAGTAGACAAGACTTGGATAGCATTTCAGAGTATCTCTTTGCTCAGATGGTAGAAGCATTGACATTGAAGGAGGAAAGATAGCGAAATCCTTTCTTTTATTGAGGAGGAGCCCATGTAAAATTTCTGTGAGCATAATTCATGCCTGTTTATTTAGAGATGAAGTGAATTGATCTTGATTGTGAGACAGATTTTTAGACGAAACTAATTATTTCTTTGAAATTATTATTTCTATACTTAAATAAAATATGTCAAAGTGGCCGGGAGCGCTTGCTCACACCTGTAATCTCAGCACTTTGGGAGGCCAAGGCGGGAGGATCACCTGAGGTCAGGAGTTCAAGACCAGCGTGGCCAACATGGTGAAACCCGTCTCTACTAAAAATACAAAAAAAATCAGCCAGACGTGGTGGTGGGCACCTGTAATCCCAGCCACTTGGGAGGCTGAGGCGGGAGAATCACTTGAACCTGGGAGGCGGAGGTTGCAGTTAGCCAAGGTTGCGCCACTATACTCCAGCCTGGGAGACAGAATGAGACTCTGTCTCAAAAAAAAAAAAAAAAAGAAAAGAAAGAAAGAAAGAAAGAAAAGAAAAGAATGTCAAAGGAAAGCAGAGTGACATTCAGAAAATACAATTTTGTTTTACATAAGAATGCTGCAAAATACCAGGATACTGATTAAATTATAATCAAGCACCAAATAAATCCTAGAATATTTTTTAAATGGTATTAGCAGTGTTGTACATGTATTTCTTCTTCTGAAACTAATTGTACCGTGAAAACCATTGTTCCCTATTCTCCAGACTCTGCTGAGAGTGAGAGATGTATGGAAATTCAGCAAAAGTGGCCCATAAATATCAAAATTAACTCATTCTAGGAATTCATTTGATTCTGGGAGGATCAAATCATTTATTTGATTCTAGAAGAATCAAAGGTGGTTAGTATAGCTGTTTACAATAGATTCAGTTTAAAAAGCTCCCAGTGATTGATGGTTATATGTGCCAGGCCCTGTTCTAAGTACTTTATAAATATGATCTTATTTAATCTTTGCAACAGTCCTATGAGGCAGGGAAAATTATTGTCCCCATTTTACAGATGAGAAAGCAGAAACACCAGAGAAGCTATAAATTGTTCCGGCAAATAGCAGAGCTCAACTGGAAAACATCTAGGATAAAGGCCATGAACAATAAGCTTATGTACTTTCTCATGTAGCTTCCAGTTATTTCTAATATTTTAAGCTACCATGATAATTTATCTTTTGAATGTAACACTAGAAACATCTGGAGAAATTAAGGTTAAACAATTAAAAGCTTATGAACTGATCGATATTTCTTGAATCACTTAACAGATGTTTACTGAGGGGCAACTGTGAGCCAAGCCCGGTGATTTTCTATTCCATTAATGATAAGTATCTCTCAAAGCAAGGGAAATTTCTTCCAACTGCCTTCAAAAAAAAAAAAACTGTATGTAAAAAATATATGTAATGCACTTATATGTGCATGTATGAACATATATACACATTTTTAAACAAGTAGAAAGTGAGCTTTCAGATCCTTTGTACAAGCCTAAAACAAGTGACATTTGATTAGAAGAAAAATATGTTCTCAAGTTGATTTCCATTTGCCTTGAACTACTAGATCTGTTTCCACACCATTAACTTTGCTCAGGACAGACAAATAAGGATCCATTAGAAAACGTTCTTAACTTAAATGTAAGCTTTTTTGAAGTGGGCATTATTTTTTTGGTAACTAACGTCAAGTGCACTGAAATGGAATAAAGATGGTGATTTTTCAAGGTATTTGAAGGGAGAAAAGCTCAGCAAGAGTGGTATGCATTTTCACTGCAAAAGGCCAAATTTAATTTGGCAGTGGAGATCGAGGAGCAGGTAAGATTTCATCTGTGTCAGCAGAAAAACGAAACAACAGAGGCACCTGCCAAATGTCTCAATGCTTTCAGAGGCTGACAAGGGTGGGAGGAGGCTACTTCTGAATTGGTCTAGGATGCCTGATGAAGCTAAACAGAAGTAAAGATGTCACCCCACTTGTAGAGTGGTGGGATAAAATGCAGAACAATACAGACACCAATGCATTTTATGGGACATATAGGGAAAAATTATTTGTTTGTTTAGTTGAAATTCAAATTGAACTAGGCACCCTGTGTGTCTATTTGCTAAATCTGGTAGCCCCACTCACTTCCCAAGTCTGCAGCTCACCTGGGCTCCAAGCTACTGGTGGCTTCCATAGTCTTGGTCAGAGATGCCAGTAGGGGATATAAATGTGTTGTGCTGGAATCTCTAACAAGGAATATAGGAAGGGCCTTCCAGAAGAGTTTCCTGGAGGCCGGAAACTCCTGCCTGCCTAACCCCATGGGAGACACACCAAATGGTGGGCCAGCTCCTCCGAGTGCTGCTCGGAGGAGGGTTAGTTGGCCTGCCTCATATCCGCAGCCACCACCTTGTTTCTGTCCAGACTCTCATTCTCAAAGCTATCCTTGTCTACATTCTTATTTAAGACCCTTCACAGCACAGGCCCTTTTGTTCCTATGTTGCTATCTCCAGCACCAAGCACAGAGCCCAGGATATAGTAGATGTCCAGTAAATGTTTCCTGAACTTGATGTTTTCAAAGGTGGTGGTGGTGGTGGTGCTGCTGCTGCTGCTGCTGTTTCTTGCTAAAAACAGAAAGGAGGAAACAGGGATAAATTGTTCCATCCTAGTCACTCATTATTTTTCTTAATTTTTGAAAGCCCATAGTGAATGACAGAGCTGCATGCATATAATGCCTTTATACTATGTGCCCAACACAGTGTCTGGTACATAGAAGGTACCCAACAAATATTTGTTGAGTGAGTGAATGTTAATTATGACATTTGAGTATAAAGAGAGCCGGCATAGATCTATCTACGATTCTCAGGAGTACCATTTCACTGAAAGAGCTTTTCTATGTTACAGGCACTGGGCCAGGATCGAGGAGGGAGGCTGGTTAGATGTGACCTAGCTCGGGACACATTGAGAAGAGTTGGTGGGGGCTTTAAGGAGGAAGTGGAGGCAGATATGAGTCATGGGGTTTACTCCCCTGAGATAAGAAGTGTTTGAAGTAAGGGGGAGAGACTGGGGTACAAGCAGTATCAAACAGCAGTAATAAGAAAGAGAAAGAGGAAGGAAACCCCAAACCACATTATCGGGAAGCTGGGGAGAGTTCTTATAGTTACTGGGCCTTTGGAACACTTTTTCCAAATGGCCACATATCTGGCCATGACAGATGTAAATTAATATGCACTAATTGTGAGAGATTACTAAATCCTTAAATTCACCTAAAACAACACACTTTCTTAAATGTAGTTCAATTTGAAATCCTTATCACACTCCACTACAATATTGGATACAGGCAGGAAAAAAATACTTTCAGTGAGAACTGAGTTTTCCCCGAAATTGCCTCTAATTGATTTACATTATATAATAAGATAAAGGCATGCTAGATAGGCAGCCTGATGCCATCTTACTTTGGGATGCTTTTCTGATGACGATGAAAGCAGAAATAGACCGGCTTAATGCAAATCTATCACTGGGACACTCAAGAATTAAACAAATGGCTATGAAACCATAAGGAGCTTACTGCTGGGGGTTCTAATACATGAGGTATGTTTTATTGTTGTTTTTACTATCTAAAAATTTTTTTGTCCTTCTTTTTTTTTGAGAGCTACTCACCTTCGGGAAGTGATAGTTTTAATCTTTTTTCTCCTTACTGCAGTTAACTGAATCGCAGATATCACAGACTGAATTTAATTGAAGCCAGCTTGTATGTGTCATTGATTAACTGTTTAAGGCAGAGAACTGTCTGCAGCTTTCAAAACTCAGCTTGAAGTTTTTACCCAAATGTGTGCTTTATTAGAAATAAATTGAAAGAAGATCTGGAAACAGCTGGAAACATTCTTTTTTTATGTCTAACATACATTTTGTAAAAGAAAAGTAGTCAAAAATTAAGTCATTTGAACTATGATAAAGCTCATCTCTGACCTGATAAAAAATATGCTTTTCCCTTGTTCTTGATATATTATCTCCACAGCGGCAGAAAGATCGTGAATGTGCATGCTGTCAATGCTGCCATTAATCACTTGGCTATATACTGATTTTAATGTATTTTTAAGGCAGACTTAGACTACCAGATACTTAAGTGGTATTCTCTCACAAGCCATGGGTAACCTCCTGTCATATGACTCAAAATCCCTTATAGAAAATAAACTTTTAGCTTGAATCCAAAAGGTTAGCTTTCATAAGAGTTCATCTTTGAACCCCCAGCAATAAGCTCCTTTCACTAAATGTTGATATAATATCCGGCCTATCACATGAAATCAGTGTTTGATGTTTATGAAACTCGTAGGACTGTACAAACGTGCTATTTTATAAGGCATTAATCCAGAGGTCCAATAATATGTATAGTGAAGTTTATCTTGACAGGTAAATCAACTCATTGCTAAGTAAAATAGCCGGACAATACTATCGTTGTTACTGAGCTGCAGGTGTTTAAAGAGCTTAGTGAACTAAGGGGGAAACTTCCCAGAATCATATGGCAGGAATGAATGGTAGGGAAGGAAGCAAAGCTTGGTTAGTTGGTTAGGCAGGTGTTTAGAAAATTTAAAAGGGAAAATAAAAAATCTAAAATCCAAAGCAGGTACCCGATTAAGTTTTTATGGCCTTATTAGAAATAATAAAAGAACTAAGGTTAGAAACAGGAAGATGAAGTTATTTCTAAATAATCTTTTTTAGAATAATAAAGTGAAAGTTTTGGAGATAACCTCGCTCTGAAAATTTACAGTGTCCAGCTTACAGGGAACTTCAGTTATCTAAAAACAAACATACTGGCTATCAGCCTCAGAAATATTTATTAAATCCCTCCAGGGTCTGTGACAGAGTTCTATCCTTGATCCTGTCTTTCTTAAGCTAACTGTAATAGAATGGCAAGAAGTATTATTTGCAAGCATTTTTGACAATAGTAGTCCAGTAATATATACATATAAGTGATACATTCATTGACATACTAAGCAAGTATAAGCCATTCTGTATCTATGATACTATACCTAGAAAAAAATTCTATATAATGTTTAATACATATATCAAAAGTGATATATATATATCACTTTTAGTGATAAAAGTCTCTAACTGGCATTATTAAGAAAACAATTGCCTAAAATTTTAAAAAGAAAACTATCAATGGATGTATTTTTGGTATGCTAAAAATACCTTAATAAACATATTTAAAAACATGAGGGTGGCACAAAAAATAAAAGAAAAGCATTGAAAAGAAATTAGGAAAAGAACAGAAAGGGATTTGTGAGCAGCAGCAATTAATGGCTCAAGTGAAAACTACTATGTTTTATAATTGTACCAAGAAAGCCATGCTGAGTAGAGAGAAGACAATCCGAGCAAAATGTTTTACTGGTCCAACACCTGACCTGCAATGAATTTATAGTTCATGGGTGAGGGTTACAGTGAGCATGATTTATTCTTCAAGGTATTAAAACCTGAAGAATTGCATTTAGTATTTAACTCTCCCACTATTCATCCACAAAGCCCTTTGATGAAATCGTGGCATTTTATCTTCTAGATAATCTTGTGTTCACTCTTGGCTGCTACTACCTAAGGGTCAAGGAGGGAAATCTCAAGTCTTGCTACCCGCCTTACCTTCCCTGGCAGGGCTCCCTTCTCCAGCCCCGACTGTCGCCGTCCAGCGTACAGAGGTGTTCAGAAACACAGTTTAACCTTATAACTGTGCAGTGAATGCAGAGGCACCAGCTGTGTACTGTTGATGCACATGAGAAGCATACCTTTATTTTGCCTAGTTCCCTTTGCTCGATTAAAGGCTCTAGAAAAATCTTCCAGCACCTCCTGTTCCCAATTCCTGTTACTTTCTAGATTTCTCTATTAGGAGCCTCAAAGCTGTGGATGTTTGTTTGGTCCACCTCTTCCCACCCTTCCCCACAGACTCCCCCATTCCCTTCAGCATCCCTTTCTTACCCTCATCTCCTAGGAACCCAGGACCTTTACTGCTTGAGGCTCAGGTGAGCCTCAGTCCCTTCATTTTGTGATCATCTCACATCAGTGTGGAAGGTGCCCAGCTGATTCGACTCCAGAGTTTTTTACCTCTTGCAGTCACCTCTCTCCAGAGTAAATTCCCGCAGTTTCTGTTCCTACTCCAGCCCTTTTATATGTTGTATTTGAGCCCCTTTCTGTTCTCCTGGTTTCATGTAACAGCTACCGTTCTTTTCTCATGCATACCCTATAGTTTTTCTCCTGTTTCTTTTTTTTTTTTTTTTTTTTTTTTTTTTTTTTTTTTGAGACGGAATCTCGCTCTGTCTCCCAGGCTGGAGTGCAGTGGCGCCATCTCAGCTCACTGCAAGCTCCGCCTCCCGGGTTCACGCCATTCTCCTGCCTCAGCCTCCCGAGTAGCTGGGACTACAGGCGCCCGCCACCATGCCCGGCTAATTTTTTTGTATTTTTAGTACAGACAGGGTTTCACCGTGTTAGCCAGGATGGTCCCGATCTCCTGACCTCGTGATCCGCCTGCCTCGGCCTCCCGAAGAGCTGGGATTACAGGCGTGAGCCACCGCGCCCAGCCTCCTCTTTTTCTTAATCGTTATTCTATTCTCCTTTAAAACCACACACACCTTGCCCACAAGGAAGTCGTATTTTTCCCCTAGATGGGACATTTAAAAAAATATTGTTTTCCCATTCAGACACACAACAAACTTGCACGTTAAATTCATGATAAACTCTTAAATATTAAGAGTAAGCCATTTCATTTTTATTATATTTTTAAAATACTGATGATGGGCATTTATCTTTTCACAAAGAACACTCCAAACTCCCACTCTGGTTTGAGTGGAGTAAAGATTTTATTTTATTATGTTTTTAAATTTTATTTTTTGTTGAGAAGGAGCCTCATGATGTTGCTTAGGTTGGTCTCGAACTCTTGGCCTCAAGCAATCCTTTTGGCTTGGCCTCCCAAAATGCTATGATTACAGACTTGAGTCACTGTGCCTGGCTTAGGGAAGGGGTTAATCTATGATAGCATTAGTTTTATCAAGTGTAAACTGTAGATTTGGGGGTGGGGGGAACCTTAAGTAATGTTTTAAATTAATCAGCTTAATCAAATATTCCAAAACGTTGTTCATCACATTCAGCCATAATGCATGGCTATTATGAAATTTCCTGTCATTCATGGCGATTTAATCAACTGTGACTTAATAGTTCAGTGTTTGTATGTACATTTTCTATCTTTTTAATGGATTAATGCTAAATATTTCAACATTTGGAAGGGTAACGCATAGGCGTATCTAGCTTCTCTAGCCCACTCTGCAGCCCCAGTTTTCAATGCTTAATTCACTCAGTAAATATATATTGAGCATTTACTATATTCTGAGCACTGCATTCACTACTAGGGATGCAGACATTAAAAATCCACTTCCTACCCTCAGGAGGGTTACAATCCAATGTAGGAATAAAACTGTTACTTTGTGGGGCTTAGGTATAACTTTAGAAAAGAAGAGTCAGTGTGCTCCAGGCAGAAGAACACATGCAAAGGCACTGAGGCAGAGAGTGTGGTGCATTTAAAGAACTGCCAGTTCCTCTATTTCTTCTGTGAGTATCTGACAAGTATTGGTGTTGAGGGTAAGAGGAAGAAAGTGTACCAGGGCCTTGAGGACAGTGATGAAGATTTAAGCTAACCACTGTGACTGTTTCTGGAAAACAGGAACCAGACCCTGCTAGAGACATGGCAAAGATTTTGCTGATAATTCTCACCCCATTGGCATCATGTCATCAGTCTGTGCAGTTCTGGAACTTCATTGACATGACAGTGTGTGGTGGCCTGCATATAAGACTAGATAGAGGGGTTTTGCCAGATAGGCATGGAATAACTAAGAAATAAAATAGCTCTGTGTGTACATGTGTGTGTGTACTGAAAAGGTTTTGAAAGTCTGGTTCATGGAACTTAACCGAAGGCATGATGTCAAGAAAAAGGACAGATTAAGTAAAGGAAAAGCAAACAAAGATCATGAGACAAGATGAGGAATGCTAAAAGGATAAAAGGTCCATATAGAAACTAAGATAAAGGTTCAAGATTCTGGAAGCACAGTGATAGTGACTTGGCCCAGCGTGTGTCCCTGGGAGTAGATGGGTGAAGTGGAGTGGAGACAAAGGTCCTGGAGTTGTGAGTTGAAATATTTAAGCTCTCCAGATGGTGCAGGACAGACTCTTCTAGGATTGATAATTTCCACTGATGGCACTAGCTTTCTTTGCAAATGATGTGTGATTCCTTGAGCATCTACTGTGTATCAAACAGTGCTCTAGGTGCTGGGAATTAGTTTCTGGAAAGAAAGACAAGGTCCTTGCTCTTATGGAATTTACAATTTAGTGAAGAGGCAAGTCAAGCAAGGAATAAAAAATAATCACAAAATATTATGTGGACATATGTTCTGGTCAGAGTTTAGTGAAGTTTGATCATAAAATGGTCAGGAAAGGCTTCCAAAGAGGGGACAGCTATGCTAAGACCTAAAAGTTAAGAAAATCAAATTCAACAACCTTTGTTGTGGTGGTGGTTGTCGTTGTTGTTGAGATCACCATGTGCCAAGCAATGTTCCAGGAACAGGGGATGCAAAGAGAGATAAAACAGAGACTCAGGGTTACACAAATAAAATAGAGGTATCAATAAAATCCATTAAATCCAAAAGATTTCTCAGGACTCCAAAGATGGATTTGAACTTGTCGTTTTTCCCTTATTGATATGGTTTGGATGTTTGTCCCCTCCAAATCTTATGTGGAAATGTGATTCCCAGTGTTGGAGGTGGAGCCTGGTGGGAGGTGAATGGATCATGAGGACGGATCACTCATGAATAGTTTAGCACCATCCCTTTGGTGATGAGTGAGTTCTCACTCAGTCAGTTCACACAAGAGCTGGTTGTCCCTCACCCTTGCTCTTGCTCTTGCCATGTGATCCTTCTGCCCCCTTCCCCTTCCACCATGATTGTAAGCTTCCTGAGGCCCTCACCAGAAGCCAAGCAGATGTTGGTGCCACACTTGTACAGCCTGCAGAACAACGAGCTAATTAAATCTATTTTCTTTATAAATTACCCAGCCTCAGGTATTTCTTTATAGTGACAGAAAAATGGCCTAACACACTAAGTGATATCAGACATTTTTATTTTAAATGGTACTTGCAAAATAATGTATAAAAATAATTACAACAAATATATTATTAGCAATGAACGACCACTACTGAAGTGATATAGAAAATATAGTATTTTCTCATATGGAAGGTAAATGCAGTTGACCTTTTGATATAGTTTGGCTCTGTGTCCCCACCCAAATCTCATGTTGAATTGTAATTCCCATTGTTGGGGGGGACCTGGTAGGAGGTGATTGAATCATGGGGGTGGATTTCCCCCTTGCTGTTCTCACGATAGTGAGTGAGTTCTCATGAGATCTGGTTGTTTAAAAGTGTGTAGCAATTCCCCTTTCACTCTCTTTCTCCTCTCCACCATGGTAAGATGTGCTTGCTTCTCCTTCGCCTCTTGCCATAATTGTAAGTTCCCTGAGGCCTCCCAGCCATGCTTCCTGTACAGCCTGTGGAACTGTGAGTCAATTAAACCTCTTTTCTTTATAAATTAGCCAGTCTCAGGTAGTTCTTTATAGCAGTGTGAGTATGGACTAATACATCCTTGAACAATGCAGGAGTTAGGGGGACCAGGTCCTCCTACTCCCCCGAGCTACAGTCTAAAATCCAAGTATGACTTTTGACTCCCCAGAAACTTAACTACGAATAGCCTACTGTTAATTTGGAAGCCTTATCATTAGTATAAACCATTGGTTAACATGTTTTGTTATGTTACATGTATTATATATTATATTCTTTCAATAAAGTAAGTTAGAGAAGATATATTCACTATTCATTAAGTGCAAGTGGATCATCACAAAGGTCTTCATTCTCATTGTCTTCACATTGAGTAAGCTGATGAGAAGGAAGAATAAAAGAGGGTTGGTCTTGCTGTCTCGGAGGGCAGAGGAAGAAGCAGAGGAGGTGGAAGGGGAGGCAGGCACACTCAGCGTAACTGTTTTTGAAAAAAAATCCAGGCCAGGCGCGGTGGTTCACGCCTGTAATCCCGGCAATTTGGGAGGCCGAGGTGCGTGGATCACGAGGTCAGGAGATAGAGACCAGCCTGGCTAACACGGTGAAACCCTGTCTCTACTAAAAATACAAAAAACTAGCCGGGAGTGGTGGCACGCGCCTATAGTCCCAGCTACTTGGGAGGCTGAGGCAGGAGAATAGCTGGAACCTGGGAGGTGGGGTTTTCAGTGAGCCAAGATGGCGCCATGGCACTACAGCCTGGGCGACACAGTGAGACTCCGTCTCAGAAGAAAAAAAAAAATCGACTGCCTTTGAACTATTTTTGTTGAAGAAAGAGGGAATTACATCTTGAGGCTCCCCCATTTTTAAAACATCATAAATTGAAAGACACTTTGTTTAAACTGCTAAGAGTTCTGTTACTGATAACAAGGAAATGTTGCAGGACATTGGCAGAACCCAGTCTGTGTCCTCATAACCCCTTGTTTATCTGAAAGAATCAGAGACCAGTTATTTTGAAGTAATCATTCCCTTAAAATGCACTCAGTGTTAGAAATCATTTTAGATAACCAGACGTTTTCCAAGGGCTTAATGATAGATTTAAATATAAGGTGAGGTAACTCTAGATTACTTTAAAGAATGAAATAGGTTTAACCTCATTGCTGATGGAGAAGACATTTCTATACTGATCATAATATATTATCTGACAACCTCCAAATTTCTACAAACTAGTGGGGAAATAGCCTATCAAGTTAAAGGGACAACTTTGGCCATTATACTACGGCCTCTGAAGAATGGCAAGGGAGCTGTGGGGAGAAGAGAATGAGACTCGATTTATTTATTTATTTATTTATTTTTTTTTTGAGATGGAGTCTTGCTCTGTTGCCCAGGCCGGAGTGCAATGGCATGATCTCAGCTTACTGCAACTTCTGCCTTCCAGGTTCAAACAATTCTCCTGCCTCAGCCTCCCGAGTAGCTGGGATTACAGGTGTATGCCATTGTGTCCGGAATTGGTGGGTTCTTGGTCTCACTGACTTCAAGAATGAAGCCGTGGACCCTCGCGGTGAGTGTTACAGCTCTTAAGGTGGCGTGTCGGGAGTCTGTCCCTTCTGATGTTCAGATGTGTTCAGAGTTTCTTCCTTCTGGTGGTTTCGTGGTCTCGCTGGCTCAGGAGTGAAGCTGCAGACCTTCGCGGTGAGTGTTACAGCTCTTAAAGCAGCACGTCTGGAGTTGTTCGTTCCTCCCGGTGGGCTCGTGGTCTCACTGGGCTCAGGAGTGAAGCTGCAGATCTTCGCAGTGTTACAGCTCATAAAAGCAGTGTGGACCCAAAGAGTAAGCAGTAGCAAGACTTATTGCAAAGAGTGAAAAAACAAAGCTTCCACAGTGTGGAAGGCAACCCGAGCGAGTTGCCAATGCTGGCTGGGGCATCCTGCTTGTATTCTCTTTTCTGGCCCCACCCACATCCTGCTGATTGGTAGAGCCAAGTAGCCTGTTTTGTCAGGGCGCTGATTGGTGCCTTTACAATCCCTGAGCTAGATACAAAGGTTCTCCACCTCCCCATCAGATTAGTTAGATACAGAGTTTCCACACACAGGTTCTCCAAGGCCCCACCAGAGCAGCTAGATACAGAGTGTCGATTGGTGTATTTACAATCCCTGAGCTAGACATAAAGACTCTCCACATCCTCACCAGAGCAGCTAGATACAGAGTGTCGATTGGTCCACTCACAAACCTTGAGCTAAACACAGGATGCTGATTGGTGTATTTACAAACCTTGAGCTAGATACAGAGTGTCGATTGGTGTATTCACAGTCCCTGAGCTAGACATAAAGATTCTCACCAGAGAGCAGATACAGACGTCCTCACCAGAGCAGCTAGATACAGAGTGTTGATTGGTGCACTCACAAACCTTGAGCTAAACACAGGGTGCTGATTGGTGTGTTTACAAACCTTGAGCTAGACACAGAGTGCCGATTGGTGTATTTACAATCCTTGAGCTAGACATAAAGGTTCTCCACGTCCTCACCAGAGCAGCTAGATACAGAGTGTCGATTGGTGCACTCACAAACCTTGAGCTAAACACGGGGTGCTGATTGGTGTATTTACAATCCCTGAGCTAGATATAAAGACTCTCCACGTCCCCACCAGACTCAGGAGCCCAGCTGGCTTCACCTAGTGGATCCCACACTGGGGCTGCAGGTGGAGCTGCCTGCCAGTCCTGCGCCGTGCGCTTACATTCCTCAGCCCTTGGGTGGTCGATGGGACTGGGCACCGTGGAGCAGGGGGTGGTGCTCGTCGGGGAGGCTCGGGCTGCACAGGAGCCCATGGAGTGGCTGGGAGGCTCAGGCATGGTGGGCTGCATGTCCCGAGCCCTGCCCCATGGGAAGGCAGCTAAGGCCCGGCAAGAAATCGAGCGCAGCACTGGTGGGCTGGCACTGCTGGGGGACCCAGTACACCCTCCGCAGCCACTGGCCCGGGTGCTAAGTCCCTCATTGCCCGGGGCCAGCAGGGCTGGCTGGCTGCTCCGAGTGCGGGGCCCGCCAAGCCCACGCCCACCCAGAACTCCAGCTGGCCAGCAAGCGCCGCACGCAGCCCCGGTTCCTGCTGGCGCCTCTCCCTCCACACCTCCCTGCAAGCTGAGGGAGTGGGCTCCAGCCTTGGCCAGCCCAGAAAGGGGCTCCCACAGTGCAGTGGGGGGCTGAAGGACTCCTCAAATGCCACCAAAGTGAGAGCCCAGGCAGGGGAGGTGCCGAGAGCAAGCGAGGGCTCTGAGGACTGCCAGCATGCTGTCACCTCTCACCATCACACTCGGTTAATTTTTGTATTTTTAGTAGAGATGGGGTTTCATATGTTGGCCAGGCTGGTCTTGAACTCCTAATCTCAAGTGATCTACCCACCTCGGCCTCCCAAAGACTGGATTTAAAGATGGATGGTAAAGATTTGAGTCTTGGTTCCGCAACTTATTAGCTGATGATCTTGATCAAATCATATAACTTTTCTGAATTTGTTTCCCTGCCTGTTTTGTTTTGTTTTTCTAAAGAGTAGCTGCTGACCTCATGTGCTTGTTATGTTAAATAATGCTTACAAGACGCATTATCCTGGGTAGTGCTAAACTAGAGCAAGGTCTTATTAATGATGAAATTCCTAAAGAAAATGCCATACCTACACAGATTAATTAACAAGGTGGGAGTTAGTACTGAGATATCTCCAAAAGATTTTCCTCTAGAATGTGGAACACATGCTGCCTGTCTTTAGAGATGCCAAAGGTTTGTTCAATACATATTTGTGGAATAAATATAATTGGAGTGGAGGCTTACCCCGTGGAAGGTGACAAGGGTCCCAGCCCCTTTCAAGTGTCCACACCAGTAAACATACTTAATCAGCCTTGATTTATGTCAGCAGTTGGAACACAACTAGGGCCACCAGGGGAAACCTGTGTCACTCTAGGAATAAAGATCTTTGTTGAATAAATATCTTTTTATGCATGCAAGTAGGAAATGTACTTGCTCCATATGCAGATTTTCCCTAAACTTTCCTATTATTTACAATACCTTTCATTTTGATGACACTTTGAATTATAAAACACTCTCACATATAGTTTAAGTATGAGCAGGGTAGGTAGAACAAAGAGTTCTTTGCTGCATTTGACAGATAAGGAAGTCTATGTTTAGGGATATTAAATAGCTTCTATCTCTCCTACACCTTATCATTCCCAGAGCTAAGATGTGAATCCTATTCTCGTACCTCCCACATCCAGTGCTAGTTTATAATTCTCATTAGTGACTTCTTGCTGTTTAGCATGAGGCTATTCAGAATTTGGCTGGACTGGAATCTCATGAGAATTGCAGAAATGATTTAGGCAAAATAGTAACAACAACAACAATAGCAATTAAAATGTAATGAACGCTCATTATATGCCAGGCATCATTCTAAATATTTTGCATGTATTATTGCATTTGATCCTTGCCAAAAATTCTATGAGGGAAGCATTATTATAATCCCCATTTTATAGATGCTGAGGCTGAGGAATTCAGAAAATGGGTAACTTATGGAGATTACACAGCTAGTAGGTGCAGAGCCATGGTATGAACCTAGTTGGCTACCTCCTCTGTCTATGCCATCAGCCACTTCCCTGTACTGCCTATGGGAGCTGGGGACTGGGGCTTTCACTGCTCTTCAGATGATGTGTTCATTGACCTTAAGAAGCTCAGTAGCAATGGAAGAATGCTTCACAGTGTATGTTTGAGGTCTCAAACTACTCTATGTATACTAAGACAGTCATAACAAATTACCTAAATCGATATGCTAATGCGAGGTTGTGTGGTAAGCTAAATTACTTACTCAACCTTTATAAAACCGACAGTCTGAAGGATAGCACAAGTGATGTCAAGATGATTTCAATCACTGGAAACATCTTCAATCCAATGGCCTATGAATGCCATCAGAAATTTGTAAGACACTTACCCAATGTCTCCCATATGGTAATCATGGTCCCCCCAAAGTGTACATGAAAATATAGAAAGGAATTGTGATATTTGTAAAGTTGATGACTATGATATGACATTGAGCCTGAAGATTCAAAGCATTTACCAGTCTACATCAGGAAAATATGAAACACAGCCAAAGTTATTAATTGGCAATGCAGAGCTTACAGCTAACACTAAATTTTGCTTCCAAGAAAGTGTGGAGCCTGATGCTTTTTTAATTAACAGAACAAAACCCGAAAAGCAATCAAAATTGTTAGCATTCAAAGACTGGCAGATTCAGAGCATGGCAATGGGACACACAGATAGACCAATCAGGGCAGGCACAGATTGGTGACTGTGATCCAAGGACCCAGCTTGAAAAGTCAGCTTCTCCAGAACTTTCAGCAACACTTTTAAAATGAGGAAATAAGTAACATGAGATTGCATTTCACAATCTCCAACAGCATGTCCCTGAAATGGAGCGAAGAATACACCAAAGGAAGAGTTGCTACATCCCATCTCTCCTGGGAAAGGAACATGCAGGGAGAGAGTTGCGAGAGCTCTTCACCCTTCTACCCTGCAGCAAAGGAAAATGGGTCTCCTCAAGGAAGGCATTTCCCCACAGCAAAGCTGCAAGCAACATGAAATAATGCACCATGACTATGGGTTCTTGGCAAAGGATTCCTGGCCTGGTACAGTTAGAAATTGGGCTCTATTCTCAAGCAAAGGGTTCCAACAAAAAAATACCGCAGCAAGCAGACCGTGGAATGTGCTTCTCCACTCTTCCATAGGGGGTGATGGCACAGAATCAGAGTTGAACATGGGAGGGAAGTGGAAGGGATAAAAATGTAATGGAATTGCAGAGTTGTTGGCATTCAGATGTGTAGGTGGTGGGTGGCAGGTCCTGCTTATTGCCTGTGGTTGTGAGAGGCAATGGTGATGGGTCTTATTACATAGCAGTAAGAGAAGGAGAAAAAAATATATATCTTTTCATTTGTCAAAGTTATTTATCACAGGATTATTTGTAATTTTAGAAATTTGGAGAAAAATATTCAAAATTGTGAAAGCTTTAAAATAAATTATAGTGTGTTTATCCCACAGAATTTTAGATATTCATTAAAAACTACATTTTAAAAGAAAATACATTGGAAAAATGCTCACAATCTACTGCTTAGTGAAAAAAATGAAAAACTTGGTATAAAAATTCTTCCAAGTTTTTTTAAATATGCAAGGAAAAAAATAAAAAGGAAAATTTTCAAATGTTATCAGCTCTCTTTTTGGTAATATTACAGGTACTTTTAATGTTTCCATTACAATTTTTGTGTTTAAAAAACTATAATTATCAGTATGTATTACCTCTATATTTAAAATTAATAAATATTATATAAGAAAAGAGTGATAATTAATGAGAATGAAGCAATATCACCATAAGCATCCTTAAAATTTACACTTAGACTAAGGAGCAGATCCTAGTGGTAACCAGTCATTTAAAACTATAGGAATAGTCATTCAGTCAGTAAATGATCCTACTCCTACTATGTGTTGTTCACTGAAAAAGGTACAAGAGGTTGAGAAATAAAAGTTCTGTACTAGTCCTACCTGGAGGAACTCAGGACTGCAGGGATAGCTGAGAAGAAACAGGTAAGGACACTGAACTCTGGCTCTTTGATAAGTGCTCCTCTGGCAGTATCCCCAAAGCATGGAAGAAACACAATGGAAGAGGAATCCATCCAGCCACTGGGATTTGTAGAAGGATTAAGGAGGAGGTGACATCTGAGTACATCTGAGTTGAATCTCGAAGGATGAGTGAAGAACAAAAAAATTAGGGTAAGGGCATTCAAGCACAGCTAATGTATAAAGACGTAGAGTGCAGTGCGACTAAGAACTTTCAAATGGGACTCTTTTTATGCTGAAATTCAGGGAAGGGAAAGAGAAAACCTGAACTAAATCAGTTACTCAGGAGATAGAAAAGTGGGGGAAGACTGAAGCAGCATAGGATGTATGGAGGAGTTTCAGATGTCTTCTAGATTTCTCTCTCAGTCACTAGATGGGTGGTAGCACCAGGTGGCTCACATAGGAAATAGAGATGAAAGAGCAGGTTTGGAAGGAAAGTTTTGGAGATACCCATCAGGAAGGGAAACAATACGTGGCCCTAGAGTAGAATCATTCATTTACTCTGCAAGTATTTACTGATCATAACTGTCTGGGACTGTTTTAGGCACTGAGGATGCACAAGCAAGTAAGACGGACAGGGCCTCAGCTCTTATGGAGCTCACAGTCTGCCTGGGAGACCAACCACAAACAAACAAACACAATGTCTGGAAGTGGAAGCGCTATAAGGAAAACTAAACTGGATGCCGTGAGAAGGAGCTATTTTGGTTGGGTGTCAGGGAAGGCTTCTTGAAAGGGCTCAGGATAGATTTGGGCTAGGACAGTAATGTAATTATAATAGTATTGTTGTTGGAAGCATAGGTTAGGTCCTTTCTATGTGCCAAATGGATTATTTCATTTAATCCACAATGCAATCATCTAGGGAGGTATACTGAGAGGCAGAAACAGATGCAGAATCAAACGGGACACTGCCTTTAGCCACACTCTTAACCACATATACTTTCTATCTATAGCCTGTCAGGCCTTAAGAAGGACCATGTGAGGCCATCTGTGAAAAGGAGGAACCCAGGGGAGGGTGTCGCCTGACAGCCACGAGACAAGCCTGTGTCAGAGGAAGGAAATGGGCTGCAGTGTCCAATGGTCCATGCACCCTGGAAAGGACAACAATAACTGGAACACGTCGTTAGATTTAGCAACCAGATGATTATTGGTGACCTTGGCAAGATCATGTTCATTGAGGAAGGGAGGAAGCCCAGATTGCAGTGTTGACAGGGAAAGACTTCTTTTCCCAGGGACACAGGGTAGAGGCAGTGGGCTTTAGGATGGCTGCTGTTATTTTAGTTTTGGTTTATTTGAAAGCAGGGTGAGACTGGAGGGTTGAGCCTGTGGAGAGGCAGAGATTGAGGGTATGTGAGAGAGAGGAAATAACCAATGTAGCAAAGTACCTGTAGGGACAAGAAGGGAAAGAAAGCCCAACACAGGTGAGGGACGTGGTCTCGGGCTGGAAGAGCAACACCTCTTCCGCTGCGATGGGAGGGAAGAGATTAAGCAAGAAGGGAGGTAGGGCTAGGGGTTACCTGAGTTCTTTTCTCCTAATAGGTGATATTTTCATCTGGTGAAGGCCCCACAGGAGATGCTACCTAAGGTTCAGCTTTGAAACAGATCTTGGGGAGAATGAGAGCGGATGCTGTACAGATTACTCCAAGTAGCCCCGAGGTTCCTGTTGAGGTTGGAACACTTGGCATTTGTGGTGGCTCCATCTGCACAGCTGTGTGGTTTCTTCCAACAGGGCCAGCAGCCGGGGCTGGCAGAGAGCTGGGCCATGCTGGGTGGCACACACTGCTCAGCCGGCACCTGTTCCAGGCAGATCATTTCCGTCTTTCATCTGGCTTCTCTTGGACAGTCCTCAATTCATGGGCCATCCGACAGCCAGAACTAAACAAATGTGCAATTCCAGAATTTAGTCTTCAAATTAGTCATTTAAGGAAAACTCCTAATCAATGGCATCTGAATATAAAATACGTGCTAGAATAGAAAGTAGTAGGGGCCCACGCTCTTGAGAGCTAAATGATCACTGAAATAGCTTGAATGGTTACGTTCTGTTCCCGTGTATATGATGTCAAAACTATTGCGTCTGTTTGATTCAACAAGAGGTCCCTTCTAAAAGTCAAATATACAGCTTTCCTGGGAATGTAGTTGATAAACATTTTGTTGTTACACTGTATAGCAGCCACTTTAAGATAACAGGAGTCTTGTTCTTTGCAGAGCATTTTGTTACCTCTGCATGCATGCAAAGCAGAAGATGGAATCAAAAGGGTATTTGGCCTGGGTCCAGAAAGCAATCTGGATTAGTCTATATAACTGGCTGTCACAGTTTCAAGTCCGTTTCTGATCCGTGACTTATTGCTTCATAACTGACTATTTCAAAGGTTTACCAGGATTCTACAAAAAAAAAGTATCTCATTACTTTCTAGCTCATTCTGAGGTATGTTTCACTAGTTAACATTTTTAAATATTTAAAGTAACAAAATAAGACAATAAAGACTATTTCTTACCATCATCCCTGTCATTCCCATTTTCTACCAACAAGATAAACTGATGGAGGGAATATTTACTAGAAGTGTAGCAGAAGTGTAGAGGGAATACTTTAGGTAGAGGTTAGTTTGCATTCCCTAAGTCAGTAGCAATTTATATAATAGAGGAAGGACTGAATACTTTTAGTTTTCAAACTTCCTGTGGAGCACCTGGAATTAAAATGAATATCTGATTAAATTTTGGTTCTTATGTGGCAGCTTGGTACAAAGACATTTAAAAAGAAATGAGATTCAAGCAATTTTGCAGATTCAATAATTCAGAAATTCCTTTTGAAAAATTTGTTCCCCTCCCCAAACCTGAGGTGTAAGGCATTAATCACATCTCTGAATTAGTTAAATGTTGTCACAGTTACTTTCTTGGAAGACTTCAAAGCACTTCAGAAACAAAACTTTGTGAACTGCAGGACACCCTGAGGCCTGAGACAGTGTTGTCTTCTCCTTATGAATGAGTTGAAGTCCAGGAAGTGGGCTTGGACTTCAGTGATGATGTATTTCTTAAAGAGCCAATACATTTCCTTCTTTCCTTCAGGAATCAGAGTTAATTTCTAACTACAAGCCTACTTTATGTTTTTGGCTAAAATACCTTAAAATTCTTCTATTTTCATATTTCACTTCTTCATAATACCTACTTCTTTCACTGCATACAGATTGTAATGCTTTCTCAAAGTATGTAAATCTATTTTAGGTAGGTTCCTTGTGGTTTGACCTGAATATTTTAAAGTTATTTTTCACCTCATAATGGCTATGCAATGGAAATAATATTTTGACACTTCAAACCGTATTAATTTAATTGTAGTTCGCAGCCAGATAATTATTTCATTGAAGAAATCAGGAAGGATTAACATAATGTTCAGATCACCAATATTGAACATCAAAAGAATGTCGACCAAACCGAGTAGCTGACTTCAAGTAACTTGAATTTAGGGAAACTGGGATGAGTTATGCTCTCACTGTGGCATATATAAATTTTTGTTGTTGTTGTAGTTGTGAGGGTGGTAGTTTCTGAAACTGAAAAATAAAGGAAAGTATCAAGAAATAGGAGGAGTATGGTCCAGCCCCCGATTTCTGGGTAAAACTGGAAAAGAAGCTGGAAGCTCCTTGAGTGGGGGGCCGTGGGGACCAGGCTGTCAGGTTGGGCGAGGGAGGGAAGGGGAAGCGCGCTCCTGGAAGGAGTGGGGCGCGAGGCAGCCAGGGTGAGGGCAGGGGAGGGAGGGGAGTGGAGGAGCGCCCAACGGAGGGGAGGAGGGGAGGAGAAGGAAAGTGGGAAAGGAGTAGAGGAGTTGGCGAGCGCAGAGGTTAATAACCTAGCGCGGCGCTTCTGGTGGCCAGGCATCCCGGTCCTCGCGCGTGGCGCAGCCTCCCAGCGCCGGACCGACCCATGTCGCGCCCGCATTGGGTCCCGGGACCCCGGCGGGAGTGCCGCCTCCGTCCTTTCCAGTCGCCGGGAGTCTGAGTCGCGGGCCACGCGGGAGTGGCGGTGGAGAGCCCGCCGGTCGTTATGAGGACGGATCTAAAATGACCAGCAAACGGAAACCTTGCCAAACGCAGCTCAGGAGATCCATCAGTGAGCAGTTGCGGGACTCCACGGCCAGAGCCTGGGATCTGCTGTGGAAGAACGTCCGGGAGAGGCGGCTGGCAGGTCAGTGCCCCGGAGACGCCGCGACCCACGGGGGCGGGGGAGGCGCCGGCCCCGTAGCCCGCCCGGGCCCGCCGCCCTCCTCTGCCCTGGGCTCCAGGGCATGAGTTTCAGAGCCCAAGGCCGGGGCGAGCGGGCTGCGGGCACCACCCTCCCCGGGCCGGGCCCCGAGCGCCCTCCCGCCGCGCCTCCCGGTGGGTGTGGGCTCCGTGCCGGACGCGCGCGCTGACAGCCCGGCCTGGTGCTCCATGCTGGCGGGCCGCGGGACGGGTTCCCTGGAGGGGCTGCCCCCGGGCGGCCTTTTCGCCTAGGCTGTCCCCTGCTCCGCTGCCATCCCATTCCACCCCAGTGAATAAGTGCCCAGACCAAGTGGCCCTTCGCGAGGGCTGCCCCTTCCCAACTTCGCCTTCTCCACGTGGGACACATCCACCGAATGCGCGGGAGGGAGAGTGAATGCAAGGCAAGGAGCACGTCCGAAGCGCCGCAGACCAGCCACTCGGGGGTAGAGGGGGGGATGTGACGGGAGACAGGTGGACGGTAGTTGGTGCAGGTAGCTGGCTGGCTGTCCGCAGGCCCTGCCAGCTGTGAAAGCAGGCTTTCCTCCCTTTGAGGTTGCAAGGAAAGGCCTCCCTTTGGGACTCCATTGTCCACGAATCACAGCAAGAGAGGAAGTGATTGTTTTGAGCCAGGAGGTCCTTAAGAATCCTTGCGTGGATCAGAAGGCCGCCCCCTCCTTAGTACCTCTCCCAGTGTCACACTGCCCCTTGCTGCTTCTGTGCATGCTCCATGGAGCCCTCTTTCTGTAGGGCCAAGGATGCAGTGGGCGGTCCAGCCATCTCAGAGCCTTCACTGGGAGCTTTAGGACACTTTAGTCACTGCCTCATGCCTGCCCCAATAAGGGAAAAGTGGCCAGACTCCACAGCACAGTTCCTGGGCAGTGCAGGGTTTAGGGCCCCATTCACCAACATGTTGGCTGCTGGAAGATGCTTCCGGGACTGGGGGAAGCATGATTGGAAGGGCCCCTGAGGTGACCCTGAGGCAAGTCTCTGGACCTTGTTGCCTCTGTGTCCTCTCCAGGACTATCTCTTGAGCTGGGCAGTGACCACCACATGGGGCAGAAGAAAGTTCTAGAGAAGAAGGTCTGATGCCTAGGCAGAAGGAAAGGACACCACTGGTGAAGCGGGAGATTTAACCTTCTTTGAACTCCTCCCTTTTTTCCTTACTTGAATTGTAAAGCAAGTGGTTTGCTAGGTGTTCTGCCCTTAAACCCATGCACCCACATCCCTCATCAGCCTGAAAGCATTCTGGGGAAGATGCCCAGAGTCTAGAGCACCTTGAGAGAAGGTCGCTAGCAAGCTTAATTAGAAGTGGAGATTATGGATGATTCCAACACTCAATGTTGTAAGCATACAATGTTCATTCCACATTTTCTCTCCAACACAGTGGCCACATTTAGTGTGCACCCAAGAAATAAACAGACTTTTTTGGTTTGGACCCAGAAATAAATTGTGGTAACCCAGCAGTTTTGACTGTTGATGTTTAAAAACCTGTACATGCACTGTAGACCTCAGTTAATAACAATTAGTAACTTTCCCTGTTATCATGCTAAATTGTATATTCTACATGATGGATGGTGTTAGAGAAATTTTTGTGGTCTAGTAAACTTTTGTTGCTTCATAACTTCAGAATGCTTACTGCAAAGGTTTCTTTCATAGCTTCTGTTATTTACGTTTGTTAGTTTGTTAAATCAATGGGTCCTCAGGAAACAAGAAGTCATTCTAGGAGGCCTGCCAAGGCTGTGCTGGGTTTTTATAGAACCTGAGACCGAAGATGACTGCAGCTCTGTCTTTTTCAAGAAGAGATCTGGGAAGGAAGAGAGTGTCATGTAAAGATTTTAAGCTATTAAGATTGTCCAAGAAAGTCATATTCACCTGAATTTTACATTGCAGTTAAGGTGGTGAAGGGAAAAAGTTTTAATCCTGGGAAATAAACTGTAGATAGAGACTTTAAGATCGTGAATATATAGAAGGCTAAAAGTGGTTTCAGAATGGGAACTATAAGAGTGCTCTCAAGAGTAGTGCAATTATTTTTTAAAATAGCGGTATGAGGTTTGAAAATGTTTAATCAGAATATTAATATCTGCTTACCCATAATCTGCTTACCACTCTGCTCACAGTGGATGCCAGCAGGTTATTCAGCTGGGACCAAACAATCCTCTGTGAGGCCGACTTCAACTTCTCCTTCTCTAACAAGCTGGGATGCCTGCCACAAAACCAGGCCAACTCCGTGAAGGCGCTTTTAGATGCAAATTGATTTTCTTGGATTTTCTTGCTAAGGTAGCTAAAATATGGAACTTTGGCCATGAGACACTGAAATACTTAAGTTATTAATGTTGGCATCAATTCTAGGTGAAAATGTTCTTCATTTGTAAAAGTGTTCTTTGTATGGTTCAGTTCACAGTACCAGAATAACCAACCATAGCACGCATCACTTTACAATGAGGATATAGTCTAAGAAATGCATTGTTAGGTGATTTCATTAGTTGAGTGAATCAAGTGTAAATCATAGAATGTATTTACGCAAACCTGGATGGTATAGCCTACTACACACCTAGGCTATATGGTATGGCCTATTTCTCCTAGGTTACAAACCTCTAGAGCATATTACTATACTAAATACTGTAGGCAATTGTAACACAATGGCAAGTATGTGTGTCTCTAAACACATCTAAAAGGAAAGGGTACAGCAGTCAGGCATGGTGGCTCATGCCTGTAATCTCAGCACTTTGGGAGGTCAAGGCGGGCAGATCACTTGAGGACAGGAGTTTGAGACCAGCCTGGCCAACGTAGTGAAACCCCATCTCTACTAAAACAAACAAACAAACAAAAAAACTAGCCAGGTGTGGTGGCACACATGTGTAATCCAAGCTACATGGGAGGCTGAGGCATGAGAATCATTTGAACCCAGGAGGCAGAGGTTACAGTGAGCCAAGACTGTGCCACTGCACTCCAGCCTAGGTAATAGAGCGAGACTCTGCCTCAAAAAAAGAAATAGAAAGGGTACGCTAAAAACATGGCATTGTAAGCTTATGGGACCACTGTCATATATGCAGTCCAGTTCGTCATTGACTGAAACGTTGCGTGGTGTATAACTGTATATGAATACGCCCCAAGAGGGCATCTGTTCTGTCAACAGATGATATTAGGCTATTGGCTTATTTTCTGTCTTGCTTTTATATCTGTTTTTATCAAGTAAGCTTAGTGCTGGAACTTCTTTAACTTGCCTAAAATTTTCTTCTTACTATACTTAGTCAGTGGAACAGTGTTCAAAGTGCTTTATAATTAACTTGTATTTGTGGCCAGGTGCAGTGGCTCATGCCTGTAATCCTACTACTTTGGGAGGCTGAGGCAGGTGGATCACCTGAGGTCGGAAGTTCAAGACAGCCTGGCCAACATAGTGAAACCCCATCTCTACTAAAAAAAAAAAATACAAAAAAATTAGCCTGGCGTGGTGGCATGCACCTGTAGTCCCAGCTACTCAGGAGGCTGAGGCAGGAGAATTGCTTGAACCTGGGAGGTTAGCTGGGTGGTTTTGTCTTAGGGTATCTCATAAGATGGCCTTCAAGCTGTCAGCTGGGGTGGCAGTCATCTGAAGGCTTGACTGGGTCTGATGGATCTGCTTCCAAGCTCGCTCACCTAGTTGTTGGCAGGCCTTGGTTTCTCTCTGGCTGTTGGCTGGAAGCTTCAATTTCTTGCCCTGTGTGCCTGACACACAATATGGCAGAGGTCTGAGAGAAGAGAGCATGCACTCAAGACAGAAATTGCAGTGTTTGTAACCTGATCTCAGAAGTGACATATCACGTGGGAGGGAACTGACTACACACGAAGTGGCTACCAGGAGGTGGGGATGACTGAGGGCCAAACTGGAGGCTGGATACCACAGGTACAAAAGCATTTAAGATTGTCCTTAGCAAATGCCAGGTCAAATCTGAAATCTTCCTAACAAGGAAGCCCCAAAGCAAGACCTTTTTTTTTTGCTTGAACAAATAGCCTGGGAAAAGCATTTCTTAACGTAGGTCACAGTGACACAAATAATGAAACCAATGGAAAGATAAGATATGAATGATGTTCAAATATATTCACTTCATTGCAAAAATATGAAAAGGAGTTATTGTTAAAGAAGAACTTATATTGGGAGCTCTTATTGGGCTTTCCAATTCTGTGGCAGTTGCTAAATTTCCACTAGATTGTGGAATTGTTGTCCATGCATACTTCTTAATTTTCTAAAATTATGCTCCTCATGGGGCCCAGCAAGTTTTTCTCACTGTCATCTCAGTATCCATTATTACAGTAATGATGGTAATTGTTTAGTTGTTAGTGTTCAAAGCAGGATTCAAATTCAGGTCATCAGAAGTCAAAAGCCATCTGTGCCTATTTCCTATTGTACCACATGGCCTCCTTCCTGGACTTTGTGGAGACCTGTGGACCCCCAAATCCTTTCTAAGACCCTCTGTCACTTGCAGTTCAATTACAAAAGAACAACAAAAAGAACTGGAAAAGTACTCTTTCTTCCCTCCTGGAGTAACAAGAATAACCCTGTGCACCTAAAGTAGCTTGTCCCCTAATCATCCCATTGCACTTGTTAGTGTATGGGCTTATAGGGATTTGAAACAAACAAACAGCCATACATCTAGCTTGTCAGGGCCCCTCTGTGGTTCATTCTGCCCACAACCATTGGGAGAGCTACAAGAATGAGATGCTGTTGTAAACCCTACATGCACAGCAGGTTTCTTCAAGGTGGGAGAGTGACAGGTTATTTTGGCTTCCCCAGTTCCCTAATCAACCACTGCTGGTGACAATTCTAAACATTTATGGCATCATTAAATTCTTTAGGCAGAAGCATAGCCATTAGCTTTTGGTGCTTGTAAGCAGCTTGAATTACTTTTTAGCTGTTAAAGTCTAAGAACATTCAAATGACTTTCCTAAAGCTTTCTGCTTCTCTGCTTTAAAACCCTACTCTATTTTAATGGAAATGTAATCCATATGTTTGATTCCATTATACTCATATAACAATATTTAGGTAGCCTGTGAGCTAATTGATGTCTAAGTCTTTTGATCTTCTTTATAGTCTCATTTTAAATCATTTATCATAGACACAGGAAGTTATATTGCTGCCAAAAATATTCTGACTTAAAACAGTGAAAAGTTCAAGTTTTGTTAGAAACATTAATTCCACCAAATTTCCGTGAGTTCTTGTCATGTTAAAACAGGTTCATTCATTCTCAAAGTCAACAGTAGCATCCTGTGAAGTGATATAAACACAAGATTGGGACTTCAATGCAAAGCAAGATCAAGAATAAAACATGAGCCACAAAAACTTCCTCATTAACCTCTAAATGTGTTCTATAATATCAAAAGTACAGGATGATACTCACCTATTCTTTTCATGTATTTTATATCCGTTTTATCATCACTTTTCTGTGAAGAATTGACCATTCTATTCTGTCAGCATTTTTTGTTTGTTTTTTAAACATCTTTTGAGATGATACTATGTTTAGATGCTATTTATATTAACAATAACAAAAAAAATCTAAGTCAAGAAAATATACAATTAAAATTAGAAAAGAAGAGCGCATCACTTATATCAGGGTTGTCAACTTTAGCCACATAGACTCATTTGGAGCCTTTCAGAAGTACTAATTCTCTGACCTCCTCCCAGAGATTCTGATTCAATTCAGATGGGGTCTTGGTATCCATATTTTTAAAAGCCCTGCAGAAGATTTCACTGTGCAATCCAGGTTGAGAACCACTGACTTACCTTAATTCCCACATAATAACTTGCAGAATTCTGGGGCGAATACAGGGTTATATTGTAAGCCCTAAGAAAAGTTTTGCTTAATTGAGGTCAGAAGGAACTTGTCATATCACAGGGACAGAAAAAAAAAGATCAGTCGTGCCTGGAGAATAATAAAATAGGTGGTAAGAGTGGATGTCAGAAGTGTAGACAGAGGGTCAGGTTATAAGATAAAGTTAGGCTTTGTTGCCAGGAAAAGAAGTTTTGATTTGGTTCTACAGGAGATAAGAACAAAGGGCTTCAAGCAGAGGAGTGACAAGACCTGAATAAATTACTACCAGTGATGGTCTAGGTGAGAGATAAACAGTGACATGGACTAGGGTGATAGTGATAGAAATGGAGAGAAAGGAACAGATTTGGAGTGTGTCTTGAAATAGAGACAATAACAGGTTGGTTGTTGGAAGCTAGGGAGAGGGACTACTAGATTTGTTTTTTTGTTTTTTTGTTTTTTTTTTTTTTTTAAGACAGGGTCTCATTCTGTTGCCCAGTCTGGAGTACAGTGGTGGAATCATGGCTCAGTGCAGCCTCAACCTTGAAGACTCAAGCGTCCTCCCACATCAGCCTTCCGAGTAGCTGGGACTACAGTCTTGCGTCACCACTCCTGGCTAATTTTTGCATTTTTGTAGAGGTGGGGTTTCTTCATGTTGCCCAGACCAGTCTGGTCTCAAACTCCTGGGCTCAAACAATGTTCCCACCTCCGCCTCCCAAGGTGCTGGGATGATAGGCATGAGCCACCGAGCCCAGCCAGATTTATTTTTTTAATTAATAATTTTTTTTAATTTTACTATTATTATACTTTAAGTTTTAGGGTTTTGATCTGAGCAGCTAAGTGGAGTGTAGCAATGTTGGCCAAGATGAGGATAACTGGCAGATTTGCATGGGAGAGAAAAAGGACTGAAAGGTTCTCTGTTGGCTCCATTAGCTTTGGAATGCCTACTAGACATCCAAAAGTAAAAGTCAAAGAATTGGATGCATAAGTATCGGCTTTGTAGGAAAGTCAGAGCCAGAGATATAATGTGGGAATTATTGGCATATGACTACTTTATAAAACTTGGGAACTGGGTGGAGCTACTTAGAAGAGATTGCAGATAAGGGGAAGGGGCCAAGGGCCAAGTCCTGGGGGGCTCTTTGGTTAATATTTGGACATAAACATGTCCATATGCAAGTACTATTAGTACATACGCACGTACTGAATTTTCAGGAAAATAGAAAGAGAGCAACATTATTTCTAAATTCAACATTCTTCTATCACAATAGTACTGCTATATTAAATAATCTTTTGTGATAGAGTTACAAATTTGGTTCTAGAACTGTTGATGGACAAAAATAATCACTGATGGGCATGGTGGCTCGTGCCTCTGTGCTCCCAGCTACTCAGGAGGCTGAGGCGGGAAGATAGCTCTTGCCCAGGAATTCAAAGATTCAGTAAGCTATGATCATGCCACTGCCCTTCAGCCTGGGTGGCACAGTGAGACCCCATCTCTTAAAAAAAAAAAAAAAAAACTATAAAAAAACCCTCACTAATCAAATGCCTTTTTAATTTAAAAATTATATTGCAAAGTAAAAAAGCAAACAAACAAACTTTTTTTAAGGAAAATACTTCTCAAGTTGCCTGCATATGCACAAAAAAGAAAAACACAGTTTATTAAATAAAAAATGGTTTTAGCATGAGCACTCCTCTGGTTACTATAACTGGTTGGGCCTACGTATAATGGGATAAGAGCTTTACTTTTGGCAGGACTTGGCCAGTTTCCTGATACCCAGGAATAGTCTGATCAAACAAAGCTTAGCTCTTAGGAAAGGCTGTGCATATTGATTTTTCCAATATAGCATCCATTTACTGACCTTTAAGGGTTATGCTTTGCCTCTGACACCACTGGTTAAGGTAAAATTTTTCAGAGCATATAAATAGATAACCAATGTCTTAAATGTTTGTATTTGTGGCCTGGCAGAGTGGCTTATGCCTGTAATCCCAGCACTTAGGGAAGCTGTCCGTGGCGGGCAGATCCCTTGAGGTCAAGAGTTTAAGACCAGCCTGGCCAACATGGTGAAACCTCGTATCTACTAAAAATACAAAAATTAGCCAGGTATGGTGGGGATATGCCTGTAATTCCAGCTACTCCAGAGGCTGAGGCAGGGGAATCACTTGAACCCAAGAGGAGGAGGTTGCAGTGAGCTGAGATTGTACCAGTGCACTCCAGCCTGGGCCACAGAGCTTCCATCTCAAAAAAAAAAAAGTTTGCATTTGTAAAGAGTATAACTTAACCTTGGCCTAACCTATCTGCAATATGCTGGCCCACCCTGGGGGGCAATACAGTGTCCTCCTTGAATTGGAACAAAGAAAGACCATATTCATTAATTGCTGGTGGCTGCTCTGAATAAGAGGCACAAGCCCAGCTGAAATTTCTTTTTTTCTTCTTCTTTTTTTTTTTTTTTTTTTGGAGATGGAGTCTCGCTCTGTCGCCCAGGCTGGAGTGCAGTGGCGCGATCTTGGCTCACTGCAACCTCCACCTCCTGAGTTGAAGCCACCACACCCGGCTAATTTTTTTGTATTTTTAGTAGAGACAGGATTTCACCATGTTAGCGAGGTTGGTCTTGATATCCTGACCTTGTGATCCGCCCACCTCGGCCTCTCAAAGTGCTGGGATTACAGGCTTGAGGCACCGCGCCATGCTGTTCACGGAAATTTCTTGAGAGGACCGCAGAATATGATTTTTTGTAAGCCACCAACTTGATCATTTAGACATAGAGCATGTCTAATTAAATTAATATCTACTTCTCTTTTGTGCTTTTTACATCTTATGTTGAACAAAGCAGCTTATGGAGAAAATTTTGCTTTAAGACTTTGTGAAGTTTCCTAGGGGTTTATCCAACAGTATATTTCTATTCTGTCCTTTTGCAAGTTTAGCAAGCTTGCAAAATTAAAATAAAAGTGGTTTTAAAAGTCTTACAACATTTCTGGGCTTTTTTCAGAGTCCTTGAATGTTTAGTCCTAAAACAGTTGAGTTGAAGGACAAACATTTTTGTCACGTTTGTAGTTAGTCCATAAGTATGTATTGAGCCATGAAATAGCATCCTTGTCAAAGCATGTTGGGACAGTAGTGCAGGATATTAATTCAGTACCATGGCTGTATCTTGGTGAGGCACATAAATTTTACTATGCTGCCCAAATCACTTAACTCATCTATCTGACCAGAAATGAAGCAAGCTTCCAGAAATTGCACAAGAGCAGTATAGAATGTACCATGACTACACAATATTTTATTTGCAAATCTACTGTGTCAAGACATCTTACACTCTCAGGCAGTATCTTTCTTTAGTAACATTTTTATCCAAAATAAAATTTTCGGAATCTTATGTTTCTGGTTTTTTGTACAATAGAGGCTTCATTATCTATAGTGCATCATGGCATATTGTGTTTGTTGAATGCTCCTTTCTCCTTCCTATATAGGAAATTCAATGAACAAGAGAGACAATTATGCAATCCATAAAAATTCATACATTTGCTTGCAATGATATTAAACTGGACGGTCTTATGCTTCTTATTCTCTCTGCATCTGGATAAAATGGAAACATTTTCAAATTTCTTGAAGCATCTTTGAAAGTGTTTTTCCACACTGGGAAACAGGGAGACACAGTCTCTACAAAAAATAAAGAAAATTAGCTGAACATGGTGTCACATGCCTGTCCTAGCTACTCCTACTTGGGAGGCTGAGGTGGGAGGATTGTTTGAGCCCTAGAAGTTGAGACTGCAGTGAGCCATGAATGCACCACTGCACTCCAACTTGGGTGACAGTGCGAGAACCTATCTCAAAAAAAAAAGTGTTTTTCCATTGGAAATAAATATTTATTATTAGAAGAACAATCTAAAAGTATGAATGTTTGAATATCATAAAAAGCGTAACAAGTTATGCTAATCTACCCCTTTGTGGGAGCATACATGTTGTCACAATGACACTACAAAGATGGCAAGATAGTGCTTCCCTCCCTTACCTGATGTTGAGTTGTATTCATCACAGAAATCTTAACAACCAACTAGAAAACAATGATGGATTGCACCTTTCCTGGCCACAAGGTGTTGTCCTCATAGTCTTGGTAATAAATTGTATTTTCCTTTTTTTTTTTTTCTTTGAGACAGAGTCTCGCTGGTCTTGAACTCCTGACTTCGTGATCCACCTGCCTTGGCCTCCCAAAGTGCTGGGATTACAGGCATGAGCCACCGTGCCCAGCCATTGTGTCTTTCTTTTAGTGCCAAGAAAAGATTTCCTAAGCAGTAGATATAAAAGAGAACCTATTGTTAGAATGAACATAAGTCAAAAAAGCTTTTGCATATTTCAAGTATTATCTTATAGAAGGTTTTATTCTTTCTAGACAGAAAGAAGAGAGGCTTTGTGCTAAGTGTTTGATTTCTAGCTCTTACATCTAAAACAAAGCAATGACAAATGAAAAGTGTATGTGTAGCCTTCAGAGTAGCACCATAAGGGTGGGAAAGGGGTGGAAGCTATTCGGGATATCATACATATAAAATCAAAACCCATCAAAAAATGGGTATTAACATCTGTGAAATTAGCATCAGTTTAGTCATATGGTGACATAAATATTTGTCACAACTACAGTGCTAGAAGCATAGATTGTATAGTGTCTTAAATGCATGTCCTTTAACTTTTGGTACCTATAGCTGTGTGGTAGAGGGTAGCGTTGGTGGTATTAGGGCATGATGGAAGATGACTGGCACAGCATCACGATCTAGTGGTTAAGAACAGCTACTGGAGTCAAAGCTACATGAGTTTGAATCCTGCCTCCACCAGTTAAACCAGTGGGCCCTTGGGCAAGATAATTAATCTCAATGTTTGTCAGTTTCTTCATCTTTAAAGAGGAGGATAAGCATAGTACTTACCTTAGAGGGTTGTTATGAGGATTAAATGAGTTAATATTTGCAAAGAACTTAGCACAGTGTCTGGCCCATAATAAACCCTATATAAGGGATTATTGAAGACAACATACATATAAGTAGGGAATAGAGGAGCAGAGGCATGTGTTCCTGATAAAGGAGATCCTTTAACCCCCACCCGAAACCACCCATTTCCTTCACTTCTAGATTCATATGCTTTGTTCCTGTATCTTTCTTTCTTTTTTTTTTTTTTTTTTTTTTGAGACGGAGTCTCGTTCTGTCGCCCAGGCTGGAGTGCAGTGGCGCGATCTCGGCTCACTGCAAGCTCTGCCTCCCGGGTTCAAACAATTCTCCTGCCTCAGCATCCCTGAGTAGCTGGGACTACAGGCACATGCCACCACGCCTGGCTAATTTTTTGTATTTTTAGTAGAGACAGGGTTTCACCATGTTAGCCAGGATGGTCTCGATCTCCTATATCTTATAAACTCATTCTAGATCCCATGTCCAGGGAATTCCAAGAACTAAGACATTCAGCTCACTCTCCTTGCTCTGACTGGGATTTTTAAAAAAATCAAATGCTAAATATATTGTTAGCATAGCTGGCAGCATCTCGTATCGATCCATTAGTGTTATATCATGAATCTTTCATTATACTAACATTTTGTCTTTCTGAAAGACTGTCAACTATGATTTCATCATGAAAATCACCATCAGCTGTAGAGCTATGCAAATGAGAATTCATCTGCATGCTTTTGGCCTAAATGGAATTTGATGGAGACCTAATTAAAATGAGAGAAATTGGACTAGATAATCTCTAAGGTCCCATTTAACTTTAAAGATCAATGAGTCCGTAAAACTAGACTGTGAGTCTAAAAGAACCTTAATGTCCTCAGTCTTTTAGTACCTTTTCTGTCTGGATTTCATGGGTTGGTCTGATAGTTGAGAGAAAGGGCAGAAGCCCATAAGTGTACCCTAGGAAACCTACCAGTGTCACTCCCATGAAGCTTTGGCTACTTAGCAACTTATACCAGCAACTTATAACTGGTACCTTCTGCTATTGGAACTACATCTACCAGAATTGAAGAAGGGACAAGAGGGGACAAGTCAGGAGTCCAGAGCCTGCAAACTCCTCTAAGATCTCAACAGTCTTTGCACCACACCCCGGCAGGGCTGACTGCAGGGTCATGTGACCTCTGCAGTCACACAGGGCCCCATGCATAGAAGGGCCCCTCATTTGGTTTAATGTTCTGCTGTTACCATCTTGAAATTCCTAATAATTATTGAATGGAGGGCCCACATTTTCATTTTGTCCTGGACCCTGCAAATGATGTAGCTGGTCCTGCACTCAGGGGAAGCCAGTTCCTTGTAGAGCCATGACTTGCTTTGTGAATTCACCTTCATTGGTGACTTGGTGTTATATACGTAAGACAACAGCCATGTGTAAATCACTGAAAGGACCTTGGAAACAGTCCCTTGAGTATCTACAATCTACAGTCCACATCCTCTGTGCCCCTTGCTTTTGGGGAAGGTGAACCCCCAAAAAAGAAAGTGTGTTTGTTTTATTTTATTGTTTATTGATTCTGACAACAGCATTATAAAGTAAGGCAATAATATGACCCTTGATGTTTGCAGAGTTACTGATACAGTGGGTGTATTTCCTTATGACATATATTGAAGCAAATATTTTAATTAGTTTTTTAAAAAGTATTGTGGTACTGAGGAATAATAGGAAATTGGGACAAGGTACAATTCTTGATATGATAGACTTGCAGATCTTTTTTTTAAATGTCTTAATTAAGCTGTTTCTTAATTAAATATTTACAATGCTCATAATAGATTAGTTCATTAAACCACTACTATTAAAACCATTAAAGCTATTTCTTGTGTAGGTTTCACCTAGGGTACTTACTCAGAAAAGGAAATTAGGAGAGGTAGTAATAAAGCCTATCATTTATCATCAGGGATTTTATATCTGCCAACATTTTATTTTGTCATTATTCCCATTTGTCTCTGGGAAGAACACTAAAGCTGACTGGAGTCTAGTCTTATAAAATTGCATAGGTTAAATCCTCCTTTGCTAATGCAAATGTAAATATTTTACATTTAACCTTGTAAAGTATATACACATATATGTATATATATATTTCTTGTGTTTAAAAATTATTTAATGTGAAGTATTATGTTGGTGCAAAAATAATTGCGGTCTTTGCCATTACTTTCAATGGCAAAAACCACAATTACTTTTTCGCCAACCTGATATTTCTGGGCAATTGAAAATAAGAGTGCATGCATGCGTTTTCACTTGTTCTTAGGCTACTTCGTCCAATAATATATTTGAGTAGTTCTGAACAGGAACACAAGTAAGGAGATTTTTTTTTTTTTTTTTTTTTTTTTTCTGATGCAGGGTCTTGCTGTGTCACCCAGGCTGGAGTGCAGTGGTATGATCTTGGTTCACTGAAGCCTCAACTTCTGTGGCTCAAGCCATCCTCCCACTTCAGCCTCCTGAGTAGCTGGGACTACAGATACATGCTACCATGCCCAGCTAATTTTTTAAAATTTTTTGAAGAGACAGAGTCTCGCCATGTTGCCTGGGCTGGCCTCAAACTCTCCGGCTCAAGCAATCCTTCCACCTCGGCTTCCCCAAATGTTGAGATTACAGGTGTGAGCCGCCGAACATGGCCAGCAGGCAGATTATAATCAGCCAATTCTAGGCCATGCTGTAAGGAAGTGGACCCGTCTTTGACAGCAGGGTCCTGGCACCCAAGTGGACACAGGTGGTGGTCCTGTAACAGTGGCTTGATTACGCTGTTTTGTGTGTCTAATCTGAACACAGGGAAGTATAAGATGTGTAAGCAGCTTTATCAAAGAGTTATAACAAGTTTTACTTTCCAGATATGAAATGCTGAATTTGTATAAATAAATTAAACCTTAATAGCACAGTCATTAGTATTCAGAAATTTAAGCTATAAGATCACTCTGGAGAAGCCCTCCTGTATCCATACTTGAATATAATGATTTACTTGTGCCTCTGTTTACCCTTAAACCACAAGCTCATCCAGGGAAAGGGTAATGTCTTATTCATTGCAGACATGCCAGCTGCCCTAGCATGTAGCTCGTATACAGGAGGTGCACAATGAATGCTTGCTGAGTGAATGAATGAATGAATGAATAATATTTTAACATTAACAGCTACCCAGTATTGGACTCTGTTGTATTCCTGGCACTGTGCTAAGGACTCCATGTATGTTCGTACTTAATGCCCAGGCTTCTCAGCAGGTACTACCAAGGTCACTGTTAGCACAAACAGCACCTTGCTGTGATTTAGAAAATTCACATCAGTCCTCTCTGGGATGATGAATTAGAAAAAGTTGTCTCTTCTGTGACAATGCAGCCCCGTAGTTGTGCGGCTTGGCGAATGTAGCTGGGGCTGAATTTCAGCCTCCACACACCTCGTTGGTTGCTTGCTGTGTGTATGGCACAGACTACATAATGGTACGTGTTGACTATGCTTACCGTTACTAACCTACTTTAGGCGGAAGAAACCTCCAAGGCTGGGAGAGGTTAAGTGGCGTGTGCAAGGCACATACCCACTACTTGTAGCTATGTAGGTTTGAGAGAGCAGCATGACTCTCATGACTTATGAGACCCCAGTGACTGCAGGACCTCCTCCCTAATCACAGTCTAGCACTTAGGAAGGCATCACAGTTCATGGGTGTCGTAGTGACAGCATGGAACCATTTTCTGAGTCCTGCCCCACTGTTGCCTCACACAGGGCGTCACAGAGGGAGCTGGCTGTGACGTTCCAGCATCCCAGAGTCTCAATGATAATGATGGGGATTAATGGTGATCCTGATTTTTTCTCTAGCGCTTTACAGCTAAGTGTTAGTCTATGAATGTAATATAACAGTGGTTTAAAATCAACAGATTGTAACAAAAGTCCCTCACAGGAGACAAAGCTGGTGCCGTGATCTCTATTGCATTAATGAGACAAATGAGGATAGGAAACATCATGTGGCTTCCCAGGGCTCCATGGCAGGGGCGTGGCAGGGGGGATTTGAGTCCAGGCTCCTACTCCAGTGCTGACCTTTCCCGTCACTTTCCTGCTGCCCAGTGTGAGCTCTGTCCTGTCCAGGTCAGTCAGCTGCTGTTTCCTCCATCCAGCCAGTGACACCCAAACCTCACGGAGCATCGGAATTACCAGAAAAGCTTTTTAAAATACAGGCTGTATTTTAAAATGTGTGAGTGTGTGGTGTGTGTGTGCGCTGCGGGGGTGTGGGGGGTGTAGGAGTGTGTGTGTATTTATTTCATAACAACCTTTCCAGGTGTTAGTTTACCGCCTGCCTGGCGCTGTCCTTCCATCAGTTATTGGAAATGGCTCTAAACTCTCATGGCTATTTCAGGCTCATGGCTTATGCCATGGAATGTTTTCCAGGTCAGATACCTTTATCTCTCTCTCTGCCTACCTAGATCCTGCCCACTTTTAAAGAGCTGGCTCAAGCCCTTCATGGTTTCCTTGCCAATTCCATTCTACTGATGCCCACTCCCACCTCTTGAGGGTCTCTCCTTTTATGTCTTGGGGGTGAGAGGGCAGGAGGACCGGCCCTGACAAGGGTCCACTGTGTGTCAGGCCCTGATTAAGGGTTTTTCCGTATGTCATCCTTCCATGACACTGAGGTCCTGATCATTACTTTAAAGATGAGGTAAGTGAAGGAGCTTGGCCAAGTTCAGTGCAGGTAGTAAAGTGCAGACTGGGGTCTCATCTGGCTTCAAGTTTCCCCCTTTTCCATCCACTCTGCTGAGTATTTCAATCTGGTCCTTGTCTCACCAGCAAGATTTCTTTTGTACTAGAATAGAGAAACTTCGTCTTGCAATAAAAAAGTCTTTCACCCTCTGCTGTATAATCCACATAGTAAAATAACCTAATTGTTGAGGAAATACAAGAATGGATGCCTTCTCTTACTTCTCTTGCAAATCAGTGCCTAGCAAACTTCTAAAAGGTGAATTGTTGATAGATTATATGATTTTTTTTCTTCAAGCTTTTTAATATGACAAGGGAATTCCAGCCAGTATTTTTACCTCTTCTTTCTTTTCAGAGTCATGAAGTATTAGAGCACATGGATGTCTTATAGGTGATCTTGTCCAAGTCATTCATTTTAGAAGAGCTGATGGAACTTCAGAGAGGTTAAATTCACCTGTTGCAGGTCACCTATCTCCTTAGTGACAAGTTTGAGATTACAGCCCAACTTCAAGTCACACTGACTCTTGTGATTATAAGTGAAATCATACTTGGCCACTCATTCCTGAGCAAGATGCCTGTTTCTGAAATTAGTCTCTAGAGTGCCAACTTTTCAAGAGAAAAGATGGTACCTTATTTACCTTCAAGAGCAAAGCCTTTCCCATGTTTCATAAGTGTTTCTTGGCAGCCTAACTGACTCAGTGACTGATTAAAGGAAAGACTGAAGGACATGAAAGGCATTGACTTGCTCCCTCCTAAGTGAGTTCCTCCTCAGTTTACCTCTGATGACCCCAAACCCCACCTGTCCTGCCATGATCCCACCCTCAGGTGTTTGGTGCACCTGTCAGCTTTGTAGACTTGTGCCAGATAAACTCCTACCCTCCAGCCTCCTTCTAAGGTGCAATTGGAAATTTTCATTTTACAGCTAAAGGAACCTAATACTGCTGTTGTTATTGCATGTTGGAGGGAGGAGGGAAATGGAGAAGGCACAGTTGAAATTTATTTTTTATTTTATTTTTTGAGACTGAGTCTCACTCTGTTGCCCAAGCTGGAGTGCAGTGGCACGATCTTGGCTCACTGCAACCTCCGCCTCCCAGGTTCAAGCTGTTGTCATGCCTCAGCCTCCTGAGTCGCTGGGATTTGGTGCCCGCCACCAAGCCCAGCTAATTTTTGTATTTTTAGTAGAGATGGGGTTTCATCATGTTGGCCAGGCTTGTCTCGAACTCCTGACCTCAAAGGATCTGCCCATCTTGGCCTCCCAAAGTGCTGGGATTACAAGCGTGAGCCACTGCACCCAGCCAGCATAGTTAAAATTTAAAAATATATTTGTCATCTGTTTAAAATGGAAATGTCCCTTTTGGCCACTTAAAATCATTATTGTTATTATCATTATTATTATAGAGCTTAAGAAAAAAATGAATTTCTTGAGTAATTTCCCAAATTATATGATTTTATTTTTACGAAGACTGCAAGGTTCTCATTCACTTAATTTATTCAACAGATATTTCTTAAGGACCTACTGTGCTAAACACTCACAGCACTGAGGATTCAGTGTTGAACACAACTGACAAAATCAGCAGCCTTACTGAGCTTCTATTCAAGTGGTGAAGACAATAATAATTATATGTAAGTGTTGTAATTAACATATTATGAAGAAAAAACAAAAAATGTAGAGAAGCTGGAGACTGAAAGGGGGTGCTATTTGGGATACAATGAACAGAAAAGGTGTCTCAGGTGGTGTGGGCTGCTCTGACAGAATATCACAGACTGGTGGCTTAAACCGCAGATGTATTTCTCAGAGTTCTGGAGGCTGGAAGTCCGAGATCAGGGTGCCAGCATGGTTGGATTCTAAAAAGGACCATTTTGCAGTCTGCAGACAACCATTTTCTGGTTGTATCCTCACCTGGCAGAAAGAGAGTGAGAAATCTCTCTGTGGTCCCTTTTATAAGGTCACTAATCCCATTCACCAGAGCTCTCCTCTCATGACCTAATTACCTCCTAAAAGCCCCATCTCCCAATACCATCAAATTGGGGGTTGGGACTTCAACATATGAAATTTGGGGGGACACAGACATTCAGTTCGTTGCAAAAGAGCTCTCTGGAGAAGTGGTGTTGAAGCAGGGACATTCAGAGATCTGGGAGAAAGAATGTTCTAGGCAGAAGGAAAAGGACGGGAATGAGTCCTGAAGCAGGAGCCTGTGGAAGTGTCTGTGGATAGGTGGGGAGGTGGGCAGGGCTGGAATGCAGTGAGCTACAGGGAGAGGTTTAGGGAATGGGGTCGACAGGTAGCCAGCTCCTCTGCAGCCTTATGCCTGGGAGAGAGTCTGGATATGCTTTGTGGTATGATTTGCTGTGAGCAGTTCACCTGGTTTATGATGTAAAATGTGGAAGGAAAAGACAATACAGGCCAAGAGTGGAAGCAGTGAGACCTTTTACAGGCCTCCTTGATTATTCAAATTTAGTTAATGTCTCAATTATACAAAAAATACTTAGTTGCTAATTACGTAAAGACCATCACATAATTAAGAGGAAGGAGCAAATAACCTCTAGCCCTTGGTTTTTTTATGCAAATGGGAGAAATTAGCTACATTCATTCATCCATGAAAAACATTTATTGAGTGAACATCATGTGTCAGACACTCTGCTATGCTCTGCGCTGAGAAAAAAGATGAAAAAGACCCTAATTTTAACTAACACTCAAGGAACTTAGGACAAGTATGGTAGTAGAAGAATGAAGAACAGACCAGGTGTGGTGGCACACACCTGTAATCCCAGCACTTTGGGAGCCTGAGGCAGGTGGATCACCTAAGGTCAGGAGTTCGAGACTAGCCTGACCAACATGGCGAAACCTGTTCTCTACTAAAAAAAAAAAAAAAAAAAAAAATACAAAATCAGCCAGGCATGGTGGCGCATGCCTGTAATCCCAGCTACTTGGGAGGCTGAGGCAGGAGAATCACTTGAAGCTGGGAGGCAGGGATTGCAGTGAGCAGAGCTTGCACCATTGCACTCCAGCCTGGACAACAAAGAGCAAAACCCCGCCTCAAAACAAAACAAAATAAGAAAACAAGAATGAAGATGTAGGGAGAGATCAGAGGGTGGAGTGGCTTGTCACAGAGGAGGTTTCTGAGTTGAGCCTTAAAGGAGAGAAATTACACTGGAAGGAGAAGGAAGTACAGAGCACAGGCAAAGAAACAGATGCACGGAGCAGCATGAGGAATTATTTGATGTTGCTGGGACCTGAAGTGCAAGAAAAAGAACCAGTGAAGAGAAGACTAGCAAGGGGGGTCAGAGCCAGATGAGGAGCTTGCAGACCTCATCCTTTGTTGCTCTATTGGATAGTCTGCAAATTATTTTCTGACTCCAGGATGACAAAAATATGTGAATCCATTTTCTTTTCTCTCTCATGAGCATCACAAGCCCCTGTTTATTTTTATATCCATTCTGTCTAAATTACTTTGCTCTACAACTTTATAGCATAATCATGAGAGCCTCTTTTCTTGCATGGATGTTGCAAAGAGCATGAAGTCCTCCATGGCTTTTAAAGAAGGCTTTTGTTGAATTAGCAGAACCTACCAGAGCTCCTGGAAATTCCGGGTTTCCGGTCTCTGGGGGCGTCTTCACTCCAAGCCTCGGTGCCCTTACTTGGATTTGCAAGTTTAGAGTTAAAGTAAGTGTCAGAAGTACGTGTGGTGATTACAGACACTTTGTAGCCAATAATTTCCATAGTGGAACTGATATCACTTCTTGACCTATTTTTTCAGAGGACTTTTGCGCAATAGTTACTTTAGAAGCACCCTCTTGAAAAGAAATCTGAAATGGACGTCAAAGGCTATATTTATTTGTTCATAGCATTTCTTGATGACCTGCTTTATTCAAGATTTCAAAGAGCTCACAGCTATTAATGACTACTTAAAACTCTTAATATCCAAAATATATAAGGAACTCATACAAATCAATACCAAAAATACAAACAACTGGATTAAAAAATGGGCAAGGGACCAAAATAGACACTTCTTAAAAAAGGAAATTCAGAATGCCAATAAACATGTGAAAAGGTGCTCCACATCTGTAATTATCAGGTAAATGCAGGTCAAAACCATAATGAGATATCACTTCATACCTTTTAGGGTGACTATTGTAAAAAAGATAAAAGATAGCAAATGTCGGCAAAGATGTGGAGAAAGTAGAACCCTTGTTCACTGTTGTTAGGAATATAACTTTATACAACCATTATGGAAAAAGTAGGAAGGTTCCCCCAAAATTCAAAATGGAACATATGATCAAGCAGTCCTACAGGATTGTAAAGAGCTCTCTGCATTCCCATGTTCACTGCAGCATTTTGCACGATAGTCAACATATGGAAACAACCTAAATGTCCTGCAGTGAACAGATAAAGAAAATGTGATTTTGGCCAGGAGCGGTGGCTCACGCCTGTAATCCCAGCACTTTGGGAGGCTGATGGGGGCGGATCACTTGAGGTTAGGAGTTCAAGACCAGCCTGGCCAATATGGTGAAACCGTGTCTCTACTAAAAATACAAAAATTAGCCAGGCATGGTGGCAGGCACCTGTAATCCCAACTACGCAGGAGGCTGAGGCAGGAGAATCACTGGGACCCGGGAGGTGGAAGTTGCAGTGAGCCGAGATTGCATCATTGCTCTACAGCCTGCGTGACAAAGCCAGATTCTGTCTCAAAAAAAAAAAAAAGAAAGAAAGTGATTTTATACAAACACACACACACACACACACACACACACACACAATGGAATATTATTCAGGTTTAAAAAAGAAGAAAATCCTGTCATTTGTGACAACATGGATGAAGCTGGAGGAAGTTATGCTAAGCAAAATAGTACGCAAGACACAGAAAGAGAAATACTGCATGATCTCCCTTTTACGTAGAATCTAAAATAGTCAAACTATAGAAGTAGAAAGTAGGATGGTGGTTGCCTGGAGCGGGGAAGAGGGGAAAATGGAGTGATTTTGGTCAAAGGGTGCCAAAATGGTAATTATATTCAGGGAATAGATATGTTAATTAGTTGGAATGTGATAGTCATTTCACAATGTATATGAAGACATCCCGTTGTACACCTTAAATATATACAATTTTTTATATGTCATAAAAACTAAATTGTCACAAAGAATTTAAAAGACAAAAAAAAATCCTGTAATTCCATGACTTTAGTATATTTACAGAATGATTTTAGGGGTACGTAATTTAAAAGGTTTCACAAAATTTCATTAAAAATTTTTGAGTTATTTGATTATGTATAAGTTCAACCTCTCATGGAAAGCTGAATTTATTTAACATACTGACTAGAGGCAAGAAAATAAGAAGCCAGAAGAAAAGTATTAATTCATGGTGCAGAACTTGAGAATATGCATTGAACAGCTGCACCGTAACACTTAGCCTTTTTGTTCACATGAAGTTGCTCTCTGGAATCCTCAGATAGCTGCAGTTGCCTGAGGGCTCTTCAAATGTCACCAGGGCAACAACAAAGTAACACACATGAAGCAGGCCCTCTGTGGCATTCTTCGTGAAAACCATTGAATTAAATTATTGCATAACAAATCATCTGCATATGAAAGGCAGTGAACTGTTAGAGAACCCAGCTGAAAACAATGCCGAATTTGATGACTACCTCCACTGATAACTCACTGGCACCCTTAGAACTCTTGTTGTGACTCAAGGGCCCCTATTTGACATGTGGGAAATATTAATACTGTATTTATAAGACCACAAAGGAATTATGAGGTAAATTAGAGAGATAGTTGTGCTGCTTAGAGAAAAACTTCCATGTATCCCATGACCCCATCCCTCTTACCCTTTCTTGGTCAATCTTTCAAAAAGAAAAATGCATTTCCTGCACTCTGGTTGAAATGGTTGCTTGCCATCATGGAAATTCTAGAAAAACCGACAATAGTTAGCAGTGATGGAGTCCTTGCTATGTTTTAGCACAGAGACTGTGCTAAGCACTTCTCATGCATTATTTTATTTCATTCTAGTGGCCCATAGGGTTAGTACTATTAACATACCCATTTTATAATGAGGACATTTTGACTCTAAAATGTTAGCTGATTCTGGCCTGGGTTCTCAAAGCTAAAGAGAACTCTGAAGTAAACATTAAGAACCACATGATCTGTTTCCAGAGTCCTCAAACCTCTGAACATATTGGTTTAGAATAAACTACTTCATATCACAGCCTCTATCACCATTATACCTGGATCCTGCTTAATCTAGAAGCCATAGATGGAAATTGTTATCGTTGGAAAAACAATTTTCACACTCAAGTATATTAATTCAAGAACCCTATGGAGAGACAGTATATGAAAAACAAATGTCATACGATGTTTTAGGTATGATTAAGCCAAAATAAGACAGACTTTAAAAATATACATAGACTGAAATATTTACATTCAAATGATATTAGTGGCCTGCCACCTTATCTCAGCAACACTTGAAGCTCTTCTTGGGAATTGTCAACTTTTGAACTGCACAAGAAAACAAGTCTCTTCTTTGTTCAGGTTTCAGTTTTGGATTCCTGAAGATCAATCACCTTCTTTTCATCAGGTTTGACCATGAAAAACCTAACTATTTTAAAGAGCAAATCCATTTTCAAAGTGCATAAATGTAGCACCTTTACCATGTATTTGAAAGGACAAATTTCACCCTCTTTTTAAATTATACTTACTTACAATTATAAAAAATAATATTGATTATAAAAATCACCAAAGGGACCAGCACAATGGCTCATGCCTGTAATCCCAGTGCTATCAGAGGCTGAACCCAGAGGATCCCTTGAGGCCAGGAGTTCAAGACCAACCTGGGCAACATAGCAAGACCCCATCTCTACAAAAAATTTAATAAATTAGCCAGGTGTGGTGGCCCATGCCTGTAGTCCCAGCTACTTGGGAAGCTGAGGCGGAAGGATTGCTTGACCCCAGGAGTTTGAGGCTGCAGTGAGCTATGATTGTGCCACTGCACTCCAGCCTGGGTGACAGTGAGTCCCTGTCTCTAAAAATTAAAAAAAAAAAAGTAAATATAAATGCAAAATAAAAATTACCAAATATAATAATCACATACGTCTAAAGTGTACTCAAAATAGCATTTGGAAAATATTTCAAGCTGGCCAGCATTTAAAAAATGAATATCGTCTCTCAAGAGAACTTATTTAATGGAGACAGAAGATATGTAGGTATTACATGTATATTTTAAATGGTAACATTGGTTTATCATCACATTTCTAGTGTGGTATTCTAAGATTGAAGCACTAATTGTGGATAAATGTACAACTATTTCTTAGGTGTACCATTTTTTTCAAGGGAAATTAAAATACAGCTTTTTGAGTGCTAACCATGTGCCAGGCACACTTGTGATTGAAATTAATACATAAAACAGTCCTAGAAGGTCAGAATTATGCTCAGTTTTCATAGCATACAACCACAGTTCACGCAGGCTTAGGAACTTGAACAAAGTCACATGGCTCAGGCATGTGACCGTGAAGTGTCCAAGATGGAAGAACAGCATGGTTTTTGCTGCTTAAAGGGGGATAAACATCTACAACAAATTATAAGAGCACCACTTGAGTGTGAATGGATTACTAGAACTGAGGTGAGATATATTCTTAACCTAATACATAAGATAACCTATGTGAAAGCATTAGAAGCAGTCATTTTATTAATTCCCAAGTTTTAATACAAAAGAACCACTTTGAGGTGTTTTTCAGTAACATAATTTGGGGTCCACCTGTCAGAAAATCAGATTGAACAGATGGGGGTTCAGGAACCTGCATTTTTAAGAACCATTTCAGGGAATTGTGAGGCTGTTGATGTGTGAACCCCACTTTGAAAACACCATTATATCACTCAGCAGATGCTCTGAATACAGTTTCCTTTTTCCCCCCTTAATGTCGGAGTACAGGAAGAAACCAAAGACAATAGTTTAAAACAGGGAACTTAGTACATAGGGTATTGTGTTTGGTTTACATTACTTTATTGACGTACACTAAAAGAAAATTTCATTTCAAATTTAGCTTCTTACCTTAATGGCCTCTTTGTAAAACTCTAGTGTACAAAAGTGGTGTTTAACTAAGTGAAAACAGCTCTGGCAGAAATCTCTGGCTGATAAATCTCTTTAGGGCTTTCCTAGCATAGGGAGTGGGTGAGGAAGGCCAGGTGGGGAAGAGGGGATTTCCTGTTTATTTGTGCTACCTATTTAAAATGATTCTCTACATCCTGTGATTTTTACAGTTGTTCTGAAAGGAAGCGCTGATTTTTAACTCCACTGAAGTGCACTGCTTGTGTTTCTGGAGGAGAGAGAGAGGGAGATGGGGATAAATCACCTCTGCACGTTTCACCGGTTGATGCATTACATATTCTTTCAGCTTCACTTTTCTGCTCTTTTTGTTTTTTTTTTTTGAAACGGAGTCTCGCTCTGTCGCCCAGGCTGGAGTGCAGTGGCGCTATCTCGGCTCACTGCAAGCTCCGCCTCCCAGGTTCACGCCATTCTCCTGCCTCAGTCTCCCAAGTAGCTGGGACTACAGGCGCCAGCCACCATGCCTGGCTAATTTTTTGTAGAGACGGGGTTTCACCGTGTTAGCCAGGATGGTCTCGATCTCCTGACCTCGTGATCCGTCCGCCTTGGCCTCCCAAAGTGCTGGGATTACAGGCGTGAGCCACCGCGCCCGGCCACTTTTCTGCTTCTTAGTTACAGAGACAATGTTGGGCTTCACAGGACTCAAGATGACTTTCTAAGGTGATTTGGGGATGCAGTGTATGCATTTTTTTACTCTTTTTTAAAAAAATCTTTTCTTCGCCTTTGGAGTGTAACATTTGGATAGTTTTATTCAGCCCATAATGGGACCAAGGGAAGGGGATAAAAAAAATTCTTTAAAGTACCTCAGATAAAAAGGTTTTGTGAAGAAAAGGACTCAAAATCCTAGGTTATACCAAGACTTTATGTTCATTTTGAATTTTCTTTATTCATTTTTTTCTTCTCTGTGTATAGAATAACCAGGAGATATTGGTGGGCAGAACTGTTGGTTGATAACAGGAAGCAGAGTATCTGAGAAAGGCCCTCATCCTGTTTCCTTTTGGAGCTACTGAGGCCTCACATACCAGCCATTTTAGGATTTGATGAAGGCTAGAGAAGAGTTAAACTGAGCCTTCACTTACTCAGCATCAGTAGGAAGTAGTGTTGGCTACACTAAAAACACCGTTGTGCCAGTGAGGTTTTGGGGGGAAAATGACAAGCTGCCTGTGATAAACAAGCAAACTGTGACAAACTTTTTGATGTGTAGGTTCTGAAGCTTTTCAGTTTACGTCCTCAAAAGATTTTATATATATATATATATATATGCACACATGCACAATATAGCATATATACTTTTGATATACATGAAAGAGAAAAGATGAGTGGCAGTAAAATAGAGATTCCAGGATTTGTAAACACAGGGCAATAGAAATGACATTTCCGGTACAGTCTGGAGGAGCAGCACCCATTTTCAGAAAGGAAGGTGTTAGGGTTAAACTTGACAAGGATGTGGAAGACCAACATATCACAATCAATCTGCAGGCATTTGTTGCGGCCTTCCATGTACTCAGAAAACACATGCAGTCTTTTTATAGATGATGGAAGTAGTTTTCTTGATTTGGGATAATCTAAATATTATAGTCCTTCAAAAACATACAAATTCTAAAAATTGAAGATAACATCTCTTCATTAACATTGAGTGAAAAACAGAAAGCAATGAAGTCCATGGGGGGGGGATATAAAAGACATGAAACACTAAACACCCCTTACCCTGAATAATTTACATGAGTATTTTCAAATTGTTTTTTAAAATAGAAAAGCAGTGATAACTACCTTGACTTTGAAGCTCAAACTCTAATTTTCTATTTGACATCAGCTGTTGGTTTTGTGTTTGATAGAGTTGGGTCATAAAGATACATGATTACAAAATCCATTTAGAACTTTTAATTCTGGATAAAATAATCCAGTTTCTAAGTTCAGTATCAGCCCTCACTCCTGGCATAAGGAGCTTTTGTTATGTAGGACTTGAGGAATGCCCCAGCTGGGGAAATGCCAGCTAATAGATTCAGACAGATGGATTTTGATGAGAGTCTGCACCGTTCACACCCCTTAGCAAATGTTTTCGAATATTCTCAAGTAACACACTTAACTTGAAAACAAATATGGATTTGCTTACTTTAGAGTCAATAGTAATTATTATTATGAGTAGTGCATAAAAATATCTGCTCTGTTTTTGCATCTTAGAGTGCTAAATTTATATGTCACATTATAACTTTAGACCTTTTACTGCCTTCTACATACAGAGAAAACATACTTTGAATTTAAAACCAGGCTTTGGCAGAGAATTATTTCAGCTGTTGCAGAATATTGCATTTTTTTTCTTAACCTCTCCCTGCCCAAAGTCAGAGTGATAATCAGCTGTGGAAATAGCCTTATGAAATCCCCAAGAGGAATGCAAGATCCTGACGGTGTGTTTCGTGTTTTTGTTTCCCTCAGTAGAGACTGTGAAACCAGACCAAAAGGGAATAACACCAGAATAGAAATTAGACTGGACCAAGGAGCAAGATGGCATTTCTTACCTGAGCCATTTTGTGGAGCTCAGTGGTCTTTTAAGAGCATGATGCATATTTCTGGCTATGTTTTCTGCCAGAATCCATTTTCTTCTGGCATTAAGTTAATTGAAGGCCAGAGAATCAAGTTTAAAGTATAGGAAAATGGGAAAGCAGAAGATCAGAGACAGTGCTTTGTTTGAGGTAGTAAAATGAGAAGCTAAGTACCATGTATGTACCGTTACATTGAGTGTCTTTTTTGGGCAAGTCACTTTGCTGGGTGCTGGGAATTCAGCTGAAAAACAACTCTCATAAAACTTGCCTGCCGTCTACGGGGTAGATCACACTTACGTGACAAATTGCCCATGTAATTATTTAATTACAGTTGTGGGAAGGGCTCAGTGGGAGAAGGGTGCCATCAGAGTATAGCAGGGAGGCTAACAGCATCTGTAGGTTAGAGAATGCTTCCTTGAGGAATAGCGTTTGAGCTGAGTTCTGGAGGGTAGTGTGAATTCCATAGGAGAAAGGGTTAGGAAGGGCGTACAAGGCAGTGGGAACAGCATATGCAAAGGCTCAGAATCAGGCAAGCACTTGGACTAGAGCAGGGATTGGAGGCACCTAATATGGCTGGAGCTCAGAGAATCAGTGGGAGCCAGGCTGGCAGGCACTGTTAACACAGTGTGGCACAACCCTGGTAGGGGCCTCGTCACATTACAACCTGTGCTGCCCAGCATGGTGGCTCTGGTTGTTGCTACTCATTTTCTGGCCGGAGGAAAAAATATTGAGATTTCAAATTTCTTCTCTTATTCTATTACAGTTCTTACCTGTGTCTCTATCTCCATGTTTAGATGTCTATAAAAAAGAAAAAAGAGTGTTTTTAAAAATTTCTCCCAAGAAAATTATACTACTGCTTGTTCATAATGCCCTGCCAATTTTAATTAATTCAACATCCACAGGGACATTGTTTAGGTTGTGTATCTTTCAAAAACTGGACTATTAGTTTAAATTAGTAGAAAGGAGAACTAGATTGCATGATTGTAGCAAATATCGACTTAGGTTTTTAAAGATAGCAGTCTCTTCTTTTTAACTTCTGAAGTCCTGGCTTATCAAGAGAAAAATAAATTTTTGCTGTGTACCAAAATAGAATGCTTTCCAGATCCTATTTCTGAATAGCTGAATAATGCGTCTGCAGCTTTTTACGTCACTGCGCGTGCAACAGCTGTTAGGTCATTCCTGCAACTCCAGCATTTGTTCATATTTTCAGATGTTCAACATTTTTATGAGCAGATGTAAGATTTTAAGTTTCATTTGGAGAAAACATGCCTTTCCTACTTGCAAAATATAATTTCTGCTTCATTTGTTAGGAAATGAAAATATCAGATACATTTTTTAATGTACTTATGCTGGATTTAACTTCTCAGCTAAACTGCGTGGAGAACGGTACAAACGACAGTGAAAACAGAGAGCTCCTTGAGCCTGTAGGACAAGATTTACTGATTGCATTGTTTGGAAGGCTCATGTTACTAAGACTTTGGGCTGTTTATTTGTACATCGTGTACATTCTGAGGACATCCAAGCCATTCTTGTTGATTGTCATCATCAGATTTGAAAAGTTATATAACTGAAGGTATTAGACACAAGGGTGAGTAGTTGCTGTATATAACATTGGTAAATGAAATCGATTTAGAAATGAGCTATAATACTTGTTAGCAGTTACATATATGCGAATCTCAACACTGTGATTAATGAGCTGTGAATTGATAGTATCTGCTGAACACTACTTTATTCAGAACATTGTTTTACTCACAAGTCATAGCAGAAGAATTCAAAAAAATTAGACGATGCAGACTTTTCTTTGTATTAGATAGTAGTTTAGCCTGATGCACAAATTATGCATTCTTGATAACACTGAAAAAGTAACAAAATTTTCCAAAAATTACGCATGAATGCTCTGCAAACTGAGTGTGTAAGTGCTGAAAGAATAGAGAAGAAAAACTCCTGTGAGCAAGGATCACTTATGGAACTCTTCTCAGAGGAGATGAATTTGGGCTTGGGTGGAGAGAGAAATAAGCAATGTGGACTGATGTTCAGCAATAAGATCCAGAGAGCAGGAAAGCCCCGTTCTTTGATGCTACCACCTCCTAGCTCTGTGGCTTTAGGCAAGATACTTCACCACTCGACCTCAGTTTTCTCATCTATAAAATGGAGCTAATAATCATTTTTGAATGAGTATTAAATAAGATAATATATGTAAGAGAACAATGATGGCACAGAGTCAGTGCTTAAAGTGTTGGCTTTTATTATTTATTGTCTTTTTTTTTCCCTGAGACGGAGTCTCTCTCTGTTGCTCTGGCTGGAGTGCAGTGGCATGATCTCAGCTGACTGCAACCTCCGTCTCCCAGATTCAAGCGATTCTCGTGCCTCAGCCTTCTGAGTAGCTGGGATTACAAACACCTGCCACCATGTCCGGCTGATTTTTGTATTTTTAGTAGAGACGGGGTTTCACCATGTTGGTCAGGCAGGTCTCAAACTCGTGACCTCAGGTGATCCACCGGCCTTGGCCTCCTAAAGTGCTGGGGTTACCTCAGGTAAGCCACCACACCTGGCCTATTTATTATTATTATTCATTAATAGAAATTACAGAAATCAGGGTTACTAGGTGGAGGGAATGCTGTCTACAAAAGAACAAAGGGGGCGACAAATCTGTCTCAGAAATATTCAGTCAGTTTTAAGCGATAATAATGTTATTTCTAGCAAATACAGTACATTCAATGTTATTTTAAACATACAATATTGAATGATCTCCATAAAGTTGACTGTGTGACTTATAATAGTCTCTGAAATCTAGAAATTATTAATATACATCCAGAACTCATGGCTAACCTTCAATGATATGTTTATAGTGAAAGAACGAGCTTGTGTTTACTTGCATAGAGGGAGGGTATGACAAGTTCTACTGAAAATGTGTCAGTATAGTTTTCCATTTAGAATGGTACACATGGGAAGTTGATTTTGTTTGTTTTCTAGAGATGGGGTCTCCCTGTGTTGCCCAAGCTGGTCTCAGATTCCTGGCCTCAAGCAGTCCTCCCCTCCTCAGTATCCAGTGTAGCTGGGAGTACCAGTGCAAGACACCATACCTGGCCAATCTTTTTTTATTCATTTAAAAAATATCTGTGGGTAGAAATATGATTTAGAGAAATATACATAAAGTATATAATCTAAGTATATTTTGAAAAATTGCAGGTTCTGAAAAAATCATCTGAGTACACCTGACAGGAGGACTGAAAACATAGGGGTCATCTTCAGAAGAATTTCAAATGCCATTTTCCATGCTAGTTAGCTAGCTAGCTAATCCCTCCACATAATACATACTACATAGCTAATCCTATCAAATTTCCAAACGATTTTCTTGTGCTAGTTAGCTAATCCCTCCACATACTACTCCTAGAGACCCTGCAATGCCTTGATGTCAGCACAGTCCCCTGGAATCCTGGAGTGTGGTCTCTGGGAAGGAAGAAAAGGGCCCTAGAGTTTGAGCTGGACAGCCCTCAGCTCCTGGCTCAAGTCACTCAATAGTTCCAACTCTGTATTCTCCTGTTAAATAGCTACCTTTAGACTTTCTGTAAGAAGCAGTAGAAATAACATTTGCAAAAGTGACAAAACACATCTCTATCTGCAATCTAGACATTCATTCTAGCAGTAGCCAAAGGCTGTGAACACCTTTGCTTTGTTTTCATCCTTTATGAGTGTACTCTATAATTAGTGCTTTTAACACACAAACTCACTTAACATTTACAACAGTAGGCAATCCTATTATCCAATTTTACAGAGGAGGATGTTGAGATGGAGTGAGGTGAAATAACTTGTCTAAGAGCGGGCATTTAGCAAGCAGCCAAGCAGGGCTTTGAACTTGGATGGTATGGTTCCGTATCATGCTATAGAGCCTCATCTATATCCAAAATACAGCAAGGAGTACACAAGTATGCATCTGGTTCCTTTTAGGGTTTTATCCAAGTTTTAAGTTTTTGTCCAGGCTTATAAATATTGAGCTATGAAACTAAAGGTGCCTTAGAGATAATCTATGAGTCCAACCCCTTATTTTGCCAAGACCTCACTAAGGACTGGACAGGATAAATGATAGACCCACACCAAGACAGAGATCTTGGTAACAGGGATGTGGCAGGTCTCCTGATTCAGTGCTTGTCCCATTCCACTGTGTAACTTCTCTAGCTTTACAGGAGATAATTTAACTTATTGTTAAAATCACGTTCATTTTAAAATAAATTTTTAGATAAAATTCACATAAAATTCACCCTTATAAAATGCACACTTCAGTGGTTTTTAGTATGTTCGCAAATTTGTGCAACCATCATCACTATTTAATTCCAGAACATTTTTATCACCGCAGAAAGCAACCCATGCCTATTTGCAATTACGCTCTATTTCCCCTCCCTCCAACAGTTAGCAACTTTCTGTCTCTGTGAATTCATCTCTTCTGCACATTTCATATACATAGAATCATAAAATAGGTGGCCTTTGGTGTCTGGCATCTTTCACTTAGCATGTTTTCAAGGTCCATCCATATTGTAACATGCATCAGTACTTCATTCCTTTTTATTACTGAATAATATTCCATTGTATGGATATGCTACATTTTGTTTATCTGTTTATCAGTAGATGGACATTTGGGTTGTCTTCACATTTTAGCTACGATGAATAATGCTGTGAGCATTCACATACAATTTTTCTATAAACAAATGTTTTCAATTTTCTTGGGTATAGATCTGTGAGTGGAATTGCTTGGTCATTGGTAACTCTGTGTCTAACTTCTTGAGGAACTGCCAAATGGTTTTCCAAAGTGGTTGCACCATTTTACATTCCTGCCAGCCACAGGTTCAAATTTTTCTACTCCTAATCAACACTTGTTATTGTCCAACTTTTTTATTGTAATTATCCTAGTCATTGTGAAATGGTATCTCTTCGTGGTTTTGACATGCATACTCTTAATGACTAATGATATTGAGCATCTTTTCATGTGCATTTGTATATCTTCTTTGGGAAGATGTATATTCAAATCTCTGACCAGTCTTATTTTTTTGTCTTTTTATCATTGATTTGTAAGAGTTCTTTTTATTTCTGGATACTAGACTCTTATCAGATACATGATTTGCAAGTATTTTTTCCCATTCTGTGGGTTGTCTCTTCAGTTTCTTGGCAGTGTTCTTTAAAGTTCAAGTTTTTAATTTTAATGAATTCCAATTAATCTATTTTTCTTTGATTGCTTATTGCTTTACATGTCATTTCTAAAAAATGACATCTAATCCAAGGTCATGAATGTTTTCTTCTAAGAGTTTTATAGCTTTAACTCTTACACTTAGGGCTTTGATTCATTTTGAGTTTATTTGTGTATATGCTATAAGGTAGGGGTTTAACTTCATTCTTTTGCATGTGGATATCTAATTGCCCCAAAACCGTTTGCTGAAAAGACTGTTCTTTCTTCACTGAATTTTCTTGGTATCCTGTTGACACATTCACTCTTATATTAAAATAAATACCTATTCTCTGTGAGTCAGAATGAGTGAGTCAATTGTAAGTTTGTTGTATTGCTTTTAAAACTGAGTAGATCATAAAAATGTCTCTGTTGTTTCATCTATAAACTGAGGGTGATACTACTTTTTGGTAGCATAATTTAAGGTGTAAAATATCTTGCTGAAGGCAGAGGGCTAGATCATATTACCTCCCAACAGATTGGACACTAGCCTTAATTGTAAACCTCAATTGATGCCAATGTGGTTGAAAGACTTTTGAGTCTGACCAACGTAGATCCAAATCTTGACTCCATTACTTACTAACTGCATGACCTTGAGCAAGTTAGTTCTTTACTTGGGAATTGGTTTATTGTGAGGATTGAGTAGGATAATGTATAAAAATATTTGACAAAATTACTGAGATTTATTCATTCATTTATTCATCCATCCGTCCATCCATTCATTCTGGAAAAACTTACTGAGTGCTTTAAAAAGCTAAAATAAATTGAATAGACAAAGTCCCTGCTCTTATAGAGTTTACTTTGTCCTGGGGACACAGATAATAAGCAAATAAGTCAATAAATATATAACATAGTATCAAGTACAGATAAGTATATGAGAAGAAAAATCAAGCTGATTTTACAAAATAGAAAGTGAGTGTAGGGTTCTTATAGATAAGATATTGAGGAAGACTTCTCAAGGATGGTGATATTTGAGGAGAGACCTAATTGAAAGGAGGTAATTGGCCTCTTAGATCAGGGGGATGAGTGTTCCAGACAAAGAGAAAGTGGAGAATTGACAGTAGAGGGCAAGAATGAAAGCAGGGCTGTTGCAGTAGTCAGTAGGTGAGAGAATAGTGCTTGAAACAGGAAGTAATGAGACATGGTGTGATTGGAGTGCATTTGAAGGGAAGACCATCAGGTGTTGATTGTAGGATGCTTCATTGTTGGATGACTCTTAAAGATTTAGTTTAAGAAACTGGCTGAATGAAGATGCTATTAAATGAGTTGGAGAAGCCTGGCGAAGAGCATGTTGGGTTGGATGGGCACAGAGTTCTCTTTGGGACATATTAGAGATTCAGTTGGAGATCACAAGCCACTACGATACAAGTCTGGAGTTCAGATGAGAGATGGGATTTTTAGAATGATCAGGATATATTTAGTGTTTAAAGTCAGGAATGTATGAGGTCACCCAGTAAATGAGTGTATACAGAGAAGAGAGGAGGACAAGGAATGAGCCCTGAGGCACCACCACCTCAGAGGTCAGCAAGGGAAGAATGTCTCTAAGGAGACTGAGGTGGCAGGAAAATCAGGAAAGCCTGATATCCCAGAAGACAACTGAAGACAAAATTTCAGGAAGGAGAGACTGATCACAAGTGTCAAAAAACTTCTGGGAGGTCGAGAAAGAAAATGGCCAAGAAATTATCATGAATTTGTCAAGACAGATGTCACTGGCACCCCTGATGAATGTGGTTGCACAGGAGTGGTGGGGACAAACGCCTGATGAAGGGGGTTCAGGATAGAGAGGGAGATGAAGAAATGAATGCAGTGGGTAAGTCCTAGCAAGGTGCTGTAGTACATGCTCAAGAAATATTATTAAAGCATATAATTGGAGATCGAATTCAGAGGCAGCACAATAGCTTGGAAAGAGCACAAGCTTTGAGTTCAGCTCCTAGCAATATCACCTACTTGCTGTGTGACAGCAGGCAAATCACTTCCTGAGTCTCTGGGCCTTATTTTCCCACATTTATAAAAATTATAGCGATTATAATACCAATCACACAACATTGCCATGAAGATTATAGATAACAAATAACCTATCCTGGGACAGCTTCTGGCATGTGATAGTCACACTACAAAGTGGAAATCTTATATTACTAAATTTATTTATTTACTAATCAGAACCAAGATTGCTTATTTCTACATTGCTTATTATAGATGAATCCATAGGCTTTGTAACCAGATGACTGGGAACACTTCACAAAACAGGAGGAGTCATTTCTGTGTTTTGAAGGCTGAATGGAAGTTTTTTTTGGTAAAGAAGAAGTGAAGGCATATTTCTGATAGAGGAAACCACATGTGAGAGATAACAGGTGTGTCAGAAGGCTGCCTGAAGAGAATTAGAGAAGATTAGGTTGGAGAGGAAGGCAGAAGGTAGAGTCTGAAGACCCTTATAAACCATGCTAAAGTAAATGTGATCTTTATGTAATCGTTAAAAGATAAATTGTACATCATGACAGTGATTTCCATTTTATTATCAGAGCTCAATGCTTCCATAGATCTGAGTTTTAGAGTTTACCAGCTAGAAGAACCACTTGGTAAGTAGAATGCACGACAAAACAGTAACCCCTGTGCGCACCTTAAAGGTAAATTTACAACATTTTGGGAGCATCAACCACTGCTCCCAAAATGCTGGTTCCTGGATAGCAATCAGATAAAACTCATGATTACATATGAAAAAAATGTTGTGTAGGATTTCCAACTGACATTTTTGTTTATTATGAGATTTTTACCTTTTTACTTTTTGATGTTTAAAATGTCATTTATTTTAATGAAATGGTGATGATGTTGAATGCTTTGACCTAGCAAAATTAAAAGGTAGTTAAACTCTAGTGTTACTCTTGAACTTTCTTTTGAAATTATTCTCATCTGTAAAATCCTAAAGTCTGGGATCTTCTGTCTTAAGGTACATGAAACCTGATGTCTGTAAATATTGGTTCACTCAATTAAGAAGGCATCACAAAGAGTTTCTATTTACCATTGCTGTCCGTGGATGCTAACTCTGCCAATTAAGGGTCTTAAGGGTCTTCTCACTCTGGGGGCAGCCATTCAAATGTCCCTAAAGAAAGTTTCTATATATGCACAAAAATGTGAGGTCTGGTATATGCAAATAAATTCACAGCTGTGCTCTTTAATTTTGAATCCCAACCTCTATTGAAAGAGATTGACCAGATGCTCAGATCAGAGCATACTGAATATTCCTGCTAATCTTTCTCTCTTCAGTGGAAGGATTTGATGAATTTGATGAAGTGGAAAAGTGAGATTTTGCCAGGAGCTTTCATGTGCTAAATCAAATTTCTATAGTTTTGCTTCACATTTATGCTACAAAGACAGGTATCTGAGGGGAACTGTGTTTTAATGAGAGTAAGCTCATTTTAGTTTACGTTACTGAAGATGAGCATCTGTCTGTTCCTTGACAAAGTATTTTGCAAAGTGTTTTCTGTTATTTCTCTCCAAGGATGTTACAGAGGACACACATCATCCAGATCTTATGTACATTATAACTTCCAATGAAAAAGTGCACTCTTCCTAACTTTTTTTTTTGAAAAAGTGTTTGTGTGTCATTTGTTTTGGCTTTGTCTCATTCTATAACCTAAATAATTCTTAGTCAACCACATGTACTCTCCATAGATTATATTATCAGGTACAGAGATTATAAAATACATCACTTCCAGTCTTAAGAACTTGATTGCTCATTATTAAATAGGTGGAATAAAGCACCAATGCAAGCTAGTACTGGGGAAGGAACCCAGCTGTGGTGTTCTAACAGACATGGGTTTGAATTCTGGCTCTACTGCTTAGTTTTCTGGTCATTTCTTTGTCTGTAGCATAGGGATAATAACACTGATCTCATTAGGTGCTCGGTTGTATTATTGGTTGTTATAAGAATTAAATGAGACATTGGTTTCATTCACTTATCAAATATTTATGAAATGTCTGCTATATGTATAAAAAATACTTAACAAAGAGCCTAGAATATGGTATTTAATCGCAGTTGCAATTATTTTGGCTTTTCTTCCATGTCTTGATTCAGATAACTGGCCTTCTGCTATAATCCCTTATGCCAAAGTCCTTATCTTGATAACACATCTAAGCATTTCGTCATTGCCCATGACATTCCTACCACCGTGGCTGTAGTCCTGCTCCAAATCACTATTGGTGCCCAGGAGTAACTGTTGACTCTTGCCTGCTTTGTCTGTTGCCCTTGAGTTAGCCATCACTGGGTTTTGCCCACTATGGAGTTTCTCTGATGCCACTATCTCTGCTGGACTTTGGGTACCTATCCAGTACTTATCCCTCAGCTTGGGCTTGGCCTGACAGCTACCATAATTAGATTTGCTCTCATCTCATTCCTTGGAGAGGGGTCTCTCTCCAGGTGCCAGCCCTTACCGGTATTCCTCCTAATGTCACAGTTAACTATGCCACATCTAACTCTAAGGATTCAGGCACTGATGGCAGGGTTGACTTACTGATGGCAGTTACAGATGGCATGTGACTACAGCCATGTGTGTGATGGAGATACATGGAAAAGGATGAAAGTGCCTAACTATCATATCAAAGATATAATTATAGAAAAGATGGAGATTAGCCCAAAGAAGGTCAGAGAGTATTTTAAGGGGGTGCAACATGGTATCTGTAAATGCTTGGGAAAAGACGATGATGAGTTGTTTTGCTAGGCAAAAGTAAGAGGTTTCAAAAAAGGTCAGGTAGCTATGAAGTCAGTCAGCTAAGGAGAGTTTAATGATTGCCCTAGAGTAAGAGCACTTGGATTAGAGTATTGGCTCTGCTATTTATTATCATTATGATCTTGGTCATTTCTAGTCTGTCAACATCAGTTGTATTACTCATTTAACAAAGTGAAGGAGTGGAATTGTGCTACATGCAGCTGAAAAACATCAGCTTGGGGTTCTGTGGGAGCCAACAAATTAGAGAAAGGTGGAGTTGGGACAAGTGGATTGTGGAATGCTCTCCAGAAAAGAGGATTCTCAAGAGAATGTTTAAATCTAGGTAGAAATTCACCAGAGAATGGAGAAAAGGGAAGATGCTCTGGCAAGGGTCAGCATCATATGCGAACTTTCAGGCATGAAAGATTAGCAAGTTGGAAGAGAAAGAATTAGGACCATGGATGCCAAATCAGGGTGCCTGAAGGACATACAAATGGAAATATTCAATGGGATTGGTGGCTTCTGCTTATTGAGTTCCTGTTAATTTTTAATTAATAAAGCAAGCATTTATTAATGCTACATTGTAATAAAATTTCCCCTTGGATAACACATTTTTTTCATTCCAAATATCCTGTTTACTAAAAGCAGATATCTACAGCAATGCACTCATGATAAATTTTAAAAAATTCCCATCAGTAATACTTTAAATAATGTTTACTTTTACTGGATGCTTATACAATTTCTATTTGGGTGTGTCCCCAACAATCTACAGTCTTTCATATCCAACAGCAAAATTGGCCATTTTCTGAAGAGATTAAAAGCAAATTATGGGCTTGGATTCAGAACTTCAGTTCCACTAAATAGGATCCAAATGTTTTGGAACTCATCACAGTTGGCTTAGAATTGTTATCACCTAGGAACAATGTTATTACTTAGGAAAAGAGTTCAAGTAGAACCCTGGTAAATCTGGCTCAACAAATGGACCGTGCTTTATGGAATTTTTGTTGTTTATTATTACAAATGTTGTTGTTACTTTGATCTGAATAAGATGTTCTAAAATAAAATTTGTCTCTGTGTCCAACGACAGGTCCTGGCATACTCAATCAGCAGAGTTTCTGTTTGTTTTGATTTGCAAAGGAAAGCCATGTTGCCACATGTCTACTCAAATAAATTCACACCACCATCTACACTGACTCATTTAGAAGGAGCAAGTCCACAAAGCAAAAATTATAATATATATTAGAAAGTATTCGTGCCAAACACATCGAGAATGAAAAATGTCTCATTTTTCTCCTTATTTTAATGATATCATCTTTTGACTTTTACCTGCATCCCGAGTCAAGCACAAATGTGGAAATGTAGAGTCACACAAAATGAGAGGATGGGGGTGGGGTGAGGGCAGAAGAGGCCGGAGAAAAGGGGTGGAGCAGGAAAGGCATGGGTTAGTTTCTCTAGATAGGAATATAGGCACAAAACACCCCTGACAAGGGAATTTCAACTTGAAAGACTATCTTCCCCAGCTAGGTGGCATCTAGAACCCAGGATTGCCATTCAGAGAAAAGGAAAAAGAAAATAAGAGAAACAGGAACATAACGTTTTGTCCCGAGGACACAAGGACTTGTTTCTCTTTAATAAATGCATGGGTTTAAATATGGAACCTTGTATTTTATAGTCAAAGCAAATGAAACCCTAAGATAAACAGTAAAAATGTTTGTTGATTACATGTTACTGCAGCTTTTATGTATATTGTGTAAAACAAAACATGGATATTTCATGAAATGCTTCAAGCACAACTTTCTAAGGAAAAACAACCATTTGTTCTGACACAAACTGCATATCCAATAGGTGACAAATCCTGTAGCATTAATTTTTTTTCTTATAGAAACAGCATTAAGTGTTTTTTGGGAAATGAAAGAATTACACTTTCCCCACCTCCCTGCCCCCCGCTTTAACATACAACTTACTGGATAATCCATATGCAAGAAAAGCATCTCTTGCCTACCAAGGTGCTTCCCACCTATGTTGAGAACAGGACTTGGCCCTGCCCTTGGCCTCATCTCCTCTCACGGCTGCCTGCCTTCTCTGAGCCATGAGCTCTTGAATGTCTCAGACTTTGTGCTTTCATCTCTGTATCCCAGAACCAAAAAGGAGCCCACTAAATATTCTGTTTTGACTCAATGAACAGAGAGATGGATAACTTCAGACTACAAGTGATGAAATATGTAAATAAGATTACAACTAAAATATATAGTTTACAAAGCACTTTTAATAATCTGATTTATACTCAAAATCATGGTGTAAGGTAAACATCTCCTATCTGCATTTTGCAAATAAAGAAACAGAAGCTCAGAGAGATTAAGTAGGCTCCCGAAGAGCACAGCTGATGAAGTTGGTGAGTTGGGATTTGAACCCAGTTCTTTCCTAAAAATCCATGTCATATGCCATAAAATGATGTTTTGGTCAACAATGGACCACATATATGATAGTGTTTCCGTAAGATTATAATGGAGCTGCCCTATACAGGTGCGCTCTTTTTATCTTTTTATTTTTAGTTTTATTTTTTTGAGACAGGGTCTCACTCTGTTGCCCAGGCTGGAGTGCAGTGGTGCAATCATGACTCACAGCAGCCTTGACCTCTCTGGCTCAAGAGATCATCCCACCTCAGCCTCCCGAGTAGCTGGGATCACAGGTGCATGCTACCACACCCAACTATTTTTTTTTTTTTTAAGAAATGGTGTCTTATTATGTTGCCCAGGTGGCTCTCAAACTTCTGGGCTTAAGTGATCTTGCCTTGACCTTCCAAAGTGCTGGAATCAAAGGGGTGAGCCACCTCACCCAGCCTATCTTTTATACTGTATATTTACTGTACCTTTTCTATGTCTAGATGGACTTAGATACATAAATACTTACCATTGGGTTACAGTTGCCTGCAGTATTCAGTATAGTAACATACTGTGCAGGTTTGTAGCCTAGCAGCAATAGGCCATACCAGATAGCCTGGGTGTGTCATAGGTTCTACCATCTAGGTTTGTTTGCAAACTGTGATGCTCGCACAATGATGAAATTGCCTAAGGACACATTTCTCAGAACATGTCCCCATCATTAAGTGATGCATGACTACTTTCTTCTACATCCTGCTGCCTCTGAGAAGTATTATACACAATGAGTAGAAGGTGAAAAGATTATATATTAAAATTCAATATATATACTGAATTTTATTCAAGGTGAATAAGAAAGCAGTCTATTTTCAAAAAGTTCAGAATATTAATGATATTTCATGAATGCCCACATTCATTTCGTTTGTTATTTTTTTATAATAAAGGAGAAGAACCAGCAATGCAAGTTTTATATCGCAAGAGAGTTGGCAGTGTTTTATTAACCTTCCTGCTTAGTTGCCTTCAATGATATAATTACTGCTATTTATCAGTCTGTGCAGTTTTCCTGAATTACAGCCTAGAGTTGTGTAACTTTCACTTATAAAGAAGAAGGCAGGAGGGTGCAAAATATTCTATTATAATCCTATGAAAATATTTTGTAAAATATGTTTCCCTTTTGCAATCCCCTAATTATTTCTTTTCCTGCAGTCTTGTCTTAAACTCATTGACAGCCGGAAGAACCACCAGCACCTTTGCTAGCAAAGGGGGAATTAGGGCCATCAATGCATCCGGGAGGGTGTCAGCAACGTGGTCTCCCAAGAACCAAGTGAGCAACAGCTGCCTGCTGCTGTCTAACTTGCAGTTGAAAAGAACTCAGTGTGGCCCTGTATTCCTAACTATCCAAACACTGGGAAGAAGAAAGCCTTTGCAAGTCATTATTCTCTATATATACATCCACTTTCTTCTCTTAGGAGAGCATGATATCAATAGACCCTACATAAAAGTTGTAAAAAATGAATCAGAGATGGAGCATTCACAGAGCTAGATCTAGAAATGTGATTCCATAGGAAGGAAAAACACACAGGAACAGGTGGGTCAGAGCTTAAGAACACATATTTTCCCCATCCCCAATCCCTCTCTTGGAGGTAAACCTTTGACTCAGAAGAGACTCTTTCTGTACCATACATTCATTCCCAGTGGAGAATATCAGTATTTCCTGCTGTCTTTTCTGCTATAATATTATGTGCAGTCTAAGAAACGTTGCAAATTCTACAAAACTATGGCAAATGTCCTGAGTGGGACTAGGAAATCCTGAACACAGGGCAGTTGTTACAGATTACCAGTGCTTTATAGGGTTCTCATTCAGTGTACAGTATTTGAATGAAACAGTAGTTGAATACGGCTATTCTCTCTCCTCTCTCCTCCTTGCAAACCTTCTGCCTCAATAGCGAATTCTGTGCTTTGAAAGTGTTACCATTGCACCAGCTTCTCTCCTGCCTTCTCTTGGTCATGACCTTCATCCTGAGACATTAGTTGGTCAGGTGTCTCCTTGCATAGAGCTAAGAGCTGACTCACAACTCCAATTTTCATTATTACCCTGATTGTGAAGGCTTTGACTTCCCTACTTCCAGCTCTGCCGCTTTCTCTGGGCCCTGGATATATTGCTTGCATCCTCAACTCGCTAATTTCACTTCAAACTCATTATGAGTTCAGAGAAGGAAGAGTGGTTGTATCATCCCAGGAGGGCTCATGGAGGAGGCAGGGCTGGAGCTGTCATGTTAGGTTTTTCTCTATCAAAACCTGGCTAGAGCTTTTATATTAAGAAAATGTATTGAGTTATTGGAATTTAGTGTCATGCCTTGTACACATCCAGTGTTTCTCATTAAATCTGAATTGCTCATCTGAGGTCAGTATTAAGTCCACAGAAAGTTGTGCTTGTTAGAGAATCACAGAATAATGTAGTTTATGAGAGAGCCTACTAAGAGGCAAAGTGCCCATCAGGTTCACTGGGGCTCTTGCTGACCTCAGAGCTTGGAAGAAGCTCATAGCATGCACTTACTGTGGGCAGACAATGATCAGGTATGCTATGGGAGGAAATGGATATTCCCATGAGACAAATCATGCTTTACCAAGACATCTGACTGGAAATTAGAAAACAGGCTGGGCACGGTGGCTCATGCCTGTAATCCCAGCACTTCGGGAGGCCAAGGCGGGTGGATCACCTGAGGTCAGGAGTTCGAGACCGGGCTGACCAACATGGTGAAACGTTTTCTCTACTAAAAATACAAAAATTAGCTGGACGTGGTGGCGGGTACCTGTAATCCCAGCTACTCAGTAGTCTGAGGCAGGAGAACCACTTGAACCCAGGAGGTAAGGGTTGCAGTGAGCTGAGATCATGCCATTGCTCTCCAGCCTGGGCGATAAGAGCAAAACTCCAACTCAAAAAAAAAAAGAAAAGGAAAAGAAAAAAAAAAGAAAGAAAAGAAAAAGAAATTAGAAAAATAAAATAAACAAGTAATTAGTGGGGTTCAAGTTTATCTCATGGAAGAAATGCAGATACACATATTGATAGATGTTTTTCTAACACTTAAAAAATATATATATATACTATAAACCCTATATTTGTGTCTATTTCAGGCATACTGGCCTCAAAACACTCTTCAGCTCTATTTTCGCCATGCACTGTCTGTACACCACTTATATGCAAAGGAACATTTTAGTTAGAAGAAATAGTCAAAGGAAGAAATAAGCAACAGCTAATTGGGAAACAGACATTCTAAAACCATGATGATGATCATTTTCAGAGGAGATAGCCATGATTTAATTGTTCTTTTTCCAGAAACTACCAGTGGAGTGTTTTGCCAGGTGTCCTGAAGCAAATGCTACCACAAAGCTCCACGTGGAGCAGGACTCCTGTCTCTCCAAATATAGCCCCTTTGTGTTGAAGGCCAAGAAATCCAATGATGGAATGAAACAATGGAATTCTGCCCAGAAACTTTTATAAATAATGATCCCTTTGATAAAAATTGACTAGTAAGGAAACCACAATTGCTCTTTTAGCAGTAATTGTTTAAGATATTTGATTATAAATGAACAACACATGGTAGTCTGTGACCAAAACTATTCTCATTTATTTTTTAAATTTTATTTTGTTTTATTTTAAGTTCCAGGATACATGCGTAGGATATGTAGATTTGTTATATGGGTAAATGTGTACCATGGAGGTTTGCTGCACCTATGAACCCATCACCTAGGTATGAAGCCCCACATGCATTAGCTATTTATCCTGATGTTCTCCCTTCCCTCTCCCCCACTCCCTGACAGGCCCCAGTGTGTGTTGTTTCCCTCCCTGTGTCCATGTGTTCTCATTGTCCAGCTCCCACTCATAAGTGAGAGCATGCTTGTTTGGTTTTCTGTTCCTGCATTAGTTTGCTGAGGATAATGTCTTCCAGCTCCATCCATGTCCCTGCAAAGGACATGATCTCGTTTCTTTTTATGGCTGCATAGTATTCCATGGTGTATATGTACCACATTTTCTTTATCCATTGTATCCTTGATGGACATTTGGGTTAATTCCATGTCTTTGCTATTGTGAACAGTGCTGCAGTGAACATACACGTGCATGTATCTTTATAACAGAATGATTCATATTCCTTTGGGTATATATATACGTAATAATGGGATTACTCGGTCAAATGGTAGTTCTGCTTTTAGGTCTTTGAGGAATTGCCACACTGTCTTCCACAATGATTGAACTAATTTGCATCCCCACCAACTGTGTAAAGGCATTTCTTTTTTTCTGCAACCTCACCAACATCTGTTGTTTCTTGACTTTTTAATAATTGCTATTCTGAGTGGCATGAGATGGTATCTCATTGTGGTTTTGATTTGCATTTCTTTAAGGATCAGTGATGTTGAGCTTTTTTTCATATGTTTGCTGGCAGCATAAATGTCTTCTTTTGAGAAATGTCTGTTCATGTCCTTTGCCCACTTTTTTCTTCTTTCTTTTTTTTTTTTTTTTTTGTTTCTTTTTTGAGAAGGAGTCTCACTCTGTTGCACAGGCTGGAGTGCAGTGGCACAATCTTGGCGCACTACAACCTCCACCTTCTGGGTTTGAGTGATTCTCCTGCCTCAGCCTCCCGAGTAGCTGGGACTGCAGGCATGTACCACCACTCCTGGCTGATTTTTGTATTTTTAGTAGAGACAGAGTTTCACCATGTTGGCCAGGCTGGTCTCGAACTCCTGACCTCAAGAGATCCACCCACCTTGGCCTCCCAAAATGCTGTGATTACAGGCGTAAGCCACCATGCCCAGTCCTTTGCTCACTTTTTAGCGGGGTTGTTTGTTTTTTTCTTGTAAATTTGTTTAAGTTCCTTGTAGATTCTGGATATTAGACCTTTGTCAGATGGATAGATTGCAAAAATTTTCTCCCATTCTGTAGTTTGTCTGGTCACTTTGATGATAGTTTATTTTGCTGTGCAGAAGCTCTTTAGTTTAATTAGATACCATTTGTTAATTTTTGCTTTTGTTGCAATTGTTTTTGATGTTTTTGTCATGAAATCTTTGCCCATGGCTATGTCTTGAATGTTATTGCCTAGATTTTCTTCTAGGGTTTTTATAGTTTTGGGTTTTACATTTAAGTATTTAATTCATATTGAGTTAATTTTTGTATAAGATATAAGGAAGGGGTTCAGTATTAATTTTCTGCATATAGCTAGTCAGTTTTCCCAGCACCATTTATTAAGTAGGGAATCCTTTCCCCATTGCTTGTTTTTGTCAGCTTTGTTGAAGATCATATGGTTGTAGATGTGCAGTCTTATTTCTGGGATCTTTATCCTGTTCCATTGGTCTATGTATCTGTTTTTGTACCAGTACCATGCTGTTTTGGTTACTGTAGCCTTGTAGTATAGTTTGAAGTCAGGTAGCTTGCTGTCTCCAGCTTTGTTCTTTCTGCTTAGGATTGTCTTCACTATACATGCTCTTTTTTGGCTCCATACAAATTTTAAAGCAGTTTTTTCTAATTCTGTGAAGAATGTCAATGGTAGTTTAATGGGAATAGCATTGAATCTATAAATTGCTTTAAGCAGTATGGCCATTTTCACAATATTGATTAGAAGATTCTCATTTTTATGTGTGCTTCCCAAAGGAAGAAGTGATGGGTATAAGATAAGCACAGAAGGATTAATATAAAATCTATGATCTTTACACATATCTCAGACTTTAGTAGATATAGGATCTACCTCCAAGATGCAGATGGAGAGAATGTGTGCCAACTTTTAAACTGGATCATAAGGCTCCCCAAATACCTTACTGCTTATCCTCCAAATGGATGGCAAGGCCTGCCTGCAGGTTTCCATAGAACCCTGTGCTTTAATATGTCTTAAGACTTACAGAGGGTATTATAATTGCTGTTATTTCTTGTCTACTCCATGCAGGGAGAGTCTATGCCCTTTGTTTCTTTATGCTCAGTATTTAGTATAGTTCATAGCACATAGTAGGTACTTGCTAATAATAAACAAATCTTGATTCAGAAGGTATATGCTTATTCTGTATAAAGTGTCCTGCTAGTTACCGTGGAGGACACGGAGATGTAAAAGATATGAGACTCTACCTAATCCAAGATTTATCTCCAGGCTTATATGGAACATTTCTGCTTAACTCATTCTGGATTTTTATCTGTCAGTTCTTCGTGTGCTTAGTGACTGCAGTAAAGTAAGTGCTCATTAAATGTATGGTGAAGGAATGAAGAAATGTACCTACCTGGCAGTCTTGATTAATTTGACATCAAAAGCTTGGGACTGCTGTGGCTCATGCCTATAATCCCAGTACTTTGGGAGGCTGGGGCAAGAAGATCACTTGAAGCCAGGTGTTCAAGACTAGCCTGGGCAACATAATGAGACCTCATCTCTACAACAACAACAAAAGCTTGGGGCTAATAGCTCTCACTGTATGAATGAAATCCTCCAACCTCTCACAGGCTGTTTCCTCAGCCAGTTGTGTTCAACACTCTTAATATTTAACTGCAGCATGGATCCCTGAAGCAGGTACTAACAATATGGATTTTGTTCACCATTGCATTCTCAGCCTCAAACCCATGGTAGATGATCAGTAAATCTTTGCCAGATGAATGAAGTTGTTAATGTTTCCTTTTTAGCCTATATAGAGGAGATGCTAAAAGTAAACAAATAACTATGATGGAAAATAAAGAGTTAAAGAGAAGTAAAACAAAGTGTTTTAGGGGGTTCACTTGTGGGCAAGGCAATGTCTCGTGGGGGTAAAATATACTTGTAAATAAAATGTGTCAATTTTTATATTATTTAGGGTAGATCTTAGAATGTCAGAAGGTGTGGCTATCAGGGAGGACATTAACTTATATATTTTTAAAACTCATGCATTAAAGTTACAGAATTCTTTGATTCAGAGATGTGGAGTTTAAAAGTTACATAGAATTCTTATCTGTATGTCCACAGGGAAAATCCAGTATTTTAAAGGGTTTTTATTACATGGAATGTTGACAGATGTTTCTTTTCAAGATTTAGAAGTGAAGGGCTTCAAAATCTAATTATATGAAATTAATGTAAAGCACTAAAACACATTCCTACAAGAGTTTAAAGTGTTTTGGTATCTGAAAATAGACCCTATGTCTTTTCAGAACTAAAAGCCATCTAAATGAATAAACTCTTTAAGAGAAATAATTTTACTTTTAACAATAATTATATTTAATATATGATGTAAATAAAATAGAAACCATCAAAGCAATTCCTAAAACATTTGCTAACCATGTAGACATCTATGGCTCAGTAACAAGATCTAAAACCTCAGAAGTAAGGGCCTTCGGCCTGTGCTGTGTCTGCAGTGAGTGGATTTCATAACGTGGGAAAGTCCACACAGTTTTCTTCCTTGTTGATGAAAAAATGAGCTACATTAGAAAATTGCCTTTCATTGTGCCAAGTCATCTGCAAATCTTGTTAAAATGTAGGCTCTGATTGAGTAGGTGTAGGGTGGGGCCTGAGATTCTGCATTTCCAAGAAGCTCCTGGTGATGTCACACTGCTGGTTCTTGACCTCACCTTGAGTAATATAGAATTTGAAGTCTCCTAAGAGTCCTGCTGCCCCAGGGTCCTAGGTGAGGTTTCCAGGGTTCTAGTATGAAGACCTTGTCATCAGACATCAACTGGGATGATGGTTCAACTACAGAAGGTGTCTATAAGACCTTCTCACTGAGTGTGCACAGTGCTTTTCATTCCTTTACCACTTCAGCTTGAAGGAATAATCTCCCTGATTGTCTTTGACATACAGCCTACTCCCTTCATCTCCCCCTGTTTAAGTGCCAGAATATAGTGGTACTGAAATTCCAGTATATAACAGAACATACCTTGTGTGACTTCAGGCTCTTTGAGGAACCTGGTCAGTACTTGTTACATCATCTGTCAATCAAAACTTCTGATAATTTACTGAGCCCTACCATATGTCAGAGGCTCTCTGTATAATGCAAGGTATGTGTCACTATCATTTATTTTGCAGATGAGGACACTGAAGCTAAGACAGATAAAGTGAAGTCTAGGGTCACCCAGCCATGAAGAGGAGCCAGGTTTTGAATCATAGTCTCACTGGTGCCCAAGCTTTGGTCTTTCTGATATACCACACTGCCTCTCTGAGGGAGACACTAGGCTGGATCAAGAGAAAGGTTCAAAGATGTGCGTGGGATATTGTGGGTTTCAAGAAGTTTTTCATATAAGAGCAATAAGAGATGACAAAAAAGCAACACAGAGTGAAAGGCCCAATGACTATGCCAGAAATAAGTTTCATGGGAATGAGGAGGAAGGAGGAGGTGGCGTACACATGAGGGGCCTGGGAAGGTATCCTAGAGAAGGGGGCCTCTGAGTCAGGTCTTGAAAAATGAGTGGGAATTGAAGGAGTGAGAAGAGAGCCTCACAGGCTGTGAGAGCAGGGGTGGACTCTCCTTCCAAACATGAATGATTTCAAAGGTTTTTAAGGTGACAACAAGAAAGGCTACCATGATGGGCCTTTAATGCCAGACTGAAGAATCTGGACATTGTCCTTTTACCAGTGGGGGAAGCTCTTGATATTTTAAAATAGTATCAGAATGATATTGTAGAAGGAACAATATATCAGAACTATACTTTAGGAGATTAATCTGAGAGCCATATATGCAAACAACTAGAGCAGGAAGACAGGAGGTTAGTTTCCTCATCTGTAAATTGAAGAAAAAACAGTAACTACCTCATAGGTTTGTTTGTAGAATTAGATGAGATAAAGCCAGGCACAGCAACTCATGCCCGTAATTCCAACATTTTGGGAGGCCGAGGTGGGAGGATTGCTTGAGTGTAGGAGTTCAAGACCAGAGTGGGCAACATGGCCAAAAATACAAACATTAGCTAGGTATGGTGGGGGTGGCACACGCCTGTGGTCCCAGCTACTTGGGAGGCTGAAGTGGGAAGATCACCTGGGCCCAGGGAGGTCAAGGCTCCAGTGAGCCATGATCACGCCACTGCACTCCAGTCTGGGCAACAGAGTGAGACCTTGTCTCAAAAAACAGAAAAATTAAATTAAATGTAAAAATTTGAAAGAAAAGAATTAGGTGAGATATATGTATGTAAAGCCCTTAGAATAGTGCCTGACACATACATGTTCAAAAACGTGAGCTATCATTACTTCAGCATTCTAGTCATGATGGTGAATGAGCCCAAATTCTGTATTTATTTACATTTAACAAATATTATTGTCAGTTCTTCATTTTAGAGTCTCTTAGTACAGTTCCAGGCCATGGAAGTTACTCAGCATCAGGTAGTGTTGCTGTTATCATCATTATTTCCCTCTTGCACTCTTCCTCCAGGTAGGTATGAATTTGTTTCATCTCTTCTCTGACTTTAATTATTATCAGGGGGTACAATGACTTTCCTTTGCCTTAATGTTGCCTCATTGCTTGTGTCAGTCCTTCCTCCTTTAATTCTACTCCAATTATCCATGAGAAGCCTTTCTGAACATGCTTCCTGCCTGCAGGCACAAGTATATGAAGGAAGGGCTATAATTCTGAGAAAAATTTAAGAAGAAATGGGCAAGTCCAGTCTTTCTAAGAAAAAGAAACTCAAGGTGGAGGCCGGGCGCAGTGGCTCACACCTGTAATCCCAGCACTTTGGGAGGCTGAGGCGGGCGGATCACGAGGTTAGGAGATCGAGACCATCCTGGCTAACACGGTGAAACCCTGTCTCTACCAAAAATACAAAAATATTAGCCAGGCATGGTGGCGGGTGCCGGTAGTCCCAGCTACTCAGGAGGCTGAGGCAGGAGAATGGCATGAACCCGGGAGGCTGAGCTTGCAGTGAGCCAAGATCACACCACGGTTCTCCAGCCTGGTCAACAGAGCGAGACTCCGTCTCAAAAACAAAAGAAAAAAGAAAAAAGAAAAAGAAACTCAAGGTGGAAATTTCCTGCAGAAGAACTTGTTTGGGTATGGCATTTGGTGTATACCAGCAGCTTTGAGTCTTCATACGTTAGCCCCCTCTATACACAAAGACTTAACATAATGAAGTAAAAGGCATATTAGACATCATTAATTAGGACAGAAAGTCATATCCAGAAGAAGAGAGAGAAGACAGGAGGCAGCATGGAGGAAGAGGAATAAAGTAACCGTCAGGGCACTGGTCCTCATGCTCCATCTGTGCTGAGTAATCAGATGCCCTTGTGCAGTTCACACATGCCAAGTGAAAATACCATCCTTCCTACCTGTCTTTCACCCGGCATTTCATTCTATCAAAGTTTATTGTCCATTCCTATGTACCAGGCACTGGACTAAATGCTGTGATACAATAATGAGCAGAAAGACACATGGTCCCTACCTTCATGGATTGTACAAGCTAGGGGAATAGACAGATATTAATCAAATAATCATGTCCCCAAAATATCACAATGCAAGTATGACAGAGACTACAATGGAGATGTACAGGGTGCTGCTTAGGAAGATGGAAAGCATCCTTTAGGAAATGAGTGTTGAGCAGTGTTCATTATGCCACTGCAGGGGTGGTTAGCATTTTAGCTCAGTACGAGGGAAGCGCATGTTCAAAGCCTCTGGAAGGGAAAGGCCAATGTCCCTAGAATACAGAGACCAAGAAGGAAGCTGTGAATTTGAGGCTGCAAGAGGAAGTAGGAGCAAAACCAATTAGGGACCTGCAGGCCCTTTTAAAAGGTTGATTTAAATGGTGATTTCCATAATCAATAAAATGAAGGGCTTATATTTATAACTTTTAAATCTTGAAAACTATACTAAACAAATAGAAGGCAAATTTCATTATCATCATGAGTATTGTCTTTCTGAGTTATACTAAGAGAATTTTACCAAGTAACATAGCATAGCTTTAAAATAAGCATTTTACGTAAAGTAAGCATTTATTTCACTCAAGGAATCAACAAACAAGGTTGAACTGATCCTGCAGTCATAAAATACTCTCCAGAGAAAAGTCTAGGCATCCACCCTTTTAATTCATACAAAGTTGGCGATTTCACAGACTCATAAACTCTTAGTTTGGAAGGGACCTTCCCTGCTAACCTATGACATTTCTGATTCAGTTGACCACATAAAATTGAAAACATCTAGCAATGGAAGGAGGCCTATTCTATCTCTATACTTTGAACTTGCTTCAAAGTTCTCACCCATATTTTTGGTCAAAACCTGCAGGATGAAGTGATGGGAAGGAGAGCACTAATATTACGATATCTAAGTGCTTCATATACATAAGCTAATTTAACCCTTACAAGAGCTTTATGAGGCTTAACTTCAATTTTATAGATGAGGAAACTGAGATGCAGAAAAATCAACTAATTTGATTTGTCCAAGCTTATGTAGTTAATAAATAAATAACAGAGCCTGACTTTGGTTAAAAGTTAACTCAACTCCAAAGCCACATTTCTAGGTGTTCTTGAAATCATACTTTAGAGCCATTTAAAAAATATTTTGAGTGTTCCAGCATCCTTTGAAGATCTGATGAAATCTAAAAGCCTCATGTTCTAGAAAAGTGAATATACACCCAACATATTGCATGCAGTTGTAGGGTTCCAGTGGCCCATCCATCACAAGTTAATAACTTTCAAGTTACTGTGTTCATTGGTTAAATCTTAAGCTTTATTACGACAGAGATGATGTCTGTTTTATGCATTGATGCATTCCAAGCACCAAGAACTTTGCCTGGCACAGAGCAGGCATTCATGAAATCATTGTTAAATGAAAGGATTCCAAGTGCCTGGGCCCATTCACCTACCTCCTTAGAACACGACGGTAAAAGGACAGTGCAGATGGAGTGTCTCTGTACAGAATTCAACAAAACCACAGGATAACTTCCCAAATCGAGCACACAGGACCTCAAGGGACCTCCCAGGCCCAGGTTTGAGAAATTATGGGCCAAATTTTGTTTTGTTGTGTTTCATTTTGTTTTGCTTTTTTACTTTAAAGTCACTTCCTCTTCCTCCATCCTGAGAAAAGAATAATGTCTTTAATAGTTCCTTTTAAAATTTGAATTTGAGGTGCATTAGTGGAAATAGCACTTCTGAGTAATTTCTTAGGAAGTGTTTGGATAAAAAGTGTTTAGACTGCTTTATGCAAATGGTTCCTAGTGTCACCATTGTGTTATTTAAATAGATTTTGCTCATTGTTGTGAGACTAGAGCTTTAATATGCCTAAGTGTATAGTCATGCATTGCTTAATGATGGGGACATGTTCTGAGAAATTCATTATTCGGTGATTTTGTTGTTGTGTGAACATTATAGAATGTACTCACACAAATCCTACAACACACCTAGGCTATATGGGGTGGCCTGTTGCTCCTAGGCTACAAACCTGCACAGCATGTTACTGTACTGAATTCTGCAGGCAATTGTAACACAATGGTAAGCATTTATGTATCTAAACATATCTAAGCATAGAAAAAGTACGGTAAACGTATGCTATTATAATCTTATGGGACCACTGTCATTAAGCAAAACATTGTTATGTGGTGTAAGACTGTATTTTTAAAGCTGAAGTAAATATCAGCTCTTCAGAAAATACTGTAAGGCTATTCTATGGAATTTATCTCAGGTTTTAAAACCAGGAATAGCTATAAAGAGAGTTTCCTACGTCTGGAGATTGGATCTGTGCAGTGGACAGCTCTTGCCATGCCCATTCAATCTTTCTCCAAAAGGCTACATGCAAGAAAGGACACAAAATCCTTCATTCAACTAGTTTGCTTTTGCTTGGCTTAGATTGTGATCTAGTTGACTCAAATAATAGAAAAGGAAATGATAATCATGTAGACTTGGTCTGTTTATATACATTCATATGAGATGTGTGTGTGTATGTGTGCATATATACATGTATATGCACATATACTTATAAACCTTTTTTTTAAGATATGGAAAGAGAGCCCCTAAGAAGCTAAATGACTTACATAGTAAGTGGTAAAGGTGGTGCGTTGTTTGGTGTTTTGTGGCAGGAGGGTGGTATGACTGCAGTGGTCTCCTGAGAAGCTGAACGTTCTGTGGCATTAAGTGTAGATGGGGATTGGGCACAGTGGCTCACGCCTGTAATCCCAGCACTTTGGGAGGCCGAGGTGGGTGGATCATTTGAGGTCAGGAGTTCTAGACCTGACCAACATGGTGAAACCCTGTCTCTACTAAAAATACAAAAAAAAAAAAAAATTAGTTGAGCACGGTGGCATATGCCTGTAGTCCCAGCTACTTGGGAGGCTAAGGCAGGAGAATTGCTTGAACCCGGGAGGCAGAGGTTGCAGTGAGCTGAGATGGCGCCACTGCACTCCAGCCTGGGTGACAGAGTGAGACTCTGTCTCAAAAAAAAAAAAAAAAAAAAAAAAAAAATTGTAGATGGGATGGGGCCAGACTAGACATAGAGACACAAGTAAAACTGTCAGGGTGTTCCAGGCAGGAGGGCAGGTCCCTGTGTGCAGGACACATCATGTAATAAGGAATGGATGTGAGAGGCATTTTGAAAGAGGAGTCAGTAAACTTTTTTTGTTTTCTCTTTCTTAGATGAAATTATTTTGAACACTGGAGTTTTGCATAACTGTATTAGACACTGGGAAGTTCAAGCCATGTAAGACCGTATCTGTCATTGTTGTGCAGATTTTTCTTGTCTGTCTGTCTTATATCTGCAATACACAGAGGCAACTGGAAATAAACTAAGACTGAGGTTCCTTCTCCATACCCGTATCATAAATCATTGGTTAGACTTCATCCCCTAGTCATACAGTAGAATATTTTAAAAATGGAGATTTAAGAATTATCACCCATCATTTCACCATCCTAAAAATGGTCATGATTATCTTTTTGGTGCAGTTTCTTCTAAACTTTTCTTTAGCATGCTTTTTTTTTTTAATTTTCAAAACATTATAATCATAGTCTATACCACACAATTTTGGTCTTACATTTTTTCACATACAACAATGCACTGGCTGATTAACAGAGTGCTGGGACTGGATTTTCCAAGGCAAGCCATATTAATAAACAAGCCAAGGCCAAGGACAGCCCTTGAGATTCCCAAAGTCAGGGAATGAAAGAGGGGGTTTTAAGGTCACTGAAGATTGTGAGTAGCTTTTGATACAAAAGATAGCAAGTTCTATCTTTCTGTGCAGCAATACATTTTTGGTGCTCAGTAAATATTCTCTTGTGATTGATTAGTGTTGAGTCATTTTGGCGGGGCCACTAAGGAGAAGGTAACCATGCCTGGCTATCTGTGTTATACCAGATCTGTTTAAACAGGTCTGAACTATAAGACACAGTGTGATTATGGTGGTGCTCTGGGAGACTGGCCAGAGGCCACTGCGTGCTGTGATAAGCATCACGCTGTAAAGATAAATGGTTAAAAAATCTCAGGAGTCTCTGTATCTTCATGCATACACACATATTCTCTAATGGGAAAGAACTCCTCCAGAAAGTCTGTACAAAACAGGCACAAAAATAAATGAACCTGGAGGACATTATGATAAGTGCAATCAGCCAGACAGAGAAAGACCAATGACGCATGATCTCATTTACATGTGGAATTTTAAAAAGTTGAACTCAGCCGGGCGCAGTGGCTCATGCCTATAATCCCAGCACTTTGGGAGGCCGAGGCAGGCAGATCACCTGAGGTCAGGAGTTCAAGACCAGCCTGGCCAACATGGTGAAACCCTGTCTCTACTAAAAATACAAAAATTAGCTGGACATGGTGGGGGGCCCCTGTAATCCCAGCTACTTGGGAGGCTGAGGCAGGACAATTGCTTGAATCTGGGAGGCGGAGGTTGCAGTGAGCTGAGATTATACCATTGCACTCCAGCCTGGATGACAAGAGCAAAACTCCATCTCAAAAAAAAGTTGAACTCACAGAAGCAGAGAGTAGAATGGTGGTTGCCAGGGGCTGGGCCCAGGGATAGGGGATGTGGAATGGGGGAGATGCTAAGTTCTGGGGATTTAATGTACAGGATGGTGACTATAATTAGTAAGACTCTATTGAATACTTGATGAGGGAGTAGATCTCAACTGTCACCACACACACACACACACACACACGTGTCACTATGTGAGGTGTTGTATCATGATGATTTTTAAATTTTAAAATATTTAATTGACTGATAAAGATTGTATATCTTCAAGGTATGCAAGATGATTTGAGATAGAGATACATTGTGTGATGATGTCTGCAGTGGAATTAACACACCCATCACCATTCATGCTGTCCCTGAGATCCCCTATGTCATGGTGATTTTTTTTTTTTGAGATGAAGTCTTGCTCTGTCACCCAGGCTGGAGTGCAGTGGCACCATCTCAGCTCACTGCAAACTCTGTCTCCTGGGTTCAAGCGATTCTTGTGCCTCAACCTCATGAGCAGCTGGGATTACAGGAGCACGCCGCCATGCCCAACTAACTTTTTCTTTTTTTTTTTTTAAGTAGAGACGGGGTTTCGCCATGTTGGCCAGGCTGGTCTCGAACTCCTGACCTACCTGACCTCAGGTGATCCACCCACCTTGACATCCCAAAGTGCTGGGATTATAAGCGTGAACAACTGTGCCTGGCCTGTCATGGTGATTTGAATACTAATCTATCTTATTAATTGAAGGAGGGGTATCACATAGGAAAGTATGCAGTTTTTTTCTCTTCATGGGCATCTTTTCCCCCATATAGTCTTCCTAGCCTTCTCGCCCAGATATGCATCCCTCTAGGCACCTGCAACACCTTTCTGCCATGCAGAATACCTCTATTCTGTTCTGACTTAGTCGTCTCTCCTCTGCCCCCCCCCCCCCCCCGCCCACCCCGGGCACCCTCTGCACACCTCTGTCATAGCACCAGCAACGCAGTCCTATAATTGTAACTGTCCTCCTCTTTTGCCATGATAAATTATTGTTGAGAAGAGAGACAGTGTCTTATTCTCTGTACCATCACAGTCTAGCCCTGTGCCTGGTATGAAGAATACATTAGAAATATCTGAATAAAAAAGGGTAAAGGAAATGGTAAGGTGAGTTAGGGACTTTATCTCTGTTGATGACAAACAAGATATCAGAAAAAAATCTTTTTATTACACCAGGATCACTTTTGGTTAAATTATTTCTCTTAACTCAAAAGAGGAGCCTCCCCTTGCTGCCCTGCTATTACCCTAAAATGTGTCTTCCAGTCACTTCAGAGCTACATGACACCTATATCTAGACCTCTAGAGGGATATTTTGCTACTCTCTCAAATTTGTAGGCTCTTCTCTTTACAGGATTTTTTAAATGTTGCTACTCTTCTCTGCACCACTTTCAAGTACAGATTGGTGGTCTTATATTAGAAATATGGAAGGAAAGCATTCTATCGTATTTTTCATATTTTTTGGTATACTGGGCTGGATTTATCCAACAAGGCATATCTAAGAAATGCAATTGCATTATTCCTCCCGCGCCTTTATTCCTCCACAGTCGTGGGCCATACTCAATTCCCAACTGCTGCTTGACACCATGAAGAAAGGGATTGTATATAAGAATGGAGACAGAATCCAGGGCAACAGGTCAGCAGACAATCGTAATAATGGTGTGCCTCTCACTGGGTAATCCCAAATATTTACAAAACAGATGATCAGAAGATTTTCCAAAGGATTCATCATGGGATTTCTTCAATGAGCAAGGGTTCATTTCATATTCAAATTATAATTTGAGTCAACATTAAGAAAATATATTCACTGTTGTTCAAGATGGGAGGAGGTTATAGAATCCTACCTGAAGTAAATGAAGATAATCCTCTAAGTGCAGACAAATTCTACCTAAAAGACTAAAAATTCCCCTCTAGTAATCTAAGCAATGCATTGAAAATAAAAATAAGCAATTGCTTTTATTTTCATTGAGGACAAAAATAAGTAGGTTCTAGAAAATACTAAATAGTAAATTTGTTAAAATCTCCAGTAAAATTATTGAATGAACTATTAAAGAGATAAGTATGAGCATGAAGAAACAGAGATGGTTGATAACCCAGATGCAGTTTGAGTCCACGAAGAGCAAATGAAGCTACATGAACACAGTCTCCCACTTTGGTAAGGTAGCAAGACTGGCCCATCAGAGGAAGGTCATAGACACAGTTAGTGAGTGATCAACTCAGAAGATTCTGCCATCATATCCCTATGGAAAAAATATAAGCTAGAAAAGAAGGCAGCTTGGAGCACTGCATCTGGTTGGATAGCTGTTCCCACAAAATACAGACCAGTGGACTGAAGTCCCTCAGAAGAGGTATCCGTAGGGTCGGCTGAATGTAGCTGGCTCAGTGCTGCTGTACTGTTTAGTTAAAGGCACGGCAAGCATGCCTATACGATTTGTAACTGATACAAAGATAAGGTAGATATTACTAAAATTTTCTTATGCCCTTTATCCCCTCTTTGTGGAGCAAAAGGTTTGCTCATCCCTCCAGGCTCCCTAATTTTCACGAGGGACCTTAAACTGTCCTGTTTGATGGTCAAAGCATATACTTTTGTCACTAGCCAACAAAGTGAAATACATGTCTTTGCATTAGTCAGGGTTCTCTAGAGGGAAAGAATTAATAGGATAGATAGATATAAAGGGAAATTTATTAAGTATTGACCCACTCAATCACAGCGTCCCACAATTGGCTGTCTGCAAGCTGAGGAGCAAGGAGAGCCAGTCTGAAGCCCAAAACTGAAGAACTTAGAGTCCAATGTTTGAGGGCAGGAAGCATCCAGCACAGGAGAAAGATGTAGGCTGGGAGGCTAGGCCAGTCTCGCCTTTTCCTTTCACGTTTTTCTGCCTGCTTTATATTCTAGCTGTGCTGGCAGCTGATTAGATGGTGCACACCCAGATTAAGGGTGGGTCTGCCTTCCCAGCCCACTAAATCAAACGTTAATCTCCTTTGGCAACATCCTTGCAGACACACCCAGGATCAATATTTTGTATCCTTAAATCCAGTCAAGTTGACACTCAGTATTAACCATCACAGTATTTAAGGCTCTTCCCAGAGAATAAAACCTAGAATTATCTGCTGTCCAATCCTTGTTCAATCCAAGTTGTATCATCAGCAACAAGAATAATACCTATAATGATTGCCTAAAAAAATATGCATCTATTCCTCTAGACATCCTAAATTTTATCTTTGGGGAAATTCATATAATCATTTATTCAATTATTTATTCAATCAATTTGTTCAACCAGTCGCTACTGATGTCCTCCCACTCTGTGCCAGGACTTACAATAGGCATCAAGTATAGAATGTGAATGAAATAGACACAGACCACCCAAAGCAGTCTACTGGGAAAAATTAGCAACACACAGGTCCATGAGCGAATACATACGTAATTATAAATCGGGAGAGGGGCTATAGGAACCACTAAGGGGATACTGCCTTCACTTAGAGGAAGTCAGCAGGGATGGCTTGCCTGAGGATGCATCAGTTAAGCTGATACTTGGAGGCTGAGAAAGAGCCAGCCATGGGAAGGCTCCATGCAACACTGCAGCTGAGGAGTAGCACGTGCAGAAAGGCAACTGAGGCAGCAACGTGGAGGAGGCTAACGGGGAGCTGGAGTTGATAGGGGAGGGATTGGCAGGGACTAGATTGTGCAGGACCTGGTGGTTCAAGTAAGGAGTTTCACTTTCATTCTCGGTGCAATGGAAAACTCTAGAATATTTTAAGCCGGAAAGTGCTGACATGGTCTGAGACATGGTTTAAAAGATCACAGACAATAGTGTACTTGGACCACGGTTTTCGAAGACCCTCACAGAAATTACTTTCCCTAAATAATTTGTGAAGGATACAGTTAAGAAACTGTGAACTAAATTTTGCTACTTTCCCTAAATAATTTGTGAAGGATACAGTTAAGAAACTGTGAACTAAATTTTGCTACCATATCCAATATTTTTGAGGGTGGTGATTTTTTTTTTTTTTTGAAATGGGGTCTTGCTCTGTTGCCCAGGCTAGAATGCAGTGGCACACTCATGGCTTACTGCAGCCTTGACCTCCCAGGCTCAAGTCATCCTCCTACCTCAGCCTTCCAATTAGATGGGACTACAGGCCCTCACAACCATGCCTGGCTAAGTTTTGTAATTTTTTTTTTTTTTTTTTTTTTTTTTTGTAGAGATGGGTTTTTGCCATGTTGCCCAGGCTGGTTTCAAACTCCTGAGCTCAAGTGATGCACCCAAAGTGTTGGGATTACAGGCCTGCTGATTCTTTATGAGGGCCTGGGAAAATCTTCCCTGGGGTCAGCATACCTGGTGATCTGTATTTATCTTGACCATTGTTTTGTTTTTCATCTTACGGATATGTTGAATTTTGTAACTGGGTTTTTGCTTTGTCAGAGAGGCATCTTAAGCCACATTCTCACCCACTTCCAGCAAATATGCAGGACTTCATGGCTTGCATATCTGTGAATGGATTTTACCCCTAGCTTTATTATTTTCCTGCCCTTACTTTACCTTTCCCCCAAATTCAGTTAGTTGTTTATTTTTTACTTTTATAATATTGGGGTGCAGGTTGTTAGCTACTAGAAATAACAAGGCAGAAATAAATAGCTGGAGAAGAAAGTCAGGAATTTAACAAAACTCAACTACTGCAATAAGTTTAAAGACCTCTTCTTAAGTTCAAAAGATCGTTTGGTAAGTAAAGAATAGAGAACAGTCACGTAACAGCAGATTTTATGAAAATAACAAAAATAGCATCCAGCTATTTATGCACTTAGATATATATGATCTAATATATGTGCTTATATATGATCTAAAACACTTAGATCATATATAACAAATAGCACGAGACAACAGATAGCCTCTAGCCTCCCACACTTCACTTAACGTGGGGTATAGTGGTAAATTTCTTTTCTGTCTTCCCTGGCAGACAGTCCCTTGAGAACAGGGGCCACATCATACTCACCTTTGTATCTACTATACTTACTGCCCTGTTTTTCAGGCATCCCATGTTAAATTTATGAATGAGTGAATATAGATTATAAAAAATAAAGCCTCCCATAATCTCAGACTGCATCAGCAAAAGTACAGTGCCCTGAATGCAGGAAATATGCACACAATGTACCATGTACTACTGTGCTTGGCCAAGTCTAGAGCTCTAAGCTTAGAGTAGATACCCACATATTTTTAAAGGGATACTGACAGACTGGAGCAGATCCAAAAGAGAGCAGTCAGCTGGATGAATGGCTAAAGTCATGTGGTTCAATGGAAAAAAACATGAGACTACACAAAAACATTCTTACAAGGGCTTTTGACAAACATCTGAAGGACAGCTTGTGGAAGAAAGCATAGATTTGTCCTGCCTGATTCAAAATGGCAGAATCAGAGCTAGTGGATGGAAATTAAAAAGAAGAACATTCTTCAATAGCTTGGGGTCCTCTGTGAGATAATACACTCTGTATATGCAGGTAGAGAATTAACTCAACTACTGCAGTAGTTGAGTGGTTGGATTAGAAAATGTTTAATATTCCTTCTAAATTCAAGATGTCAAAACTTTATGCTTGTAGTAGTTGCAGTAACAAACAGATTCCATATGAACATGTAACAAGCCAATCTAATTAATGTGCCACATAACAATGGTTTACAGGTATTAATATGACTGGTAAGACTAAAGAGCTTTGTATTAGTCATGAAAGTGTTTCTGGAAGCAATAGGTTTTAACTGAGTCTCATGGGTGGAAGAGAAGGGAATCACACAATTCTAGATCTGTGAAACAACTGAGAAAATGAAAGAATTCTGGTTTGGCTGGAGTGCGTGGGTGTAGTAATGGTCCCAGGACAGGACAGACCAGGTTACTGTCATATGGGCTGGAGCTGATGGTTGCCTCCCCAGGGAATGGCATACAGGAGAGCACATGCTCCTGGAGGCCCATAGATGGGAATGCACCAGACAGTAGGGAGGGCTGAGAGACAAAGTAAAGGAAATCTATTACCACTTACAAGTGTTTGCGGCAGGATCTGGACTCCAGATGAGAGCTGTGGTCTGGAGCTAGGAAAGCTGATCTGGACCAAGCTCTTTCATGGAGTCCTGGTCAAAGCTGCCAGTGTTAGTGTCACCAGCTTGTCTGCACTGGGCATGGGATATGGGGTGCATGCAGATTGGGAAAGTTAATTGGCACAGAGCTGGGCACATACATCACAAATCAATCGGTGAAAATCCTCAAATGCTGGCCTTCAGAGCCCACAGGAAGGCTTTGACATCAACCCACAATCTTTGGGTTCACGTAATTTCGAAAGCAGCCTTCCAAATCAGCTCTGCATTTTTCCGCCTGCCACTTGTATCTCAAACATTTTCCCAGTTGGCAGAACTACCTTGGCTCCCTCTGAACAGACTGACGAGGAGGCTGGAATGTGTGTGAAGGAGTAGAAAGGGCAGCAGACAGTGAGCCATTCCTGGCTTCTGTAAAAGCACTCCTTAGCGTTCTGCCCTGTGTATACAAGATTCCATTGAGCGCTAATCTGGGATCATCTATCAAAATACTTGAAAATTCCAAATACCAAAAGTTTTGCTTAGAGGTCAAATTTCAGAGTTTTGACTGTATTTGGAGTGTTTGCATTGACAGTGAATGCTATGAGAAACTCAAGGCATACGCAGCATTAGCCTTGAGGACGGACAGAATGCAGAGAATAAACTACCCTGGAAAGGATTGGCAAAGAGGGTCAAGCTGAGCTGCTTATTCATTTAAGGGTTGGGGGGGTGGGGAGAGTCTCTAGTCCTCACCTATGGGTTACTCCTAAGAGGCCTTGTGGCTTCTACTGATTGATTAAGGGCTCTGGGATCTGTACTTCTTACTTGAAGACACCAACTCTCAATCACCACGGGATTTTAGCCGCCCCATACCCATATTTCCATGTAGGCATTCCAGTATCGCAGGCAGTTAAATAGGATTAGGATGATTTTCAGGCTCTTCTTCCAAAATGCTCTCCCCTTTCCAGTTTCCGGAGTGCCTTTTCGGTGCTGTGTTTTTCCTTCCCTGTCTCTCCTGTGTAACAGTGAAAAGAGTGAAAATAGCATCAGCTTGGAGATGCACAAAGGCTCTGCACTTGCTTGCTATGTGACTTCTGTGAATCTTAGCCTCCTTTCCATCCAATCAGATACCTCCAGTGATAGCTGTGGAGATTAATGTTAAAAAACATAAAATGTGAAGCCATGAAGGCTTCAGACCTGGCACATAGTAGGTGCTCAATGCTGTTCCCTTCTCTCCTCTTTCCTTTCCCTTCTCTTTTGCTGTCTTTGGTTCTCAGTAACCATCTGTTTATCTCACTCCTGAAATAGTCTGACTGAAGATCACAATTGATGAGCAGATTAGGAGGGAAGAAAAGTAGGTGAAAACTGAACACAAGTGCCATCTGTTTTCCTCATTTTTAAAGGAATTAGAGAGGAAGAGAAATGGTGTCAGTCCTGGAAGATGCTTGTGATTTGGGCACTCTCTCCCTCTTTGATTCCATAGGACTTCATGCACTCACTGGAGAAGAGGACCAGCTCTCTCAGTTGCCTGTAAAGGAAAAGCCAGAGAGAGAACTAGCCACTTCTTGATTCTAATACAACAGACCTGTCTACCCCAGTGGTAATTCTTCTAACACGGGGACTATATGATCACAAAAAAGAATTTATTTAAAAAATACAAGTTTCATAGTAATGGCGATACTTTAGCATAAAACAAGGTACTAATGACATGCTAATGAGAAAATAATGTTACATATTTGCTTTCAATATAGTACCTTGGAAATACAAAATGACAAAAACATGGTGAGCAGGTACATGAATTTATAGATACTACTTGAACTATGAAATAAAACTTTAGCGGCCCTGTATATGCATACAGCAAACCAAATGTTGATATGTGATCCTTCCTAGAGCCCCTTATTAAAATGCTGGCTGATTTTTTGAAAAAATGAGGCTTCATTCTAAGTTGGCTTTTTTTTTTTTAATTAGGGAATAAAAATTCCCTTTTTAAAAAAAAAAAATGTAGGGCCAAGTGTGATTGGTCATGCCTGTAATCCTACCACTTTGGGAAGCTGAGGCAGGAGAAATGCTGGAAGCCAGGAGTTTGCCATCAGCTTAGGAAGCAAAGAGAGACCCCCATCTCTACAACTTTTTTTTTTTTAATTGGCCAGGTGTGATGGTGTGCCCCTGGAGTCTCAGCTACTTGGGAGGCTGAGGCAAGAGAATCACTTGAGCCCAGGAGTTGGAGACTACAGTGAACTATGATTGCGCCACTGCAATCCAGCCTGGGAGACAGAGTGAGGCACCATCTTAAAAAAAAAATAAATAAATTCAATTCTTGCTCTTTATTGCCAAGATTATTTTAATGAAATATTATATGTAGTCATAAATACAAACTTATGATCTTAATGTTTTCAGAACCAGACACCCCAGAACTTTCAACACATTCATGACTATGCAAAAAGGAGACAATGTAAGTTTTATTGTCGTTGTTATTGTTTTATCTAGTAACCTCGCCTTGACACACTGCAATCCTTCTCAGGAAGAATCATTCCACTTGTTTTCATAATAGAATGCAGCCAAGTCAGCAATGAACTGCAAGGTTGGCATTGGAAATGACCGGTCTATCTTTAAGTGCTATCCAAAGCTATAAAAAGCTACGTATTTTTTCCTCACCTTTACCTTTTTATCTTTTTCTCACCTTTACTTGGTTTCCCAGAACATGTTCAATGTTCTCAAGTCCCATGCTCCCCTCTTCTTTCTCTCTCCACCCTCCTTCCATTCTCTTCCAGTAAAAAAGTGATAACCACCAAGTGTCTGCCTTGAACACAAAGTTATGACGCAGATGCTCCCAATGTTGGACCATCAAGCTGAAAGCACGTGCACAAAGCAGCTGATGCAAGCACCTTAATCGGACGGCCACCGGTGTGGACTGAGCCGGGCTCATGAACCTTCCAGGCAGCCAACTTTGCAATATCGTGCTCGACCTTTCTCCATTCACATCCACGCTTCTGCCGAGCAGTTCCTTAGGTCTCAGATCCCTTTCACCTTCCACAGACGATGCTATGGAACAGAAAAACTGCTGCTCAAATCCTAAATAAGAATGGGAAGTGCACAGTATGGCCCCATAGATCTTCCTTTCCCTTCCTGCCATGAAGCCAACCTGAAAAAAAAGACATGATGACTCTTGTGTAACCACCCGAAGAGGCTGACAATTACCAACTACGTGAGGTAGTAGGCAATTGTCACATGCTGGGCTGCAGAGATCGTGCTTAACTTGTTTATTCTCATAGCGGGACAGTTACACAAGACGAGCTGCTTCTCAGAATCGGGCTAGCAACAATTCCCTCAGGGAAAGTTGTTAAGGCTTATGGGCCTCGGAGAGCCAGAGTAAGAAGAATCAAAGTCCTAATTTAAATCCTGTTAAACTTTTAATTTGGAAATAATGTAGAAATAATTTCTCATTATTAGACTATAAATTCCCAGCCAGGCTATGTTTCCGTCAGCCAAATGTAGAAGCAACTTGGTCATATACTTTTTGTATCAAAGAACTTTATTCATTCAGCCCCAGGCTCAGAATTCGATAACATGTTTTCTGTGGACTTTTTCTCTTCACATCAAACAATGTTAAAGAAGAAAAACAGGGAAAATTATAATGACATATACATATATGTCACTCAGTGTGTGTGTGTGTATATATATACACACACATATATATGTGTGTGTATATATATACACACACATATATATGTGTGTATATATATATACACATATATATGTGTGTGTATATATATATACACACACACACTCAGATATGGCCAAACTGAATTACTAGCAGTTTGCTTAAACCATATACTCTGGTTCTGGATCTGCACACATGGGTACCTACAGTCTCTTGCAAAGCCCTCCCCAGCCTCTGCCTATCAGAATTCCCCCCATTTTAAAAAGCCTATCCAAATGTCTCTTTCTCTATCTGGTTTGCAATCATCACCCCAGTCAAAAATAATATTGCTCACCTAGCATTGTGTTTGCGTCCTTTTTGAGACATATATATGGCCTCATGTTAGAAGCTTTTGTATAATTTCTCAATGGATCCTTAGCAGGTTGATGACAGTATCTTTGAAGTACCTTTGCAACTTCTGCAGTGATTCTTGTCTTAAATGATTCAGTGTCTTAAATGTGATAGGCACTTTCTAAGTATTTTACCTCTAGGTGATTAAAAATTGGGGAAGTAGAGAAATCAAAGAGGAAAGGATGCTTAATACGTAACGCGTGTGTACTTTGCCTCTCTGAGTCTTATCTGTAAGAGCCCTCCAATTCCCATCACGTGAGGGTCAGGATCTGTGGTGTATTCACTCCTGGTGTTAAAGCCCTTGAAGTTTATTTTTCACTGGAAAAGTTTTTATTTGAGTTGTTTCTTGATAATGAAGGTGGTGGCTTACGCTCAGCTGTTGATGCTTGTTTGAAGTAGTTTTTTTGTTGTTGTTGTGTTGTGTTTTTTAAATTTAAGAGATTTATCAGGTCCATCTTTTACCTGGCTGCAGCTGCCCTGTAGAAAGCGAAGGAGCTTTCTCTAACTTTGACAGGCTGAAAAGTTTCCTGAGCCCTGGACTTGTTTGTCTTCTACTGGTTTTGCCCTTCCCTCTCTCTTTTTCTTTCAACTCCTTTAGTGAGGGCTGCTTTTGGGTGCTTCGTCAGCTCTGAGGCACGTCAAATACGTGTATTTTGCTTTCAGCATTGTGTGAGGGACCCTGGCGGCTGGAGCTGCCTCTGCTCGGGGCTTAGGGCTGACAGCGAACGTTCCCATTTTCCTCTCTTCCTCTCATTGGTTCCCGAGGTCACGTGAGGGCCCCGGGGGTTGGAATTCTGAGTTGTGGCTTTGGCACTCCTCTTTCTTTTTAAAAATCGCTGGGTCTGTTGAGCTGTCCTGGGCTGGGTGCCTTGCTCTTTGAGACTGGAGACAGACGGGAACAGCCACAGGCAGACTGAGGTGGCAATAGGAAATCTGCCGAGATGTTCAGTCAGGTGCCCAGGACCCCAGCCTCAGGCTGCTACTACCTAAATTCCATGACACCTGAGGGCCAGGAGATGTACTTGCGATTTGATCAGACTACAAGACGCTCTCCTTACAGGATGAGCCGGATTCTAGCACGCCATCAGCTAGTGACTAAAATTCAACAAGGTGAGTGGCCGGCAGTGGAAGGCTGTTGCTCATTCTGATTTCTGTTGGCTCTATTTCATGCTAACCCAGTTTTTTTTGTTTGTTTGTTTCCACTTTATAACATATGGATTTCTATGCCACACTACCCGTAACTTTGAAAAATAACTTTAGGCTGCAGTTTTCAGCAAACAGGACAGTCCTTAGCTGCCACATAGCTCAACATAAAGTGCACAAAAAACTTCACGGTGGGACAGTGAATCATAAATTCCCAAACTGACGTGTGTCTACAGAACAGATGAGAACTGTTACTCAGTGTGTATCTTAGGAGCTTTTCTGCAGTTTCCTCACACTCCGTCACATTTAAAATGTGGACACTTGTTTATTTCATTAGGGAGGAGGCGAGGGACTAATGCCCACCCTGCCCAGAGTATTTCGAACATCCTTAGTGAAGAGGAGGAAAGCAAGAATTCTGTTCTAAAGGCCACCAGGCTAAGCACTAGAATCGCATTCTCTTCCTGTTTGTATGTTTATGTCAGCAGTTGCCACAGATGTGTTAATATTGTTTTCCTGGTAAAGAATTAAGGTGTTCGTTCATCTCAAAACAAATCCCGTAACCTGCACACAAAACTCCAGCTTCTTAATGCAAAGAGAAGAGAATATTGATTATAAGCTGCTTGATATTCTTTTTATTCTCAGCCCCCCAAAATACCAGCCTGGAAGTCTGGACATTACTAAAATTTACCAGTCTCAAAAAAAAAAAAATTTAAAACATGCTCCTTATAGGGTATATCAGTAGAAAGTAGAAAGATGAACGTTCCTAAGAAGCCCCTAACACACACGTTTACAGTCAGTTAATGATCACCCTCCTCCTACACTACAAAAAAGAAATTATTATATTGGTGCTAAATAAGTTAACCAGGAATTTTTAGAGCCGTTCCTAAGAAGCCCCTAACACACGTTTACAGTCAGTTAATGATCACCCTCCTCCTACACAACAAAAAAGAAATTATTATATTGGCGCTAAATAAGTTAACCAGAAATTTTTAGAGCCATTATAAAAATACGGTTTCCACTTAAATAAATGAGTTTAAGATTATATTGAATATTAGAGAGGAAGTTGGGGTTTGTAATCATGAAAATCTTATTGTAATGTTTCCAAAAAGAACAATATGTATTCTAGTGGGCAGCATTTGATGAGATTGTTTCCTTGGAAATTAGGATTTGTTTGTAAAGGTTCAGGAACTAGTTATGTGTGAAGGATGCTGGTCCTTCCTACATGCCGGTCTGATTTCAGGAAGGATATTATGTCATTCCATAAACTCTGTGTCCAGGTCTTGATTGAATAGAAACAAAAGTAATTATTTCCCTGTGGCTAGATTTAAAAATACTTTAGGCTTAGAATAAAAACCAGCTCCACTTTGGTTTTAGAAATTTCTGACAATGGTGCCTTTCCAAATGCCATCATCTTTATGAACACCAAGGCTTAATGATGCGCTATCATCTACAAGATATAAATGTTCCTCAGCATGCATATCATATTAGAAATATTGCGTAGAACTAGCTGAAATTGCTTTGCAGACCTCCTTAGATGTATTTACAATAATTTATTTTATTTAAATATTATTTATGTTCTTTTTGGAATGAGGGTTATTTTTCCATTCAAGATTTGAAGTTGTGAACATATGCACTATCATTGAACGTGCCCTGTCACACAGACATATGGGCACCCTCAGTTTATGTTTCATTTTTGTCTAATTAGATAATTTGAGAATTCCCTCTTTTTTATACTGGGCAATGGAGTGTTTGAAGTCAATGAATGCCTAACACTTAAAACTGACAGTTAAGATCACAGGGAAGCAACAAAGATTTCCAACAGTCTTGTGATTCAAAAATCATTATGTGTTAACATCATACAACTCTTTAGTAAGACAATGAGAAAGCAATGCGAAACAATTTTATTGAGTTTATTGTATTAGAAGATTGGTTTACTGTAATTGCAGAGAATGTGGATTAAACAGTTACAGCATACCAAAATCATTGTAGTTAACTTTTTTTTATTATGCCCATTTTACAGATGAGAAAACAGAGGCACACAGATTTCAAGCATCTTATCCAAGGTCACCCAGTAGGAACTGATACTTGAATACAGCTTGACAGTCCATGCTCTGCAATACACTAGACTATTTTTTAGTTTTTATAACAAGTGCTAAAGTACTGAACCTATGATTGAGTTTCAGATTATATAATATACTAGAGACTTTTTAGACTTTTCTACCCAGGATACAGCAATACACTATATTATAGGACCAGAATTGGTCACTCATTATGAAATTTCCTGTCAGGTTATATTTCTCTAGTGAAAGCAAAGTGCTAAATGTTTTATTCTCTTTAAACAGTTACTACCCAATAACACAGGATGTCAAGTTATTTTACTAACAGTTTTGTTTTCTTTTTGTTTTTGAGACAGAGTCTTACTCTGTCGCCGAGGCTGGAGTGCAGTGGTGTGATCGTAGTTCACTGTAGCATTGACCTCCTGGGCTCAAGCGATCCTTCCACCTCAGCCTCCTCAGTAGCTGAGACTTACAGGAGTGTGCCACCATGCCTGGCTAATTTTTAAAACTTTTTTATAGAGACAGGGTCTCACTATATTGCGCAGGCTGGTCTCAAACTCCTGGGCTCAAGTGATCTTCCTACCTCAGCCTCACAAAGTGCGGGGATTACAAATGTGAGCCATTGTGCCCTGCCACTAACAGCTTTTAATCATTCCATTAATCATGTGCAAATAAAATTAATGACAGCATTATTTTCTGTAGTTTACAGGTTAGTATCTTAAAGTGACAGCCACATCACTAAAATGGTTTGCATTATTCTGCTTTAGAGCTTTAAGATTTAGAATTATGTTAATTTGATTTAAGACATCATTACTTATAATTTCTCATGGTTGTTGGGAACAGTGGAAACGAGTAAGTTGCTCCCCACTGACCTCATTATAGTGAGATAATCATTGAATGGCATGCACATGATTCAATAGCAGATACACTCATGGGGAGGAAAAACAAGGAGGAGAAATAAAGGAATCTTTGATGATGCATAGAATCAGAATTCATTACCCAAACCCAGGATGAATCTAAACTTGCTCATCTTAGGGTGCACATCAAAACATACATGCATCATTTCTCTAGCCTGTTTTTTAGTTCTGGGGTTGCAATTCCATTTCAAAAGAGAGGAGATGTTTCAAAGAGGGTGTTGTTTTGCAGAGTGAAAGTTTATCGTAAGTCATACTGCCCATAATCCCTACCCCACATTCTTGCTTGAATCAATAGGGAAATTGTTGTAGAGAGAGAGAATGGAAATAAGAATGGTCCTTATTTGCCTCACTGACTGGCACTTGGGAGTGGATAGGAGAGAGGATGCTGGGGGTGGTGGAAGACCATGTTAGGCCAAGGAAAGGGAGAATTGGATTTTTTTCTAGTTTTTTTTATTGTGGTAAAATACACAATACATTAATTTTGCCATCTTAACCATTTTTAAATGTATGGTTCAGTGGTACTTAATACATTCATAATTCATAATGTCCAACCATCACCACTGTCCATCTCCAGAACTCTTTTCATCTTGCAAAACTGAAACTCCATACTCATTAAACAAGAATTCCTCATTCCTCCTCCTCTCGGCCTTTGGCAACCACCATTCAACTTTCTGTCTCTATGAATTTGACTACTTTAAGTACCTCATATAAGTGAAATCATACAGTGATTCACTTTGTGTGACTGGCTTATTTCACTTTGTACAATGTCTTTGAGGTTCATCCATGTTATAGCACATGGCAGGGTTGCCTTCCTTTTTAAGGCTGGATAATATTCCATTGTATATCTATACTACATTTCACTTTCTGTTTTTTTATTAGTAGCCATCTTAATGGGTGTAAGGTGGGAGAATTGGATTTCTATGTCATTATTTGATGGTTTTGATTTATTAGTTCTACGTCATTATTTGGTGGTTTTGATTTATTGCAACATGATGGATGCACCATGTTTAAAGTCTACATACACACATACACACACACACACACACACACACACACACACACACATTTGGAAAACCCAAATGTAAGTAGAAACATAAATGTGATCACTTGCTTTGTGAAAGAACTTATCACACTATTACACTTTTTATTTTATTTTAAATGCTTAGAAAACAGCATAGTCCGGATTGCAGTCAAGTCCACTGAAGTAGGATAAGGAGACAGGCATCCAGGCTCTGTATAGAAGCTCCTTCGCTCCTTTACAGCGTTGAGTTCCAGAGCTTCACTGGATCTTTGGTTTTTGATGAGAAAATGAAGTGGATGGACTATGATTGCTCAAGTTTATTCTGTGTCTCATGTTCTGGAATCCTCTCTGTGGTTAAGTCAGCAACTCTTTGAACAGGATTGTAGAAAGCAGGGGAACATAAACCTAACATACTAGAACCTAAAAAGGCAACAGAGCGGCATTATTATGTGGAATATATCAGTGGCTTACAATTGCTCTACAGTTTCTCAAGGAAATGGTAAAGTGGAAGTTAGGTTTTTGTTCTACCTCAGCAACTAATTTATTGTGTGATCTGAGAGAAGTCACAGCTTCTCTAGACCTTTTTCCCTTCTTCCATTAAATAAAGGGTTTGGATTAAAGAATCTCTGAAGTCCCCATCATCTCTACATTCTAGGATTCTGCAATCACAGGTATTACCTTAAGACAAAAGCAATGCATATTTACATTTTTCTTATTACGTCATTCAGCATATACCTGGACATGCTTCCTTGAAACCTGTGTAATGCTTTCATTAATATCGTTGTAATAGGAATGTTAGGAATTTCAGTCTGGTGGACTATTTAAATGTCAGTATAACTATAATTATACAGAAACTTGTAAACACCTTTCTTTCTCCAAAATCCAGGCCTGTAAAGTGGAATTGTCTTGATGCCTGACCTATAGCAAGGATTGCAGGGACTGAAGGAAGTCCGTGTGTGTGCCTCTTACCTCACAATACAACCTCTTTCTTTTCTTGATAGAAAATGTGGAATGTAGAAAGTTTCACTACCGAGAAAGTAGTGAAAGTTAAACTGTCATTTGAGTTGTCATTCTATCTGAGGCTATTTTTAAGTAGATATGGCACCTGATTTGAACTCAACTAGGGTGGGATATACTGCCTTTTAAAAATTTCCCCAGAGAATGCCAGTGGGCATGAGTGATGTATTCCCCCTCATTACTATGTCAAAAGGCATCTTGGGAATTTGCCCAACCTAAGTGGTGAACATGGCCCATCCCCATGGCCCATACCCCCAGCAACTGGGTAATGTCAGCCTAAATTAAACAATCATTTGTTCTTTTGGAATTGCCCTTTCTCTAGTTTAGTACTTTCTTGCCCGACTACTTTCAAACCTGGAGGGTGAATGCACTGGCAGAAAGACAGATGGAACACAGGAAGCAGGCTGAGAATGCATCAGTCATGTATTGCTCAAGTTCTGTCTGTTTGTTTTTTTTTTAAGAGTGGCAACTGTCATAAATTCACATTTCATGAATCAGAGCCTCTTTCTACTCAGTGCTGGTGTTTGGAGGGCCTGTACAGAAAGGATACTGTTTAACCAAAATTACAGGAAAATCTGCTAAGTGAATTAAATTAACTAACTTTGACTAACATTTTAAAAATTACTACACAGTAAAACTAAAAGAAGTCAAGAAATGAGTACTGGGAGGAAATTAACAAAAGGACAATATGCTTGTAAACATATAAAACTTGAGAGTTTAACTTTAACCAAATTGTAGGTTCAATAGCTACACATCATTGCTTTATAACTCACACATTGGCCAGGGTGGCCAATCCATTGGAGTTGCCTGGAGCAGCACATGACACAGTAGCACAGGGTGTACAGAGATAGGTGTTTGCCTTGTGCCTTCTGTGCCAATCGTCCAGGAGTTACTCTGTTGGCAGAATGTTGAAACTTCTGTTGTTCAGATGCAGACAGTTGCCAAATTTGGGTTCTGTAACTTTAGCTTAAGTAAATAAAGATTCATTTTTTAAAATGTCTTTCCCTCTCCCACCTTCTCCAATCATCAGTGCATTAGTTCTTAGCAAATTTTGGACAATGGTCAACTCTTATAATGCAAAATTCCTCATTTCATTAGCAAATTAATCATGGACACAGAAACACAAGTTAGAAAAAACAGTCACTACTAGTGGTCTTAACAGTATCAATTGATGACCCAAAACAGATTTAAAAAGAGAACAAATGATAAGTGGGTTTTGGCAAAACTCTTATATAAAGGGACATAAATAGATGGAGATTTAGTGGAGACATGTCATTAACAAGAGTACACACTTTCTCTGTTTCATTATCTATGACAACAGGGTAGTGAGGCAATCAAGAAGACTTAAGAAGATAGGAGAACCTGAACATGAATTGCACACCAGATATTTGAATGAACTAAAGACCACATAAAAAATATTTGCTGTCTCCCTTGGAGCAATTGAAATATGATTTTGGTATGGGGAAAGATACTATATATTAATTTACATTCCACCTCATTACCTAGAGGATTTGAGGTCATTTATAGAAGAATATATAACTAAAGATTGCAAAAAGATAAATCTGATGAAAAGAGAAATGTTGGCCAATTAATGAGGTAAAACTAGGAAGATATATCACATGGAAATATAAAATGTAAGGCCTTGAATAATTACCAAAAATGGGCCGCAAATTTGGCTTGAGCTTCCCTGATCTAAGCAAAGAGGAAAACACAACCAAGGGAAGATTTTCCCTGTTCTTAAGGTAAGAACTTACCAGCCAAGCTTTTCCTGAGACTTGCTCTTTGGGAGAATTTTCTTCCAAGAACTTGACCTATGAGAGGAATTTCTCATACAAATCTCATAAAGGGAACACTGCAAGCTATAGTGAATGGTGCCTTCAACCATGCCTGCTGTGAATTCAGTAGTGAGTCTCATTTCTTATAACATCCTGCAGTGGAAGTGGGGGCGTCACAATAAATTATAGTCCAGTAGAAATATTTGGGTGTGGGTGGGTGGGTAGGTAAAAACGAGAGGTCAGGTATGCAGTCTTCAGATTCTCTGTCTTAACCTAGAAATAGCATGGAGATTATCCACAGGCAATTTCTATAAGCCTGCTTCACAGAACACTAGGCCCATTAGACAGATATTCAAGAGAGAAAACATTTCTGTGGTTAAGTCATTTTTGGAAATGCTACTTTCCCTTTCCCTTGGAAATTCAGACTTATGAAAGGCTCAGGAAAATCTTGCACAAAGTAGTTTAACTGTGTTTAAACTGGTATATTTCATCTTGAAACCACTTTTCACAGGATACTGGAAAGTCACATATTGCAAAACCAGCTTTCCCTGGGGAACACATTTTGGAAATGCTGATCTAGGAGAGTATGTGGCCTACGCTTCCTTTAGATAATTCTCTCTGAATATACTTCTTGCATAGATTTGGCAGTAGATACTTTGAAGTTGTGTTTTGGAGAGTAACATTGCAAGTATTCTATGTTTTCCAAAAAGGCCAGCCACAAATACTTTAAAAGTCAACTGAGTAAAGGCCAGATGACCATCTTTTTATGAAAATTAACAACCACACAAAGATTCTATCTTGGGTAGGCAGAACAGAAAGCTGAGTCGGTATATGGGCAGAGTTAATAATTATAACATCAAGAATACAACCATTCCTCAAATAACTCTACAAGATAGGTACTGTTGAGCCAGAAGGAAGAAATTATTGCCTTCTAGCTCTGGCTTTGTCTTACCATAATGTAGTTGAAGTCCTGGGTGAGGTCCAAATGGTTCTAACATTAATGTAGCTAATTCAGGATATTCCATTACTGCTGGGAAGTGGAGTCACTGCCCCACAGGAAAGAAGCAAGAAACTCTTCAGAAGTCTTAGATTCTCCTTTGCCGTGGGTGACATGGGATATGGACTCACTGAAGCTCAGGCACTGATGGGTGGCTCCGAGAATTTCCGAATTCATGGTCCAAAAATATCTTTGGTTATATAAAGGCTCTCCTAGTATGACAGAAAGAAGTGAATGAAGTAAAATTATGTAGATAATTCTAATTAGTAAAATCTGCTTGCTTTAGTTATGGAGACAACTTATCAATTTCCAGGAAGTCTACAAATATATTCTTCAGATGTTTTTCCTCCTGCTGGCAAAGAGATACACATTAGCATTCACATTATGAATGACGCTTCTGGAGAGAAATCACACAACATCCAAAAGCTCCAACAGAATGCATAGGGAATTACCATACTGCCTAGCCCAAGCCGCCACACTGTGAAGTCACTCAAGACCATGGTGGTCATTCTGGACTGGTGCAGTCTAGGGAAGGACCGAGTACCATGAAAATTTATATACTACTGTTTGAAAAGACATGAATTCTCTCTTTTTTTTTTTTTTTCAGAAGCTTAGGATCTAAAATAATCTAAATGGAGAACTTGGAAAATAACTTCAAAATTACAGAAAATGCTAATGCTGTTAGCAAAAGAAAATCAATAGAAATAGATCTACAGTGTCTGGCTAGACTGTCAAATGATTTTCCTCACACAGCATAGGAATCCTGAGAATTTTAAAGGTCTGACAGAGGCAGAGCTGACTAAAATACAAATGATTTGTGTTGCTTTGCCTCCTAACAGTTGGATAAAACACAAGGGCGAAACAATGCAGAGAGATTGGAAAGGAACTTGGCAGTCACCAAGTACCTAATTTACATGTCAGGATTTCGAGCTGAAGTAGGCATTCTCTTCCTGCATTCCAACTCTCCCCTTCCTGCTTACTTCTGAAAATCATACATATGGACAGCAGGAACCTTTGATTAGTATTCAATCTCTATGAGTGAACAGTAGCATTTCATATACATTTATATTCACCAAACGACACACTGGATACAAAAAGTATGTATAGTCATAAAATCACGTTTTCCTCTGAGAGTTATACCACCCTGAAATTATGTATAATATGTAAAATTATTATAAGAAATAAGAACGATTCATAAATCCTGCGGTAATGATATTCCAACCATTCTCACTCAAATAGACGGAGTTCTTATTTGAGAAAATTAAAGAATCTTCTCCAGATGCTTTGAGGGACACATTTCCCACTACATGCATTTCTCAAAATAGAGTGCGAAATCCATCGCAAGGCCCTTACTATCTGGACTTCTGTAAACCCATGCGTTATGTTTAACAGGTTCTTAATCATCCAACCACCTTCATTTTCACCATTGGTCTCTTTCAGGTAGGAAAGTCTACTGACCTCCTTCCCTGAAAATTTGGATCCTCATATTAGCATTCCATTCCACATGCTGTACTTTTAGTTGGAAGGTCTAAGGCAGACAAAGCTGCTTAAATATTTTTATCACTGACTTCCTAGAAGAAGGAGGAAAAAATCTTGGCAAGAAGAAGGGAAATCAGTCTTGCAGAATATCTTGAAGAAGCCTGCAAAGGAATTCCACTGACTGTGTTCATTATCTGTTGGTCCCAATACTGAGTGGAATTTTTATGTGTTATCACTGGCTAGGGTGGCCAATCCATTGGAGTTGCCTGGAGCAGCACATGACACAGTAGCACGGGGTGTACAGAGATGGGTATTTACCTTGTGCCTTCTTCTGTGCCAATCTTCCAGGAGTTACTTTGTTGGCAGAATGTTGAAACTTCTGTTGTTCTTAGGAGCAAATAATTGAAACATGTTGGTTGAATTTCAAGACACCTTTTCTTCTCTTTTTCAAATAGCCCTGTGATTACAGATAGCCTTGATTCCTGTGGGATCAAGAATGTCTTAGGGATGTTGTCCATCAACCCAAACTCCAAACTTACTATAACTCTAATTTAGAGCACTTTCAGGGCTTTGGAGTCATGTACACGTGAATTTGAACTCTAGCTCTACGTCATCCCCATAAAGTGACCTTGGACGAGTCACTTAATGTTTCTTAGCTTTTGTTCCTCTGTGGGTAAAATGGCATTAAAAGAGCAACAGTCTCAGAGTTATTGCAAGGATTAAATGAGAGACTATAATTAAACACAGATCACAGTGTCTGGCACATACTAAGTGCTCAATTTAAGACAAAATGATTATTAAACATCCATGTACATATGACCCTTCAAACTGCTGCATCAACTGAAGAGTAAATTATGTTTGAGTAAGTTACACACTTTGTATCATGTTTACTATGGCAGACATATATAATGCCACATTTTTTGTGTGTGTCCTCATGTCTTCCAGAAAATTTGAAACAAAAGAGGTTTTTTTCCTTAAACTGTAATGAAAACCATTGCCTTTTCCAATTGTGGTTTCCTGTGGAAACCAGTTGCTCTCTCTCAAGTTGCCCTGAACTGGCCTGAAATGGTGGGTTTAGGCCAGGCTTCAGGTCTTATATATAAATAGTAAAGCCCGTTGAACTTTACCTTGTAGCAGTGAAAGAGACAGTCCTTGGCAGGAAGTGTTCCTAGCTCTCGGAATCACTTGGTGGTAAATGCTGAGCTGAGAGGGCAGGAGTGCTGGAGGAAAGGGCTGTGCCTCACATTAAACCGAAAGGCTGGGAGGTTCTTGGTGGGGGTAAGCGGGTGGGAATGAATTCTGAGGCAAACATCATTAACTGGTAATAGATGGGACATTTGGGTTTAAAACTGTATTCCTTAGAACCCAAATATCCGTTTAACAGCCATCTTTTCAAAGCAATCCAATATCTATTTTTGATCCTCCAGTGATGGCAGCAGGAGGCCACCAAACGCAGGTTGGGGTGATCTTAGATAAGTCACCTAAGTCTTCTGGTTCTACATTTTCTCTTCTATCATGTAAGGGGTGAACAGATCAATCTGTAACTGAGGTTCTGGAAAGCCAATTTGCCCAAAGGCTAGTGCTACATTCGTCATGGAAAACAACTTAAAAATTATAAAACATGGTAATGCTTTGAATGACTGTCTTAGTTTGCTGGGGCTGCAGTAATAAAGTGCCAGAGACTGGGTGACTTAATCCCAAAAATATGTTTCACAGTTCTGGAGGTTGGAAGTTGAGAACAAGGTGCCGGCAGGGTTTGTTCCTTTGGAGGCCTCTCTCCTGGGCTTGCTGACAGCTGCCTTCTTGCTATCTTCACCTGGTCTTCCTTCTGTGTGTGTCTGTGTCTTAATCTCCTCTTGTAAAGACACCAGTCGTATTGGATTGGGGCCCATCCATATGATCTACTTTTATCTTAATGACCTCTTTAAGGGCCCTATCTTCAAATATACTCACACTCTAAGGTATTGGGAGCAAGGACTTCAACACATGAATTTGAGGAGATGCAATTCAGCCCCCACTACATGAATCAAATATTTATTTCCCAATTTTATTTGTTACATCAAAAAAAAAAAAACCAGACAGACTGATTTTTATGATATGCCTCTGCTTACCAGCATGGTGCTGATTGCTTCCATGTTTTTGTCTTATTCAAAACTCAACAGCCCTCCCTTGAAGATCGATATTAGTATCTACCTGTTTTCAGCATAGGATACTGAGAAAACATTCATCTCAAGCTGAAAGAAAATGAATGAAAGAATAAGAGTATATATTTTTAAAAATTTCAACTCTCTCAAATTCTTGTGATTTTTCTAAACTGAGGTTAACTTTGAGATTTTTGTTAATTTTGTAAACCTTTCCAGTTTTACATATCTTTGTGGAGAGAAACAGAAAAAAAGTGCTGTACAATGCATGTAAATTTTCTAATGCCCACTTGACAACTTAAAAACTAAGCTCTCGTACTAATTCAAATGAATTATTTAAGAAACTTTAATTGCCCATTTCCTCTAAGGATTTCATTCCTTTTGATTGAGGAATATTCTTCATATTTGTTGAATCCCTCAGCTATGAAAGACTGCCTACAAATCTGATCACTATCAATTTGTTGAAATTTATTCTTAGAGTTTAATGGACTAAAACCTTAACAATTAAACACTGTGGATTCTTTTGCTTTATTGATTTTATGGACTATGTATACTCTTAAGTCCCCCTCTATTTAGAAATTCCTCCAGAAAGAATAGAAACATCCTTTAGTACAGTCTTATACATCAGAAGTTACATGTTAATCTTGAGCCTTGCAAAAAACCTTGTTTTGTAGGATAAAATATTGGCTGTCTGCATATGGTATCTTGGAAACCCTGAAAAACGGTTGTCATATTAATTCCTTCACCGGTGTAGTGCATGACACTTTGTGGAGCAATTCCACATGCATTGTCATTTTGAAGACAGGTGTCCGATGAAGTTATAGTCTTGTATTAGGAATCTCTGTCCTCTGAAATCTTTCAGAGAACTGAAAAATGCATAGACAAGGTTTCCTACTTTGACATGTTTCTGATTTCATTTTCCTGAATCATTCCTTTGGAAATGAGTTTCGTTGTATGGAAAAACACATTTGTCCAAGAGGGCGCTATCAAGAAGTGGAGACTGACTTGATATAATAAGGAAACTTGGCGGCATGCAGCTGCAATTGTAAAACATTAACCGGTAAAAGAGAGATTGTTTCAGAGTCCAATTTTCCCTCCTCCCCAACCCCCATTTACAGTAAAATTACTTCCTCACCTCCCAATTGATAATTGCATTTCTGCCAAAGCCATTACATTTCTGTTGGTTTCCCATGAGCTTCTTCTGTCACTTTTGCCTCCTTCTCTGTCTTTGGTTACCTTAGCAGAGCTGGCCCTGGACACTGTAGCTTCCATTCTGTGAGGTTTATTGCTTTGTTCGATAATGCCAGGAATGACGTTGAGTTGAGACAAGTTCTTTTCAGATCATTAGCTGTCAGTCACCTTTCCTTCAGGCTGCTTGAATCTGTGCAGCTGCACCCAGGGGCCCAGGCAAGCCACGCCTCTGACTACGGGAGAATATTTCCACTGAATCACCCATGAAAAGACTCAGGGTTTGTCATGGATAGGCAGGTTGTCAGCAGAGTTTATTAACCTTTAAGATGTACTTAGATGAAATATTTGGGTCTCGATTGGTCATTTGACTTTTATATTTCTCACCACAATATTGAGCCTTTGAAATGTTTACATTTTAAAAAGTAGTAACAATATACTTATGCAGGTTGAGTAACCCTAATCAGAAAATTCAAAGTCTGAAACGCTTCAGAATCTGAAACTTCTTGAGCACTGACATGACGCTGAAAGGAAATGCCCATTGGAGTATTTTGGATTTCGGATTTGGGGATTAAGGAAGCTTAACTGGTATAATGCAAATATTCCAAAATTTTTAGACATCTCAAATCCGAAACACTTCTGGTGCCAAGCATTTTAGATAAGGGTTACTAAACCTGTAGCTACTTTTGTTGAGGACCCACTGTGATGTACCAAGAACTATTTTCAGCACTACCTATATTATTATTTTATTTAATTTTCATAAAGACCTAAGAGTTAAATTTACTCATCTGGAAAATAAACATAGTAAGACCTAACCGATGAGTAAACAAATTCTCCAGGAGTTAAATAAACTTTCCCAAAGTCACACAGCGAGTGGGAGGTGGAACAGGGCTTTGAACTCAAGTCTGGACGATCTGGGAGCCCACGTTATTCTTGACTGTGCAACCCTGTCATCTTCATAATTATAGGTAGGCATGTTTACTTGGAACCAAGAAGTTTTTTTTTTATTTGTATGTTTTATGCTTTTTTTCCCCATCATTATAGACCTGGTTGGTTCTCCCTTCCTCACCAACCCCTCATGTTGCTGGAGGACCTCATTGTGCCACCAGCAGCAAAGCCGTGTGCCCATCCTATACTAACTACCCTCCCACTCCCCTCTTGAGGGCTGGCTGCTCTTTATCAAGAACTCTGCTTCCCAAGTAAATGTCCAAGGCATCAGGATTCCCAAGGGCAGGATCCAGCATGGTGCCTAACCTACCTGAGGTTCCTAAGTTCCTACCTAAGGAATAGGCATCACAGAAAGTATGGAGTCTTCTACCCGCAACCTCCTTCCTCTACTTCCAGCCCTTCAAAATGCTGCCCTCCTTCCTAGAAAGTGCTGGGGTGGGATGCCCATTCTCCCCCAAGTTTTCCTGGGGCACCTGGGGCCCACAGAGCTCAGGGCCTCTTGTGACTTCACAGTGGACCTTTTCTGACACTAGGGAGTACAAGGAGTGAGGTGGGAATTGGGTAAGACCTGTGTTGATCTCTAGACAGTGGATCTGGAACTCAGCCATCCTCTAGTGTGAGAAAAGCGTGTATTAAAGGAGGGTCCACATTTTCAGAGAGAAGTCTTGGGTGGAGATTTTTTTCTTCCAGATTTTACAATTCTGTCCTCAGTCATAGCTGAGACCCGTAGACCAGAATAGTTATAGTTGTATTCTGCACTTGTAGCTAGTGAACAGTAGCCAGTCAGAAAAAAGTATCAATGTTCTGCCAACTTCTGGTGTTTGTGAAATTTTGCCAGAAGCAAAACAGGATCAAAAATAATAAACAGACCTCCTCCCTGGCTTCTTGACTGCTATTTACATAAAGAGATTGATGAACTGACTCTGCTTGTGGGAGTGTGCAGGGAAGGGAATTTTTAAGGAGAAAAGGTTAATTTTGGGGTCCTTGGTTGCATGTGATTTGAGGTTTTCTTCACTAATTGGGTTTCCAGAGACAACCTTTACTATAGATGGTGTTGCTTCTCCATTATAAGCAGCCTAAACTATGGATAAGACAACCTGACACATGGATTACATGCAGCTATAAAACTTCCACAGGGAAAGAAAATGAACCTTGAAAACAAAGGAATAATATGAGCCTTAAGTAGAACACTTATGTTCCCAGTAGAGGGAGAGACCTAATTTGTATGGCAAGCTTGGGAAATCTGGGTACGGGAGGCCTGGGTTCTCGAGCACGTTTGTCCTAACATGGTAGTCATCGATATTTTTATTAACCTCTCATGCCTCAGTTTTTGAATCTATGAAATGGGAATACTATTAGCTCCTACTATTCTGTAATATAATTGAGGAAAAAGTAATCAATGTGAAATCAATTCAAATGGAAGGTGTGGTGCTCAGTTCTGGAGTGCCTGAGGGATGCTGGCATCTGTTAGGGGTCACTAAACTTGCCTGCATACAGGTGCCATATAAAGCCAGACCCAGCTCTTTGCTGTCCTCAGTTGCACCAAAATGTAACTATATTTGCTTCTCTTCCTTGAATAATAATTCATACCACTCCTCAAGGATATGGGAATAATGTGCCACTCTGTGGTGTTTTGTTTTGTTTTGTTTTTGTTTTGTTTTAGACCGAGTCTCACTCTGTTGCCCAGGCTAGAGTGCAATGGCGTGATCTCAGCTCACCGCAACCTCTGCCTCCCAGGTTCAAGCAACTCTCCTGCCTCAGCCTCCCAAGTAGCTGGGATTACACGCACCTGCCACCATGCCCAGCTAATTTTTGTATTTTTAGTACGGACAGGTTTTCACCAGATTGGCCAGGCTGGTCTCGAACTCCTGACCTTAGATGATCTACCCACCTCGGCCTCCCAAAGTGCGGGGATTTCAGGTGTGAACCACTGTGTCCAGCCTTGTTTTGTTTTTATTCGGTTCACAAACGGGCAACACCTACTTGAATAATTCTCAGCTTCACTTTAAATATTCTTTTTATGTATTTGATGCACTGTGAGCGAATGTATATAATTAATTAGGGTCATTTCAAACTCTAGTTTTCCCTCTCATTTTTCTTTCTTCTCATTTTTCACATTCATTCTGAGGTGTCAAGTATTATACTTTGTATTTTTACTCAGCTTATAAATATTATTTCACCTTTAATAATTTCCCATCAGCAGGAGGAGAATAAAACCTTTTAAAGTGAAAGGTACTGTGTCATAGACTGAGGGACTCTGACAAGTCCAAGTGTCATAAGTCATAGCTTTCAAAGTTATGAATTTCCAAATGTCAATTGGGCTTACTACCTAAGGCCGTGATTTTGTGTGGCTGGCTATTCCTAGGCAGAAGAGCCTGGTTTGGGTGTCTAGCTGGAGGCTTCCAAGTACTTATTGTGGTCTTAGCGGGCTGTCTGACTCTGAAGAGACTTAAGGACCCCAATGTCACACCGCCCACATTGTCTGATGAGGGATGCCTGGTGTTCCCCTGCCATCCTACCTAGCACAGCCTGAGCTGGAAAGTCTTAGGAAAGTAGGGTGAAAGTTGCCGGAAACACACACTGTATAAACATATTCCTTAATGTGTTTGAGTTCTGTTTGATAGTTTTGATATCAGTATTATTTTGTTTGCTTTAAATATTTGAGTATGCTGATGATGGTAGTTTTTAGGGAAAAGGGTAGTTACTAAGCTGATACTTATGTGAAAGTCTTCAAAAATTGGTAAACACCCTACCCATTTGGTCATTATTTGGAAAGTCTGGGTATCCTGACTTTTTTTTATCTTCTGAGTGGAGCTTGAGGGGAATGTGAATGAGGAAAGAAAGCGCTTGTGTGGCAGAGGAGTACCCAGCTCATGGAATGGCTTGTCAAAACTTTTTGCTCCAACAAAAACTTAGACTCTACATTGACTTCTTCCTTACACAAGAAGGTGAGACTAACTTCTCGTGCCTCCAAACTTCCTGGCAGCCTTTGGTTTAGCAGAACACATTTCTTGTTTATAGCTGGCTCTGCTCAGTGAACAACCACTTAAATAAATTACCATGTTTTGTGATTGATGCTAATAATCTGACATGGAGTTATTAAGACTTCAGATCCTTGATTTATTAGAGAAAGAATCTTTCAGATGTTTCTTTTGTTTGGCTCTGAGAAGCTGTACATTTTCTGAAACTTGTAGTTGTAGAGGCCATGTTCATTGCTCTAAAGCATGGCTTTGGCGTTAGCTGGACCTACGTTCAAATCTTAGTTCCAGCACTGATGCGCTGTGTGACCTTGGGTAAGTTCCAGGAACTCTATAAGCCTATTTCCTCGTCTAAAATGGGAATAATAATAATAACAACATCTTCGGCCTACAGTTGTTTTAAGAATGAAGTGTTCTCACACCTGCAAAGTGCTTATCACAGAGCCCGGCTCTTACTCAGGGCTCAATGTGTGTTACTTTAAAGGGAAAACAAAAAAGGATATTAACCATCAGCAACACGGCCAGTTCTGCTATGGATGAACTACTTATGGGGAAGATGAAAATACCCGAGCTTAGATAAATACATAAAGTAGAAGCTAAAGAACAGCCACAATCCTAGTGGATCTGAAATGAGTGTTTAAAGTATCCTCAGAGGAAGAAAAAGTATGACAAGGGCAGCTTAGAAACTGCAATTTTAGCAGGGAGTTTTCTGATCAAATGTATTTACCTTTGAAAGCAGATAGCTATCGAACTCTTGGTATGATAGATAATATGTTTTGTCCTTAAACAAATGAGACCAACCCCCAGAAGTCCAGTGTATGAGCTTCATCTCTGGCATGAAGTTGACAGAATCGTGTCTAACCTTTGATAATGCCTACTCTTAATATTTCAAGTCCAACTTCCCAAAACGAAGCATAGAATCTTTGAGACATTTGCCTTAACAGTACAGTTAACTGGAAACTAATAATACATGGCCCCAACTCCTCTCATAAGATGTGGTAAGATAAGCCCAGAAGAAGCCTGGGACAGCACCCTTCACCCCACCCTCTAGTTTGCAGCCTCCTCCACAGCTGAGAGGGAAAGAGACGGCCCAGCAGCAGAGACAACATATCTTCCATGGCCAGAATCCCCTCAGCTTCTTGTCAAAGACAGCCTTTTAAGTCTTCTGATCTAACTACGTTTTGCCAAACTCAAAACATTGGATCTTGAATTTGTTGTAACCCCACTGGCTTACAGAAAATGAAGTGCATTTATTGTCTTTCTATTTCTGTACAGGGGAAACTAGTCTTCCATTCACTCACTCACTCACTCACTCACAAGATTGTTTGTAAAGTAGCTACTCTGTGTCAGGTGCTCTCAGGTCCTTGGGATATAACAACGCATTCAAATACAATATCACACCACAGTTTGATGGGCGGACCTTAAACAGGCTCTGAGGAATGTCATAGGTGCGGGAATGGACATCTGTGTGGGGAGAGTGGAGGCACAATGGAAGGTTTCAGTTCTCATGATAGCTGTTGGGTTGTTGTTGTTGTTGTTGTTTTAAGGTTTATTGTTCCATTGCTTCAGCTTCTATCCCTTGGTCAGAAAGTGTCCATGCCTGTCTTTACTGGGAGATTGAGGGAGTATTTCTTGTTAGCTGTCTGGGGAATCATGAGGTTATGACTTCATCAGTTTTTGCCCTTTTATGTGTCTTCCTTCGAATTTGAATAGGTGGTCCAGTCTGGGAACAGGGAACCCTCTCCCTTTTGTGAAAGTGTACTGTCCTTGAAAAACCAGGGCCCACCCTCTACGGAGAGTTTAGCTGTGTGCTGACACTGCTGCACTCGAGTTTGTGTTCCACCTGGAAGGATTATGATAAGGTAGTGGTAAATTTCTCATGAATTCAACTTTAGTAACATAGCAGTAACTTATCACAAATATTTAAGAGAGACTACATTTCAGAAACAGAGACCACTTTTTCTGCATCAGCTCTTCTATTGGAGAACCTAGCCTAGTCAATATCTCAACAAATATTTGTTCAAAGCTGATTGTGTGCAAGATCTTTTCTGGGATTGCGTATGATGCAAAAATTATATAAAACATGATCACTGCCTTCAAGGAGATTATAAGTAAGTGTGATAAGACATATAAACTGTCATAAATATTGATAATTCAAGGGAGCGTATGGCTTAGTGAATGACAGGCTATCAAAACAGGCACTTAGAAGTATGTGTAGGCAACAGAGTGGTAAGGTAAAGAGGGAAGACCACTGGGCCTGAGCCATGGGAAGAAGCTGTATTTCCACCGGGCAAAATCGCAGAGTTGTCCTAAGCAGGGCAACAGAATGAGTGGAAAAGTATGACTTGAGCAATTAAGAATGTAGTCCAAATTCAGTGACATGTGGAGGTTATAGGAAATACAGATGATAAGGTTGGCAAAAAAGTTTGAGGCCAGACTGCAGTGAGTTTGAAATTTATTTGATAGGTAATAGGGAGCTCCTGAGGGCTTTTAAGTAGAGCAGAAATAGGATAAAAAGAGCAGCCTAGAAAGATGAATAGATAAACATGGGTTTGAAGTGGCCAGACTGAATGTAAAGAGGTAGTCATCGTGGTTGAGCATGTATTTTGTGCAGGCCCTGCCTAAACATGATCAATAATTATGTCATATAATCCTCAGAAGAGGAAGTACCATTGATGTTCCCATTTTAAAGATTAAGAAACGAAAACCCACAGAGGTTAAAGTCACTTGTTCCAGTTAAACCCAAATAACTAGCGGAGCCAGGAGGTGAACCCAAGGCTGTCTATTGCTGTCTGTGTTCTGCCACAGCTCCAGGCTTCTCCTTAGAGTGGTTGTTGCTTCTGCTGCTGCTGCAGTTACAGTGACTACTCAGAAAAATACCATGAGGGATGAGGATCTTAACTATGGTGATAAAGAAATTATAAATACAAGAGATAGCTCCATAACTTTTCAGGATGGACAATGTTTACATGCCTTATAAAATTTTTATGTTTACAATTCCTAATGTATCTCTTCATGTTCTCTCCCCACTCCCCATGATAAGAACCCATTAATTTGAATTTATTACTGTACCTTCTGCTTGAGATTTTTTTCTACTTCAAGACACCTCTTCAGTGATTTGTTTCATCAGTAATTCTTACTCAGTAAAGTCTGGGTCACCTTACAACAGAAATTTCACTGGAACCATATACATTTTCTTCCTGCTTTTGGCATGACTAAAAATGTATTGAAAAGGGATAAATACAATAAACTACGAACATTAAATGAATTTAATATGAGTGGCAAGGAGATTTGAATTTTAAACTGCTAACATTATAGTTACTTGAACTATTTCATATTTTATAATTCTTAGAGTAAAATTTGCCCAAATACAACATAATTTAGTGCCTGATTTTAGAAATGTGAATAAACCAAAACACTAGTTAAATTGGTCCACGTTGTCTGAAATAGCTGTAAACCCCAAGATTAATTTGTAAAGAAACTCAATAAACAAATGTCCCTATAGGACACCTGTTCATATTGTTTACACCAAATTCCTAAGTGGTCTGTCAGCATCTTAGCAAGAAGGAGATTTTCAAATGTGAACTCTTCCAGAAGTAAAGATGTTTAAATATTTAATGAAGTAGGAAATCACACATATTTGCCTCAGGCAGCTGCCCCACTGATACTGAATAAAAAATACTCATAGAGTATTTTATAAGAGCTATTAATATAGAGTTTAACTTCTCCACCTGAATTGTAGTTCAGATTCTGAATCTAGCTGCAGGTTAAATCCAAATTAAATGAGATGAGTAAGGAAGCTTCAGGAAACAGAGTTTGTGTGCTTCAAGGAGGAAGAAGCCACCTCGGAGAACTGGCTTACTCTGAAAATGCGCAAATGATCCTGAATGGTCTCTGTGCTCATTAGCACCCCTGCACACATTCTGCTATTCTCTCAGCACACTCTAGTCTCTTGAATCCTGTTTGGAAAGCAATGTTTCACTATTTCCCTCAAATCCAGGCCACTTTTATTTCTCTTCATCAAGACGGGTTGTCTCTAGGGGTCAAGATGGGCAGAGGTTATGTTGAGTCAGCAAAGACTCTCTGCTTGGCAGGTCATGGTCACACCCATTCCCGTAACTTCTCCCAGCATGCAAGAACTAGAGGCCACTGCCCAGCCTCTGAGTCAATGCCAGGTTGTTCTCTAGAATAGGCTGCTCCTGACCCAGTAACCAGCTCCGGAAGTTTCCAGGCTTCTCAAAGGAGCCTTCTTTTTGAAGGCTCCCACTTAGTGTTGTTGTCCCATATTTATATGTCAATGCAATTCTCTCTTTCCTGCTGATCAAGCCATTCTGTTCATGGGTGGCATGGAAGAGGTCATAAACTCTGCAACCCTTCTATGTGTCAAGAAAGACCTCTAGACTCTGCTGATGAAATACGTGACCCTAATTGCCTCTCCATGCCAATGGCAGACTCATTCCCTGGCTGTTTCTGACATTACCACCAGCTGAGCTAAACCAACAGGACCCAAGTTCCTCAGGGAGCACATTGTTTGGGCAATTAGTGGTTGAGCTCCATGGAAGTGTGATCCATGACTGTTGCTATGTAACAAACTGTCCCAAACTTAGTGGTATTAAACAACCATGTTATTATGCTCATGGATTCTGTGGGTCAGGAGTTTGGAAAAGACACGGTGGAAATGGCTTGTCTCTGTTCTTTGATGACTGTGACATAGGCTGGCAAGACCTGCGGGCTATGCCTGGCTCAGTGACTGGGCTCCGGGAACATCCGAAGCCTTGGGCACTTGCATGACTGGCAGTGGATGCTGCCTCTCGGTCAGGACCTCAGTGAGACTGGCAGCTGGTGCATCTACATGTGTCCATGTGGTTGCCCAGGCTTCCTTCTTCCCCACATGGAGACTGCATCCCAAGAGTGAGCAAGGCAAGTTGTGTGACTTTTTATGATCTAGTCTTGGAAGTTGCCTCTTCACTTTTTCTGTATTCTATTAGTCAACATAGCCATAAAGATCTGCTCAGGTTCAAGAAGAGCAGACCCATTATTCAATGGGAGGAGTGTCAAAGAATTTGTAGATTAAAAAAAATATGTTTGACACATTCAGTAATGCTGGGTTCCTGTCATTTTTTCTGGCATGTGGCTGGCACCTAACTGATTCATTTGACTGAATGCTCCAACTAGAATCATCACGCGATGTTCTTTTGTCCCCAACATGAAGAGAGTGCCCGGGTGACATTCCATGTATGCCAGCTGCATTGCACCAATTCTTTGGTTGTGACTGTGTGAATAGTTGCAGGCATCATTCTGTGCAGTTTCAAATACATTAGGCTCATTTAAGCCCCTACAAACCCCGTGAAACACGAAAGAAGAACATACTCCTACTCCCTTCCCAAGATTAAAACAAAATCCAGAATCTCTAAGCAAGGCCAATTGGTACTCAATTTTATCCCAAACCTGGTTTTCCACCAAAAGTTCTCTCATTTCATTTGTAGCTGTTTACTTTGCTGCTCCTGAATCCTTGGGAGGTAGAATTAAAGTTTCTGGGTGATGTTTTATTAAACATTTAAAGGAGAGGGGGCTCCTTTACAGCAGAGGCTTGCAAGCAGGTACAATTTTGCCCTCCAGGGAACATTTGGTAATATCTGGAGATACTGTTGATGATCACAACTAGGGGGTGGGTGCTGCTGGCATCTAGTGGGCAGAGGCCAGTGATGCTGCTGAACTTCCTGTAATGTACAGGATGCTCCCCCACACCAAAGAATTATGTGGCCCAAAATAGTGCCACTGTTGAGAAACGCTACTTTACAGGGGGTTTTATAATCCTTCTAATAAAATGAGGAAACTGGGGTTCAGAGAAGCTGAGTGACTTGCTTAAGATTCTACGACTAGTAAGTGATGAGCCAGAATGTAGACTCTCATCTTGAGATCTTCGGTCTCATGTCTTTATTTCCTATGGTACTTGAGCTGGCCTTGCCACCTGCCTGTAGAGAGAGGACTTGGAGTGGGGAGTGGGTATTCTTGCTTTCCTGGAATTCTGGGCATCCACCACACCCATCTAATGAGCAGAAGTCACTGGGATGGACATTGTGCTCCTGCAGTTTTCTTTACTCATTAGGATCCAGGGGCAGGGCTTACATGAGCAGAGTGAAGATTTCGGTAAGGCCTGGGTGGGAACTGGACTCTAACCTCCCAGATTGAGACTTGTAAATAACAACTGAAAAACTAGAGTACAGGGTGTGTGTGTGTGTGTGTGTGTGTGTGTGTGTGTGTGTGGTGTGTGTGTGTGTGTGTGTGGTGTGTGTGTGTGTGTGGGTTCTGGGTGTGGTGTGGGAGGGAAGTAAGATCTTATCCCACAACAATAAGCAAACAGCTAATTACTTGTAATTTTGGAGATAATTGTTTTCTCCTCCTGCAAACATGCCAAACAGGAAATTAATTTAAACCCCAGAAAGTTCGAATCATCTGCAGATTGTCAGGAAAGAAACACTCATTATCCCTTTAGAGCCCCCATCATATCTAACAGGCAGGCTGAAAAGTGCAGCTGCAGCACAGGGCTGCCACCTCTGTGCGAGGTCCCCCCACTGGCTGGTGGCTGGAGAGTAACAGGACGGAGCCTCTAGCAGAGGCAGGACCGAGGCAGGCAGACGGGGCCCAGCTTCCCATTGACACCTGATTCATGCCACCTGATGCAGAATGTCTCGCTGTGAGTCATCCTTGCTGATAGACCCATTCATCACTTTGAATTCCATGTCAGTGCAAGAGCTGGCTTCATTCGGCCTTGGATAAATGAGTCTTCGGGTAATAGATGACAGTTAAAATGTCAGGCAAATGTTATCTCCAGTGAAAGACTTGGCTGTGCCTGCTTAGTCTGTTTTGCTTCTCAGCTTAAGGCAGTCTCTCTTCACTTCTAAGAGGGAGGATGAACACAATCCAGATTGTTCATTTAGGTGAAGCATCTTCCTCCTCCTAACTTCTCACTGCTCGTGGGCCCAAGTTCACCAGGGAAAGCCTTCGAGGGTTGAGCAACAAAAGGAATGGGCTGCCCTGCCTTCCGAACCCAAGCAACCCGTGCATACAGTGTTTTTACTGTTCTGGAAAGAATGAAGCATTCATAAGCCCTTCCATTTTCAAGAAAAAAATTTCCTGTGACATTTTAATCCCCTTTTGTGCTGGAGAATTTTTAGAGTTTTCTCCTGCCAGTCATCTCAAATGTTTTGTATCTTTCCCTTTTAGCTGAATTGCGTATTATGAGCCATGACCCACAATAAAAAATAATGCCACTGTTATTGAATGAAAGTCTCGTTCTTTGGGTTATTCTGGGCTATGGGGTCAGCATATAAATGCTGACCTCTGAAAGTCCAAAGATGTTATCTAGTTGAGGCTTATGCCGGGAGAACAAAAATGAGCTGTGAGATGAAAATGACCACCTGGGATCTCCAATTTGGTTTATGTTTCCGTGAAATAGTTTCTATAAATGATATGAGTGGGTGCCACTGCATTTTCTCTAAAAGGAGAGCTGGCTTATTTCTGAGATCTCTTGTCTGTGTATGGAATTTTTGTAGATACTCTCTATCTAAATTGGGGTTCTCAATCTCCCCACTATCGACATTTGGGGGCCAGGTAATTGTTTTTTGTGGGGACTGTCCTATGCATTGTGGGATGCTAAGAGGCATCCATAGTTTTTACCTCTGGATACCAGAAGAGATCTAACCCACAAGTTGTGAAAACCAAACATGTCTCCAGACATTGCCCTGTGTTCTCAGGGGAGCAAAAATCCCTGCAGATGAGAACCATTGGGCTAAATAAAAATAAGCATCCCTAGATAGATACAAATGAATTCATTCCTTTGTTCAATATTTTAACAAATGTCTCTTAAATGTCTTCTGTGTACCAGAGTCTTCTTTGAAGATTGTAAATTGAGAGATGACTAGATCATAGTTATTGCCCTATAGGGACTTGGAGAGAAGACAGGCATGAATCTAAATAATTACACCAGGAATGCCCTCTAATGAAGATGGGAAGGACGTGGCTTAGGAGTTCAGAGGAATAAGTGTTAACTCTTCTTGAACTTATCAGATTTCCTGAAAATTCTGATTCTCCATTTATTCAGGAAGCACTTATGTTTTCAAGGGAAAAAAATCCTGTTTATTAAGATATTACACTACAGAGAGTTTCAAAGTCAAACTTATGAATTCTTTTATGTAAATGTTTTGGTAAGGTAAATTTTGGTTTCAAATGTAGATAAAAGAAGTCGCAATATCTAGATATTAGTTGATGTACAAAACATATACATGAAAGGCTCTGAATGAACGGATTGGGTAATAGCGGTTCAAAGGGCTGAGTGAGCCCTGAGCTTGGACAGTGTCCAGGCTCTGTCTTAGGAAAGTGTCTGCCATGCTTTGAAGTCACAATTTTGAACCTTTGTTCACAGTAACAGACAAAAGTGGATGTTTACACTTCCTGGGGCTTCAGATTTGATGACCTCCCCCGTAAAATGTAGAGGGCAGTAAGATGAAACAGAAATAGACCTGCCTCCACTGTTGAAGCAGCGTTGGCAATGGCTGCCCACTGTGAGCTGCGGCAAGCACAGCTCCCAGACCACCAGCTGGAAATCCACCCCTTTCTCTTACATTGCAAATAAGTGCGAAAGATGCTATGATAAGGTTTTGAATCTATGGCAAATGTATATTTGAAATCCTTTGTATGTTTTAACTATGTGGGAGGTACTGTGATGTAATCATGAAGAACACTAGCTGGAAAGTTAGAAAGACCTGGGTTAGAACCCAGGCTCCACCAGGCCTAGATGTTTGACCATGGACCAGTTATCTAACCCCATGCTGCCTCAGGTTCTTTGTAGAAATTAGACTAATACTTCCCACCTCAAAGGATTATTATGAGGTAATTATAGGAGATATTTTAACTGTCTATTTTTTTTTTTTTTTTTTTTTTTTTTTTTGGAGATGGAATCTCACTTTCTTACCCAGGCTGGAGTGCAGTGGCACGATCTCGGCTCACTGCAACTTCCGCCTCCTGAGTTCAAGCAATTATCCTGCCTTAGCTTCCTGAGTAGCGGGTCCCTCCCATGACATGTGGGAATTATAGGAGCTACAGTTCAAGATGAGATTTGGGTAGGGATACAGCCAAACCATATTAATATGGAAGGTCATCATTGCCTAGGAAGTGCCTGCATAAATAGATATAAGTCGAGCTTTTAATTTGCTTTCAGTTCAGGTTAAATTTGGAATATTGGTAATGATTTTTAAACTCAAGCAAGCGTATTATCACTTTTTGGCGATTTCCTAGGCCTAACTGAACCATAAACAGAGGATTCCTTTGCTCTTGATCTTTTGAGACCTAATAAGAATGCACAAACCACTTTCAGTGCTCTCTTTGCATGACAACTATGTAGATGTGATGGAGTCTGGCAATGTCAAAAGAAAGGAAGCATCCTCTACCCAGGGTTGAGATTGCATCAGATCATGGGAACTGACACCAAAGCCAGTGTGAAGTTTAAGAGTGGAGGCATTGCTGAGAGTCCCATTTTGAAGAGGTCCTTTTTATTCCTGTGCACATTCTTGCCCAATATCCTCCTTACTGATATATGCTTCTCTATTAATTTTTAATTTCTACCAAAATCTCAGAAAGAAGACACTGTCAGTCCCTATGAAAACAAGGACTGTAACAATCTCACCAGTTTGTTTCTCAAAAGATAATTTTTCTCATCCATTCCTGCATTTATTCATTCAACATTTATTCAGCAACTGTTAGATGCTGGGCAAGACAAGATGTGGGCCCCACCCTCCAGGAGCTTCCGTTCTAGTGGGGGCAGGGGAGAAAGGGAGGGAGGTAGAGAGGTAATGATAGTACAGGACAGAAGTACAAGGGTAGGCATTAGTGCAGGATCCAAGGGGAGCTCCAGAATCCATACTAAATGCTTAGGGAAGGCTTCCAAGATTAGGCAATGTTCCTGTTGACTTTTGAAAGAGACAGCCCAGCAAAGATAGAACAGAAAGATGTTGTTTTCCAACAGTATGGCACAACACTTGAAGAACAGGAAGACACTTATAGGAGAAAGATCTCATGTGCTGTAGTCAAGCACAGTGAGAGAGCATGGTCTGTTCTAGGAAGAGCAAATTAAGGAGAAACGTTGTTTTCTGTATGGAAGCAAAGGCCTAGATAGGTCACTGTGGCTCCAGAGTTGAGCATGCATTGCAGAATTCCATCGCACTGATCCCTGTTATCCTTCTCCAAATCAGCCTGACCATAAAAGGGTTTGTGGCTCTATTTAGTCCTTGTGTAAGAAAAACTACACATAAAGATTTAATTGAAAATAATTGCAAGAATGGTTCTCGGAAATATTCCACTACTCTGCATTTAGAAATAGCCTGAAATGTTTTGTAATCCATCCGCATGCCTTCCAGCTAGAGAGCGTGCAAATAATACACACTGAAAAGGCCACTCTTTTTTTTCTTTCTTTCTTCCTAATCTCCAGCATTGACGATTGCATGGTGTCTTGTGTGTTTCTGGTCTTCATAGCCATTAAACTATTTCTAAGTTGAATCGAAATCCAATTGAAACCTGTTCTTTTTTGCTCTTCTTCTATTGAGAACACAGAACAACTGCTCTCTAGCACATCTATTTTTTTAGGAAAATGGTTATGGAAGCATTCACTCCAATCACATAATATGGGTGGGCAATTGCTTGCTTTAACTATGCCAGATAAAAGATGACCCCCAATTCTCCATGGCAACCAGAATCATTGACGATCAAGCCAGAGGAAGATGCTTTGTGTAAATTGTGTAGCTAGAAGGAGATTTGCAAATGAGGGGACTCTCACTGGCTTAACCCAAGAAGCTGATAAAGGGGAGCTGTCCATTTAAAATGCATCAGAGCCTTATCACATTCATATAAAACAAAATGACTAAATGAAGCAGCTGGAAGATTATAGTGAGTTTTAATTATCTTTTAATAGCCAAAGGGCTCTTGCCAACACATGCTGATAACCTGTCACTTGTTATGTGTCATATAATCTCCATTTATGAGTCTCAGCTGTTACAAATTGAAAATATATTTACAGTGATGATCTTTCCTTGTTAAATGCAAATTCCCAGAAATGTTCAAACTGCAAGGTATCCTCACAGTTTTGTTTCTGTTACCCTCTTGTGTGGAACTGAAAAGGCTGGTAATACTAAACAAATAATAATAACCAACCTTCTTCTTGTTCATAATTTATGACTCTCATTATGAGTATAATAATACCAATTCTTAAAAAGTAAGGGTAAAATAATTCCTGAGGCTCGGAGATTATATTTCTGAAATTGCTTACAAATCCTTTTTTAATGGTAATCCACATTCTTTTCAAATCTGCCTGCCACCTTCTCCTCCTCTCCTTAGGTGTATCCATCTCAAATGTCTTCAGGCTCCAGGGCTCCAAGGCAGCTGTTGTGATGTCATTCATATTCCCTCTATATTCCTTAGATAGATAGGTAAAGATATAGGTATAGATATAGGTACACTTTTATATACCATGCTTGGCATTCAGTACATGTGGGATCAAATGAGAAAAAGTCTTGCAAAGTTGCTGACCCCTTCTACTTGTCTTCTTGCCTTGACCTCACTGGTATCTCATTTCTCCACTTCTCTTGACTATTTTTACTGATGTCCTTGGTAGCAGCTCTTATTCCTCTGCCCAGCTCTGTGTTTCCCAAGATTTAGTTCCCATTCACGGTCTTATTACCAAATTTACATGGATAATTCCCAGATCTACATCTTCAGGTCAGACTTTGCACCTTTTTTCCAGTTCTATATGTCAAATGGCCTTAATTGAACATCTTTAATTATATAGTCATGATCTCTTCCAATCAACAAGTTTAACAACTGAATATGTTAATTTTATGTCTGAAAACTTTTCCTGTTTTGGTTAGAGCTTCATTTGCTCTGCCTATCTTCTTGATAAGAAACTTTGTGTTATTTTGTAGCTTTTGTATCTGTATATAGTGAGTCTGTAAGGACTACCTTCGAGATCTGGCATAAAGATTAAATTATTCTTTATTTCCACTGCAAACATTGTGGTTCAAATACAGAAACTTGTCTATTTACTTTCAACTTAAAAAATTTAATATATAAACAAATTATACTTTATTGAAATCTTCATCAGTCCTGCTCATCACCTACAGATGGGGTTAGCAGCAATGAGTCAACATTTTTGTTTCTGCCATCTTGTTTGTTAACATGCTTGTCTCATTTAAGCTTGACTAGGAAGGTTTTTTGCAGTCATTTTGAACTGATTCTGGTTTGTTAAATGCAAAGCAGTATTCATTCAGAATTTAAAAGCAGTCCAAAGTTCTATTAAGAAAAAAATACCCCTATGATTACCATGGAAACAAAAGCAGATGTTTCAAAAAAATTTTAAAGAGAAGAAAATGTGCTGCATTGTGGACTTGGGATGAATAGTTTGCTAGCTGCTGAACTGTCAATGTGCAGATGGGTTCTGAAGGAACAGAAGTAAATAATAGAACAAGTGAAAACTGTGGGGCCTGGGTACCTGGCGATCATTTGCAAGAGGGGAGGAAGTGAGGCGGACACAATGGCAACACTGCTGACTGTAGGGCTGGAGGAGCAGCCTCTTAGTCACCAGGGCCAGCAGGAGCCCTCTCAGGAAGGCCAAGCCAGCGAGGGTGCAGGTAATGAAATGCACATCATTGACCCAGGATCATTTCTTAGTTCCCATGCCTGTAAAAATCTGCACATCAGAGTGGTCACAGCCCAGGGCTGGTGACAGGTTCAAGGCACGTTCAGAATTTGGGACGCCACGAAGCCAAATTTGAAAATTCATTTTGAAGATGAATCCTTTGTTATTGTTGAGTGTATACTTGGCTCCTTTAGTATTTCAGTAGGCTTCGTTAATGAACACATTTGGAAAGTGGTCAGATGAAGATAATCAACTTATGTACGTATATTTATGCTTTTTACTTATACTTGATATAAAAATTGACCTGCATACATGTGCTCTTTCTTTAGTGCTTATGAAGAGTCTTATACTACCTGTAGACCATCATGATATGTGTCAGTTTGGGGAACATGAGCAGAAGGGCCAGTAATTAGTGTTAGCTCCTCAACTCAGAGTAGATAGAACTCCTGGAGGTCTCTTCCCTGCACAGTTGCAAGCAAGGGTTTGTGCCTTTGCCATGAGCCGTCCCCTCCCTGCCCTGGAGGGAGTGTGGCAGAAATGAAGTTAAGGATGGAAATCTCTTTATGCACAACCCTTGTTTGTTGGGGAGGAACAGGCATTTTGGGGCTCACTCTGGTTCAGTCTGATTTTTTTCTGTCTCTAGCAGCCTCAGTAGGTATGGCCTTTGTAGTAAGAAGAGAGGAATCATCTCTGTGAAAAAACTTACCATCAAGGCACACTGTACTATGAAAACCCTCCCTTCCCATTCACCACCACATCTACTAGGCTGGGAGAGGGTGGACAGGGGTATGGTTGATGGCAACAGGGTGTGCGGGCCCTGGAGGATGGAGTTTGGCCCAGTTGTGAGCGGTTCTCTTTAGAGAGGGTGGTGCTGGATAAATATTTTTCTTAGCTTTGATAATAATAGTGAAAGTCCCTCTCAGCATCCTAAAGGTGAGGATTTATCCATCTCTTACCATAAGCCAAGAAGAGTTGTGACACTGGGGTCCCTCTGAGTAGTATGAAGGATACACACATCAGCTTACACATCTGTATGAGGCTTTCAACTTTGTTGTATTCACAGTGAAATGGGAGAGTTCCCTGGTCCCCCTCGTAGGATGTGCAACAAGGGTGTGGCTCACCTGCTCGGTCTCTGAACCTGATCAAACCTCTGAGGGGAGGGGGAGCACACAGATGGACAGGTATAGGAGCCCAAGTGGTCGTGTGTTACAGTGTGCCCTTTTAGCCCTGCTGTCCACAGATAGTGTGAGTGTTATCCAGCTCAGTGGACCCTCTGCCTTTTCTCAAGGGCAGACGGCCAGTGTGACAGCTTTCTGTATCCTGAGCTCTTGTCCAGCATCCTGGAAGAATCAAGTCACACACAGACTTGAAGGATGAATGTGGGAGTTTTATTGAGTGATGGAGGTGGCTCTCAGTGGGATGGATGGGGAGCCAAAGAGGGGTTGGAGTGGGAACATGATCTTCCCTTGAAGCCTGGCCGTCCAGCAGCCAAACTCCTCTCTGACCACCCCCAGCCAAACTCATCTCAGCATTCAGACATCCCTCCTCTTCTCTCTTTCTCTGCCACGTCATTCCACAGTTCGTGTGCTTCTCTCCTCACCTACAGGTCTGCTTCTGGAGCTTGGGTTTCGGGATTTATATGGGTACAGGATAGGGGGGCATGGCAGGCCAAAAGGACATGAAAACAGAAATGCTGTTCCCACTTAGGGCTGTGGGTCTTCAGGCTTGATGGTAGGGCCTTTGTCGGGGAATCACCCCCTGGTATCCAATATTTCCCTGCCTCCTGCCCATATCAACAGAATACTTTCAAATGCTAGAATATAGGCAACAGCTATGAAGGGATTGAGAGACCTAAAACAATACTCAACAAATCAGCAATAATGACAACTCAGCACAGTGACACTGTCTCACAGAGCCTGTAAAGGTGCTCACCTGTGTCACACACACGTGTTCCCTCTCCAACACTGTTAAGCCTATTGTCCTGACTACCCCTTGGCATATCCACTCTGTTGAGGTGTACAAATTGTCCTCTTTGCTGCTGACTTGACATCATGCTGTGCCTCTGACCTCAGTCCGCTTTGCCACCCACTCCCCCATCAGCCTAGTGTCCTATCTGCTGGGGACCAACCAGCCCACTTTGTCTGAGATTCAATAGTTTCCAGAGACATTAGGCTTTCAGTGTTAAAATGAGGATCACTCCAGGCAAAGCGGGATGGCTGGTCACCCTGTGTGTGACAGACTGTGCATCTGAATAGTGCGTATATTCAACTGCAGCACTAATACATTTTACAATTTGATCACGAATTGACAGCACACCTGGACAGGGTGTTCCCCCACGGTCTGTGGCAGGCCTGTTGAAAAATCTTCATTTATGTTTTGTTCATTGCTCATCAAATTTGTTTCCATTCAAGAGAGGCCTTTATTTTTATCCCATTCAGTCTAGGCATCATCTTTAGATCGTACTATTTTGAAAGTTCAATTTCAGGCTTTGATGATATGCTTATAAATCAGAGCTACCCTTGACATAAATCAGTAGGATCAACGCCATACATTGAAGGGGGTCACCGTGGTCTCGGGGGCCACATGAAGCAGACACAGCTGTACAGCTGTCAGCAGAGGTGGCCGAGAAGGCATCCCTGCCCTCATCACTGACCAGCAGCCTTGGCCTTCACAAGGAGGTCCCCCTCACCCAGCAGTGCTGCAGCTAGAGCCCAACAGCATGCTTCATCTTATAAATACACGCTGCGGCCCTTGTTGTAGGTGGAACCTTCATTTAGTGCTCAACTTAAGTTCTGTGTGGATAATTGTGTTCTTTGGGGTAATTGTGTTTTTCCTGGATGAAGCATGTACTGCATATATTATTTCCAGGCATGTTTACGCTGTCCATTGGCTTAATATAGCTTTTAAAATGGTCTGTGTGTTAACACCTATTCTTAATTGCCAGAATTTGAACTCAAGGGCAAGAATAGTGAACATGACACCACAAATCCGTGTTCGAAGGAGGAATACAGCACCTGTCTTTCTACCGAGGTCTAAGAAGTCTTTTAGGAAGTCCAGCTGTCCATAGTCATTGCCTTAAGACCATAAAAACTATCCTTTCAGCAGGACTACAATGATGGTAGGCAAAGAACACACATGGTGTTCTGGAGGCATAAAGGTAGGGCTCTTTTCTGGTTCATGGAAATACCACATGATACTAGGATCTAAGTATCATGGGAAAATTGTTTGGTGGTGACCTTTTTATATGTCCCTAAAATAATCCAAAAAACGGAAAATGACTGGGTCAGATCATCTGTGACATGGGCCCAAGGTCAGTACCTTAGGGAAGCTCGCTTGGTGGGTGATGTGCTCACTGTCTTCTTTAACCCACCAGCTCTCTAACATTCTCAGGCAAAGGCAACACATTTTCATCCTTTACAACCCTCATCATACCACCTACTGGCACTGTAAAACTTCTGCAACTTGCATCAAATCCAATTTTATTGGAAAAGTACTTTCAGATACAAATCTTGCTAAATGATTTGATGTGGGAAAAGTTAGAAAAATGTCTAAGCAAACCTTCTCCTGGATCAGTCTTCAATTGTGTGATTTCGAGCAATTCTTCCATAATTCAAGTGAAACACACACCTGCTGGGTCAATACTATTGCTAGTGACAAAATTGGTTTCCCTCTGACGGCTTCAACGTTATGTTGGAAGCCCTGCATGTGCAGATCTTAAAGATTGAGATTTATAAAGTGAGAACTGTTCAAAGCTGAAACTGGTTGTTTAGTCCATTTGAAAGTATGCGGAAGGGAGGGACCCGAATACAGCCCATAGAGTGAAAATCTTCTCCGTCACTCACTGTGGTTAGAAACAAATGACAGAGGGCTGTTGTGCAGCTATTTCAGTATTGTAAATGGAACATCTAGCACTCTGTTATCACTGCTCCCAGGGCAGCCTCTTGAGGCCCTTGGGCCATCCCAGCCTCACCATGTTCTCCTCTCCATGTTGTCAAAAATAGGCAGGACGTAGGAGTGTGGCAACCGGAGAGGGATTAACGGCAGGGAGTTCCAAATAAAGGGCAGCCTCTGAGCTATAAATGCTGCTCACAATTTTGGATACATCATATACATAACCAGAATACATTGAATTAGAAGATGATGGTCTTTCCTTTTTAGTGCCAGAGGGCCATTTATCATGTAGGAAATATTTAATGTAGTAATGATAGGAGTACCTTATTTAACGTGTGATTATTTTTATATCTATTTTATGTCTTTAGCCTTTCAGGATGAATAAAGCTTATCGTTTTGATTTTCAGCCTTTACCAGAACTCTGAAGAAGTAAGGTTTTGCTAGTTTGTCTGTTTTGGAAAGGAAGGGAATTTACTTTGAAATTGTGTTCAGGATTAGGTGTTACTCATTTAATGTAAGTAGCAGCCTTACTTGACAAGCTCAATAGGGTGGTAAATCTGAGGTTTGCAGAGTAGACTTTTAAAATTCCCATCTAACATTAAAAATGTATTTCATTATAGCTTACCATCAAGGGAGGAGCTAACCCAACATATAGATATGCCCATACTTTACACAAACAGCCAATTAGACATATGTATTTTCTTTTGATGAAAAGAGAAGCTTTTGGAAATGCAAACATGTGCATCCACTTACTAACAGTCTACCAGCCTCTTATGTGGGACTGACATAATGATGTCTTGTGCACTTCCTCTTTTAAAATACAAAAATAAATGACACTGAGACCAAAAGCTCTGCAAATTAGTGGCTATTCAGGCTTGATAACTGTACTGAATGCACATGGTTTTCTGATGATGGCCACAGCTGGGGGATGAATCATCCTAACCTGGCAGACTGTTTTAGTAAACCTTTCATTTTAATGAAGTGATTCACTTGGAAAGAGGGGCAATGCAGCGAGCATAAGGCCCAGATACTTCCTTCAGCAGCCCAGAATGGCTCAGAGCCACAGAATCTTGTCATTTGATCATCCTGGCAGCCTTGAAAGTGAAAGAATCCCAGGCGGCCTGTCAACCTCAGTGGGTCCTACCTCCTGTAGACCAGATGTTTGTGCAGCATCATCTCCCCTCATGCTCACAAAAATCCTGTGAGGTTGATGTTATGATATTTTATAAATAAAAACATGAGGCTCAGAGAAGTTAAATAACTTACAACTCAGGCATCTTAGATTCTACACTGTATGTGTTGCTGTTCCTTGATCTTATCTTGTTCTCTCTTCTTCCTCTACCTATAATGTCTCCCTTCCCTTCCCTTCCTTATCCTATTCCCATTTCTCCCATCCTTCTATGCTTTCACTTATTCAAAGCATATTGAGCTTCCACACCGTGCCATGCCCTATGATAAATGCCAGGATCCAGTAATGAACAAGACAGACTTAAGTCTTGTCCTCATACAGTTTATGATCTAGCAAACAAGAACAGATGTGTGTTCAAATAGAGACTAAAGAACATGGGAGGAGGGGCAAGACATCTGGAAGGGATGCTTCATAGGAAGATAGCAAGTGTATTGGTTGACAGACAGACTGAGAATATTTAAAGATTTCAACAGGATGGGTCAATGGGCCAAAATCACTGGTTGAAATTACACAGGAATAAATGTAAATCTGCCATTTCATATTATATAAATACAGAACTGGGACCACATGACTTCATAGGGTTCCAAGTGATGTTTGAAGCCTCAGCAATATGAAATAATGCCTTTAAAAGGATGCAGTCTTAGGCTGTATCTGTACCAGCATGGGTTCCAGAGTGAAGTTGCTTGTAATTCCATGCCACATCTGCAACTCTCTGCAGGGCTTTCTTGTTTTAAGGGAGACATTGGTTACAAGACAGTGAATACTGTTTTTGCGAGAATAAAATTCTCCAGAATTATATATTTCCCTTGGTAGAAGGTGAGAGACACACACTTAATTCTTATTCATTCCTCTCTGCTAATGAGCTTTCCTATAGGGAACTTTTGGCTTGGTAGATATGAACTAGGAGGAGATAATTGGCCCCCCAAAGTAACTGACTTTCCTTAACAATACCTAGCAATGTCTACTGCTCAGAATTTTCAGAGAATTATTTTCCAGATTTTTTTTTATTGTTGTTGCTCTTTTAGTCTGATTGAGGAAACAAAATAAGCGTGTGTAAAGCTACTGTAAAAGAACATAATTAGTTTATGATGGGGGCTGGGCACAGTGGCTCATGCCTGTAATCCCAACACTTGGAAGGCTGAGACAGGGGGATCACTTGAGCCCGGGAGTTCAAGACCAGCCTGAGCAGCGTAGTGAGACCTGATCTCTATAAAAAATCAAAAAAATTAGGCAAGCATGGTGGCAAATGCCTGTAGTCCCAGCTACCCAGGAGGCTGAGGTGGGACTATTGTTTAATCCTGGGAGGTAGAGGTTGCAGTGAGCCGAGATGGCACCACTGCACTCTGGCCTGGGTGACACAGTAAGACCCTGTCTCTAACAAAATAAATAAATAAATAAATAAATAAATAAATAAATAAATAAATAAAATAACAGATAATTGGTGTATGATGGCATTAGGAAGAAACGAAAGGGAGACAGTTTGAGGAAGTGGAAAGGATACTGTCATTGGAATTAAACATGCAGATTTAAATACCAGCTATACCTGTATTAATTGATACAGACAGGTTACTTAACATTCTCTGAGGCTTAGTTTCCTTAATTGCAAAATGGTATACAAATATCTGCATTGTACGATTGTTGCAGAGATTAGAAATAATATTGGCAAATTCATGACCAAAAAGCCTGGCACATTGTAGGTGGCTAAGGAAACCTTGAGAAAAGAAATCATTCAAAGAAAGGAGGTGGAGTCAAAGACGAATTCTTGGAAGAAATGCTTTTTAGATTCATACTTAAGAAATCATAGACATAGACTGACTGAATATTAAGAAACCCATTACAGACAGAAGAAACAGTGACAAAATGAAGAAGTAAGGTCAAGGCCTTGTGTAGATACTATTGTGTTTTCTTTTTGGTCAACTGAGTCATCATGCGTTAGTGTGTTCTCTTAGGATTGGAATTTATTGACAGCTGCTTGTGGCCAGTGATAACCTCTGTGTGTCTGTCGATTTCCCTGCTTCGAAATCCTCCTACCATTTAGGAAATGATGTTATCGTGTTCCCAACTTTTTTTTCCTCATTTTAATGTATAAAGCTAGCAGTCATTTCAATGTCATGTAGCATGTCACCTATTTTTCATGAAACACATTTGCAATGGCTGCCTTTAAAGTATAGTACTCATTTATCTTCCTTTATCAGAAATATCTGGCAAGGGGAACAAGGAGTTTTGTTTTCTTTTCTCTTCTTTAGTAGAAATGATTTCCCAACTTATTAGTGAAAAGTAGCTTATTTAAAATTTATTGTTTTAAAGAAAACTAGATGATATGTTCAACTTGCCACCCTAAAATCTAAGACCAGGGAGCATCAAGCTCATTCAATAAATACAACTAACAATTTAAAATATTATGTAATTCAGGTGTTTTGGGAACACGCAAACACTGAATAAGGGAAAGGATAATGGTGAGAAAGAAACAAAGTGACTGGAGAAGTGGAGGAAGAAGAAAAATCAAAATATGGGAAGCAAAAGGGGAAAGGAATGGGAGGAATACCAAAACAAAAGAAGATAAATGAAGGAGAAAAGAAAGACAAAAAACAGGGAAGAGGAATAGAGGGATGGGGGAGCAGTGTGGAGTGGGGGTCACTGTACCTAAGGCCAGAGGCCCTGCTGTTCCTTCCCCACCCATCATTCAAGTCTGGAACCCAACTGGTAGGTAACACTGGAAGCTACAGCTCACAAATCTCTTAATGCTCTCACGTGCCCAGGATCGCCATAGACTTCCAGTTTTAAGTAGTGACTAAAAATTCCTTTGTTATTAAAAGTCTATTAAGTTACATTCCTTTATTTTTCCTTTTTTATCTTCTTCTTTTTTTTTTAGAGAGAAGTTCTCACTCTGTCGCCCAGGCTGGAGTGCAGTGGCAGGATTATAGCTCACCACAGCTGGTGGCCACCACACCCAGCTAATTTTTTATTTTTTGTAGAAATGAGGTCTCACTATGTTGCCCAGGCTGGTCTTGAACTCCTGGACTCAAGCAATCCTCCTGTCTTGGCCTCCCAAAGTGCTAGGATTACAGGCATGAGCCACCATGCCCAGCCTTCTTCTTCTTAACGATAGCCCTAACTCATTCGAAAGTCAAGACAATAATAGAAATGTAAGTTTAAAATGTTATATGCCCATTTATTCAAAATTAATATTTTTAGCCTCATTGAGTCTTAAAGTGCAGTATATAAGGACCCCCCAGAAGATGAGGTAAATCACCGACATGAAAAGCCCTTTGTGTCAGTGGTCCCCAACCTTGTTAGCACGTCAGCATTACCTGGCCATTCATGAAAACCTGGGGTGTCTGGGCACCTCAACTGAGAGTGGTTTGAATTGGGGTCTCAGCACTCGTCATTTTGTAAGCATCTCAGGTGATGGGAAGTTCAGCCAGTGCTGAGAATTGTGCCTTTTGGGCGATAGCAGTAGAGTGAGTGAATCACGGTTCCAGCACTTACAAGTGAGGGCCATTCATATACATATATAACTGGGATATCTATTATATAGCAAATTGAAAAGTTGTATATACAATAGATATGTAATATATTTGATATTGTACTTGATATTATATTTGGTGTCTGTTATATATACAGCAAATTGCAAAAATATATGATAGAAATATATATTATATCTAATATAACGTATATTAGGCACCCTGAAACATGTTATGAAAAGACTAGCTCCAAAAAATGAGAGGGCACTGGTCATATGGAGCAGTTGTCCTGGCGACGGCGTTGCAGAGACCTCATGTTGAATTCGTGTCTGCTTGTCCATCATCTGAGCACAGTGCTCATCACGTTGCCCCCATCGCCTGCTGAATTGAGTACTAAGTCCCCACTCAGAGTGTCCCTCCATTCTGACTCTCTGCCGCCTGGTATCTTGGCTCCAGACAAACCAAGTCGCACTTTCTCTTCTGGACTTTTTTCCAGCCGTTTTATTTATTTATTTATTTATTTATTTATTTATCCGAGACTGAGTCTCACTCTGTCACCCAGGCTGGAGTGCAGTGGTGTGATCTTGGCTCACTGCAACCTCCGCCTCCAGGGTTCAAGCCATTCTCCTGCCTCAGCCTCCCAAGTAGCTAGGACTACAGGCATGTGTCACCACACTCAGCTAATTTTTGTATTTTTAGTAGAGACGGGGTTTCACCATGTTGGCCAGGCTGGTCTCGAACTCCTGACCTCAGGCGATCCACCTGCCTCGGCCTCCCAAAGTGCTGGGATTACAGGCATGAGCCACCACACCCAGCCCAGCCCGTCCTTTAAACTGGACCAATCTAGAACTCTCTCCATAACCACACCCTTGTCACTGTCTTTTGAAATTTTATTCATCCTTCAAGGTCTTCTTCCAAGAAGCAATCTTAATTCTCTTGCCAACAGATAATTCTTTTTGCTTTTGAAATCCCACCACATAGTGTTTTATTCTCTCCTCTCTCTCTCTCTTAGTTTTTGTTTTTGTTTTATGGTCATCAATATTTTTATTATTTTATTTGTCTAATAAGCTGAGTGAAGGTTTAGAATATCTTCTATATCTTTGGATCCTTGTTGGATCTACCTAGCACAGTGTTTTGCACAGAAAGTGCTCAACAAATATTTATTCAATAGAATTAATAAAATTTTTAAAAAGATGTTGATAGGGGTATGAAACCCATTGAAATATGAAACTTAAATTTAAGCAGGTGTGATTGTTGAAACAAATGGCTGGTTTTAGAAGATGCTTGTCTGTTCCTAGACATACAGACTTAGACAAAGATACAGCCCTGAGAAGCTCAGGTGGACTAGAGATGTGTGTGTGCCTGTCTGGGGTACATTAGGTGCATAGAAAGTGAATGAATAGGTAACGTTCTAGCCAACCCTGACTTAATGATGGTAGCGCTTTCCTGTTTTGTGAAGCAACACAGTCACTTATTCATCTTAAGTCACTTCTCCTTACCTCTCTTTGATGCGCATGTCTTAAATTATAACCCTGGGATTTATTATCTTTTGCTTCAAGAGACAGATAAAGCATCTATGTCTATGAACACAGTGCAGTTGCCCTTCTACCCACACACTAAAAAATGAATTAAAAAATTGCCAAGCTTGAGCTTATTCATTACAATGTTTCTCTGGATAACAGGCCCACCCCATCCCTTCCTGCACCCTTCAAATATCCTTACTTGTACAGTGAATAAAATGTAATTTTATTGTCCTTAGGCTATATCATTCTTCTGCTCACAGTAACCATGGGCATGCATTTAAAAGTAGAATCTGGCCTCTTGAGTTTACCAGTTAATTTAATCAACTCCCTATAAATTACTTTACAAAAAAGGTTGGGGGAGAATGAAAGAAAAGAAAATCTATTTTAGAAACAAAAATGTATCTGTGCAGCTTTGTTTTCTCATGGAAGACAAAGGCCCTTTCCAATAGGACAGAATGACAGTTCCACTTATCTTGGCTGCACAGAAATTAGATCAGTAACATATTTTCTGTTGAAGAAGAAACCTTATCTTAGTGGCTCCATTTCAGAATCAATCATCTGCATTTCAGTCCTGCCCCTTCTCACAAGCAGGGAACATTATACAATTTGTATGTTTCAATTAGTTTGCCATAAAAAATGAGTAGCTCAAGGGCATTAGTCTATTACTGGTATCCAGCCCTGTTTTCTTTTGCCAAATGACATTCTGAAAGCCTCCATTCTGAGCATAATCACCTTAGGGTGCCCACAGAATGTGGCCCCAGATGATTCAATTACAGCTAGAAGTTGTTCTCTTCCCAAAGCACGAGTCTTTTGCATTCACAGGATATTTTTTCTTTCATAAACATTCCTGCGAGAATGGAAGTGCAGATGAAGATTGTGTTCTGTCTTCTTCTTGTCTTTTTTCTGTTTACTCTGATTTTATAAAATGCAGTGTCGTGTCTTAGGACAAATTATCCTCAGTTTGCCAGCAAGTGAGTTTATAAATTATTTTATTCAAATGAGAAAATTTTCCGCTAGAACCAATAGTAAAGGATGGTGAGTTTCCTGCTGACCCACAATGACGTATTTAACTCAGTGAAACTCAGCTCTGCGGTTTTAATAGTTTCCTTTTATTTCTAAGAGCAAGGGAGCCTATGTTTCTAATAATTAGACATGTCTGGAACTGTCCCTGACATTTGACAGTTTTTTCCTCCTTGCCAGTGTTAAGGAGATTCTTTCTTCCTCACTTCAGAGACAGCTTAATGTGTTGTATTTGGATGTAGGGATGTGTCAGTTACCTGTTGCTACATGACAACCCAATCCAAATTTAAGGGCTGAAAACAACAGTCATTTATTGGTTCACAGTTCTGTATGTTGGCAATGTGGGCAGGGCTCAGCTGTTGAGTTCTTCTGCTGGTTTCTCCTTTCTTATGCAGTTACAATTCATTGGCAACTTGATGGAGTTTTGTGGCCTAATAGTGTCTCCCTCAGATGCCTCGTGGTCGGTTTCAGCTGTCAGCTTGGCCTTTCTCTACATGTGGTCTCTTATCCCCAAGGAGGCTAGCCTGGGCTTCTTGTCTCAGAGTTCCAAGAGGGTAAGCATAAAAGCTGAAAGACCTCTTCAGCCCTAGGCTCATAAGTTGCACATCACTTCTGCTTGATTTGTTGGTCAAAACAAGTGGCATGGCCAAACCCAGATTTGAGGGCTCTTCTTGATAAGAGGAGCAGCAAGGCTAAATTTCAAAGAGATACAGGGATGTGAGGAATTATCGCAGCAGTAGTCTATGTAAAAAGTCTGCTAGAGGACTGGTGGGGTGAGTGGTGAGAGGTGACAGGTGGTGAAAGGAGTGAGAGGGTGACTGATAACTTTGAAGTTCAGAGGACCTGGATTCCAGTGTCACTTTACTATTTCCCAGTAATGTGACTTTGGAAAAATTATTAACCTATCCAAGCTTTAGTTTCCTATCTCTTGAGACTAATTCCTCATCCACAGAGAACTTACTAACTCTCCTCCTTCACCTCCCACATCCTGATTTTCAGCTTTCATGGTATCGGCATTCCCAGATGAAGGTACAAGTTGACCATCCCTAATCCAAAACTCCAAAATCTGAAATGCTCCAGTGAGCATTTCCTTTGAGCATCATGTTGGCATTCAAAATCTTTCAGATTTTTGAGCATTTTGGATAATGCAAATATTAAAAAAAAAAAAGAGCCAGAATCTGAAACACTTCTGGTTCCAAGCATTTCAGGTAAGGGATACTCAACCTCTATTCCCATCCGAATAAGTGCCCAAGTTAGAGACCTGGAAGCCATACACTCCCTTACTCTCATCTCACTCTTAGCCATTGGTTCCTGCTTTCCACCTTTAAACCAGTGCTTAAATACCTTACAAGTGCCAGACCTGGGCTTAACAGGTAAACGAGGCTGACATAGTTCCAAGGAACTTGCACTCCACTGATAATGAGAATCTCCAAGTTCTATGAAGGAAACAAAATGTTGTGAGAAACAGTAAGGGCCCGGGGACCCTGTTTTTGCCCACCCATCTCCACCACTCCCCGCTGAGTCCAGGACACCATTATCCCTGGCCTGTAACAAGTGTCTCAGCCACACGGATTCTCTGTCCTTTATGGTTCATCCTTCACACTGTTGCTAGAGGTATCATTTTCGAGAAAAAAAAATTAATTCCATACTTGAAAATCCCTATGACCCATAGGATTAAAATCTGAACTCCTTAAGGTGGCATAAGAGGCCCTTCACTCTTGGCTGTGGTGTAGCCCTTCCCACACCCAGGTACTCTTCACCCTGAGGAGCTACACTCCTCACAGGTTGTGGGATTGGTCATACACTGGCAGGAATCTGTGCCTTCCCTATAGGAAAGTCTTTACTCTGAAATGCCTCTCTTTGACGCCTACCATTCCCCCTTCCACACTCCAACATTTCTATTTACTTTTGTACTTTAGAGCTTTAGAACATGTAAGTGCTCAATAAATGTTGAATGAATGTTTGTGGTATTTAAAGGAGGGGTAGCTGAGTATGGTTGTGTCCACCAAAGAGTACCATGAGGAAGAAGAGGAGGTACACTGTGCTATGGAGTGGGCGCTAGGGATGGAATGAGGGGGCCTTCCTTGGCAAAACAGCAGTAGAGTAGGAATAGGAATTCCTGTAGCCACATCATCCAGGAAGGAGAGTTGTGATGGAGAGGTGTTTTCTGAGGCTGAATACATGCTTGCAGGAGCCAGCAGTTTGGAAAAGACTGGGACTGTTTTTGTTGTACAGTGAGAAGTAATATATACCTGCTAACTTAGAGGAATTACTAGGAAGCTCTAAGAACAGAAAAACAGACAAAGACACACCAGCTAAGCCTCCAAATATATCAGACTCAATACATAGTAAAGAAAAGATGTTTTGAAAATAGTTTTAACCATAAAACTATTAACTCCATACTTTTTTATTTTTTTTATTTTTTATTTTTTTTAGTATTTATTGATCATTCTTGGGTGTTTCTCGGAGAGGGGGATTTGGCAGGGTCATAGGACAATAGTGGAGGGAAGGTCAGCAGATAAACATGTGAACAAACGTCTCTGGTTTTCCTAGGCAGAGGGCCCTGCCGCCTTCCACAGTGTTTGTGTCCCTGGGTACTTGAGATTAGGGAGTGGTGATGACTCTTAACGAGTATGCTGCCTTCAAGCATCTGTTTAACAAAGCACATCTTGCACCGCCCTTAATCCATTTAACCCTTAGTGGACACAGCACATGTTTCAGAGAGCACGGGGTTGGGGGTAAAGTTATAGATTAACAGCATCCCAAGGCAGAAGAATTTTTCTTAGTACAGAACAAAATGGAGTCTCCTATGTCTACTTCTTTCTACACAGACATAGTAACAATCTGATCTCTCTTTCTTTTCCCCACATTGCCCCCTTTTCTATTTGACAAAACCGCTGTCGTCATCATGGCCCGTTCTCAATGAGCTGTTGGGTACACCTCCCAGACGGGGTGGCGGCCGGGCAGAGGGGCTCCTCACTTCCCAGACCAGACGGGGCAGCCGGGCAGAGGCTCTCCTCACCTCCCAGACAGGGTGGCAGCCGGGCAGAGGCTGCAATCTTGGCACTTTGGGAGGCCAAGGCAGGCGGCTGGGAGGTGGAGGTTGTAGTGAGCCGAGATCAGGCCACTGCACTCCAGCCTGGGCAACATTGATCACTGAGTGAGCGAGACTCCGTCTGCAATCCCGACACCTCGGGAGGCCGAGGCTGGCAGATCACTCGCGGTCAGGAGCTGGAGACCAGCCCGGCCAACACTGCGAAACCCCGTCTCCACCAAAAAATACGAAAACCAGTCTGGCGTGGCAGTGCGCGCCTGCAATCCCAGGCATTCGGCAGGCTGAGGCGGGAGAATCAGGCAGGGAGGTTGCAGTGAGTCGAGATGGCGGCAGTATGGTCCAGCCTCCGCTCAGCATCAGAGGGAGACCATGCAAAGGAGAGGGAGAGGGAGAGGGAGAGAGACTTTTTAATTAAATTTTATTTTCCATTTATACATACATGACTGAAATTGCCTAGAAAAATACCTTTGATTCAGAACTAAAACTGCTTTATCATAGCTTTTGTTGTTGTTTAACATTAATAAAAATGCAGTTTTTATTAATACAAAAACTGCATTAATAACAATTACAGTTTTATTCTATTGTGTTGAATACCCAAGTTATTTCTTAGCTAGATTTTAAACATTCACTAGGTTCCTTTTTACTCATTCCATTGTTTCTATCTTTATTGACCTCCATTAGTGCTAAGAATTAACTTAGATCTACTTTCTATGAATAGAGGTCTGTTTTGACACTTAATAGATTGTAGAAATCAATGGCCCTGAAATAGTTTACAAAACAATTTCATACCCGTAAGCTCATGAAATCCTCACAACAAATTCAGAAATATGTCAGAACACAGTTTACTCATTTATAATACAATCTTAATAATGGCACCCTACACAAGATATCCAACTTGGGAAGTGATAAATGAAAGTATCTCTGTTTGCAGATGACATGATCTTATATGTAGAAAACAATAAAGACTCCACCAAAAAATGGTTAGAACTAATAAGCAAATTCAGCAAAGCTGCATGATACAAAACCAACATGGGAACATCAGTTGCATTGCTATACATGAACAATTATCAATCTGAAAATGAAATTAAGAAAACAATACTACTTATAGTACTATCAAAAGGAAATAAGGATACTTAAGGATAAACTTAAGGATCCTTAAGGATAAACTTAACCAAAGAGGCAAAAGACTTGTACATTGAAAACTGCAGACATTGCTGAAAGAAATTAAAGATACGAGTAAATGGAAGGACATCTCATACCATGGATTAGAAGACAAGATTGTTAAAATGTTTATACTACTCAGAGTGATCTAGAGATCCAGTGCAATACCTATCAAAATCCCAATGGGATTTTTTTATTTTGCAGAAGTAGAAAAAATTCTAAAATGGATGTGGGATCTCAAAGGATCCTGAATAGCCAAAACAACCTTGAAAAAGAAGGACAAAGTTGGAGGCTTCATACTTCCTGATTTCAAACATATTGCTAAGTTTCAGTAATCAAAACAGTATGTTACCGGCATGAAGACAGACATATGGAACAATAGAACAGAATAGAGAGCCAAGGAACACATCCTCGTGTATACAGTCAGATGATCTTCAATGAGCTCATCAAGACTACATAATGAGAAAATGACAGTCTCCTCAATAAATGGGAAAACTGGATATTTACATACCAGTGAATGAAGTTGGATCCTTGCCTTATGCCACATATAAAAATAACTCAAAATGGATAAAATAGCTGAATGTAAGACCTGAAAACTATAAAATTTCTGGAAGGAAACAGGAGAAAAGCTTAATGACATTGGATTTGCAAAAATTTATTTGATATGACATGCAAAACACAGGCAGCAAAGCAAAAATAGACAAATGGGACTACATCAAACTTAAAAACTTCTGCACAGCAAAGGAAACTGTCAAGATTGAAAAAGCAACCTATGAAATGGAAGAAAATATATGCAAACCATACATCAGATAAATGGTTAATATCTAGAATATATAAGAACTTCTACAACTTAACAACAACAACACAAACAAATTGCCTGATTTAAAAACATGGGCAAAAGACTTGAATAGATATTTCTTCAAAGAAGATATACAAATGGCCAAGAAGTATATGAAAAGATGCTTGGTATCACTAATTATCAGGAAAATGCAAATAAAAACCACAATGAGATATCACCTCATATTCATAGGGGTGGTCATTACCAAAAAAAAACAAACAAACAACAAAATAAGAAGTCTTGGCAATGATGTGGAGAAATTGGAACACTTGTGTATTGTTGATGGGAATAAAAAACAGTGCAGCTGCTATGGAAAACAGAATGGAGGTTCCTAAAAAAGATTATAAATAGAATTGTCATATAATCCAGCAATTCTACTTCTTAGTATATCTCTAAAAGGATTAAAGCCAAGAGCTCAAAGAGATTTGCACCCCAAGTTCATTGTTGTGTTAGTCACACTAGCCAAGAGGTAAAAGCAACCTAAATGTCCATTGATGATGAGTGAAAGCATGAGGAAAATGTGGTATATACATAAAGTAGAATACTATTTAGCCTAAAAAAGAAGGAAATCTTGTTATATGCTACAACGTGTGTGAGCCTTGAGGTCATTATGCTAAGTGAAATAAGCCAATCACAAAAAGACAAATTCGACAGGATTCCACTTCCATGAGGTATCCAAAGAGGTCAAACTCATAGTCACAAAAAGTAGAATGATGACTGTCAGTGGCTGGGGGGAGGGGGAAATGGGGAGGTTGTTGCTTAATTGATATAGAATTTCAGTTTTGCAAGATGAAAAAGATGTGGAGACCCTAATGTGTTACCTCTTAACACATTAAGAAGTTATTTTTTATCACTTAAAAATGGTTAAGATGGTAAATTTTATATTGTGCTTTTTTACCACAATAAAAAAACATGCTACCTCATGGGGATATCATAGGATTACAGAGATAATGTATATAAAGCACTTGACTCATTATATGCACTTCCACATTAGCTATTATTATTGCTACAAATTAATCAACTCAAGCCTAAGGATGATAAGTGACTTTCTCAAGGTTCCACAACTACTAAATGGCAGCACTGGACCATCAAGTCAGGTTTTCTCACTCTAGAGCTCATAGATTTTCTACTGTTCCTTGCTTCCTAAAACTGAAACTTTCTTTCATATGGCAAAAATTTACACCCTGGGATCCCCAACCAAAATTTCAAAATCACTAGTCTGTTTCTTACTAAACATACATATAAAATAGATGATCTACTTTTAAGTCTATGCTGCTTTTCTAATGTAAACTTTTTTATCACTCACTTTACCTTTTGGGGGATATATATTCACTTTCCCCAAATCTTTCACCTTATTTGACCCCATCCTTATTCCAATCTCTTGGGCAGCTGTTCTTAGTCCATTATAGTGCCTTAGGACAAGCAGATGTTTAGGTTTTAACTATTAAATAAATCTTTAGTCTTGAAATCTGGTTTTGCCATTGAAACTAGCCAGGGAGTTGGACCAACAAAGAAAAACCCAAGTGAGTGAGGATTATGTCTGTTGTGTTCAATGTTGAATTCTCAGGGCTTTATGTGGTGCTGTATTAATGGATGAGTAAGTAAAAGAAAGGTAAGTGCTATCTGAAAGAGAGTCCTAGATTATCTGAGCTGGAAAGTAATCCAAGGTCACCTGTAACTACTCAGTAGAAGAGCTAGTCTCAAAACATATTTCTACTTAATACTATCCCACTCATAAGTGATACTGATCAGTTACTCTGTGTCATTTACATAAGATGTGTTCTTGAAAGACATAATTTTGTCTATCTCTTTTTATGAAGACACTAATGAAACATTTCTTCAGACAGTGATGAAACAGTTCTTTGAATCTAACATACTCTTGGTTTTTGTCACCAGGTAAAATGTTTCATTTGATTCTAAGCCATAAAGACTCTTTTCAACCCAATTGGTATAGTTTAAAGGCAAAAATCATTTCAAAGGAAATATGGTGTTTCTCAGAACATCAGTAGAGATTGTGCCAAGCTTTTCCTTAAAATTTTTTGGCAAGTGTAGTCAAATGGGTATAGGGGATGGTGGTGAGGGGGGAGATGGGAAGTTTTTAATCAAGGGATCACACTGATGAGTGGTATGATCCAGAAATGTCTTTTCTAGCACCAAAGTTAGGATTAACTGGAGAAGCAAGATGCTGGAGGCAGGAAGACGAGAAAAATAGTTCATTGCAATAGTTCATGTGGGAAGTGAGACTACTGCAAAACAGGTCAATGGCAGAAACAAAAAGGAGGAATAAGATGTTATAAATTGAGGCTCGTTTACATTCTTGAAGGCAGGGCCCAAGTCTTACACCTGCAGCACTAACACAATGCCTTCTTGCTGGCAGGGACTCAATTTATAGATGTTTTATGAATTTATGAACCGATTGAAAGTGAGGCTAAGGAAAAACGGGGATTACAACATGACTTCATTATTTAATTTTTTGTCCTAGTTAAGGAAGAGTGGTGGCTTCTTTAAGAAGTTAGAAATCTGGAACTAGGACTTTGAAAGAGGACAAGAGTGAAGTTCCAGGAGAGGGGCTGAGTGCAGAAAGAGATTAGGATATGACTAGGAGAAAGCTGAATTCCTTGACATGGACGAGATTGTAGAGGGCTGGTTTAGGGAGAAAAGAGAAAAAGTTAACGTGTAGATCTTTGGGGAAAGTACATATAGAAGAAGAGGAAGAAAGAAGAAAATTGAGCAGTGAAAACCAAAAGTAATTCCATAAGGGTATATATCCTAGGGAAGGAAGAATTTCAGGAAGGAATCAGTGGTCAAAAACTATCAAACTCTGAAGAAGAGATTGAAATGTTTAAGAGAAAGGAATGAATTTATACCAACTGCAGAAGATGGCCGTAATTTAATTTCTAAAAGTAATACATTCAGTAATGCAACAACGTTGAAGAAAGCTAATGAGTAGCTATTGTGAGCCAGAGTGGTTGTAACGCACTGTCCTCACTGTCCGCAAGGGATTGAAGACCAGTTGATTCCTGCTGTCACCTCAAGATCAAGCATTGAAGCCATCCCAGCATCAGAGGACTCAAGATAATAAAGATTGCTCTTCCCCTGTATCCACATAGGTGCACTTTCCTGACCGGCTTCCTTATGCTCAGCATTAGACCACCATATTGCTAAGGAAACAGGGGGATGCCAAGGAAGGCTGTTGCTGAAAGCTTCTGATTTAGCACTCCAAAGTTTGGAAATCTTTGCATATGTACAAAGGCTTAAGAGGATTAACCAGGATGAAAAACTGAGGTCTGCTATTCAGCACAGGAGATTTTCCTCAAAATCTCTAACACTCACGCAGCCATGCGTTTCCACCGAACCCAGGGAACTCCTCGCACCTCGTCCTTCCTTATTCCTCTCCACAGAAACACTAACAAGGCGTTTGAGGAGGGTCCTGCTTGCTACCAAGTCAGAAGAGAATGCAAATCAGATTCCTGCCAAAGATTTTGGATCATGCCTTACTGGCCAGCCATAAATTCTGTCTTCTGAAAGGAATGATATGATTCATTCTCAGCAATCTGAAGCATTCAATAATAGAGTGATTCAATCTTCAAAAATCAAAAGGCACTTCGGGTTCCCCAAAATGCCAAAGAGAAAGCACAAATTACTCACGATTTGTAATAAAAACAGTACGTTTTCATAATTTTAAGAGGCTAGAATGAGCTTTAAGAGAGCAAGATATATGCATTATGTATTTATGTAAACTGATTTGGGGGGTGGATTTTTTGCCTCCAGTTGGGTCATTTCTGTACCTTCTCATTCAAACTGTGAGATTAGCCTGATGTTCATTTACCAACGGAACATCCACCCGCCCAAGCACACCTGCTGCTCTTAGGACATAAGCTGCTAATGCAATGTTTCTTAAATGTGCACATGCATTAGAATCACCTGGAGGCCTGGCCAAAGCACAGATCACCGGGCCCCACCCACAGAGTTTCTGATTTAGGAAGTCTGGAGGGGACCCAAGGATTTGCATTTGGAGCAATTTCTCATGTCAGAGGTTTCCAGACTTCCTTGGCTCCTGGTGTCCTCAAGGCCTCAGTAGTTTTTGCACAGTGCCCTTCGACAGGGCTACCAGACTTTTCTGGTAACTCTGTTTCTAGGCCAAAAGAAATACCTAACAGTTGCATTTATTAAGTACATAGACCGAAACACCTGGAGAAGTATTTATGTCCTAACAACTTAGCAGCTATTTTTAAAAACACCCTTAAATTGAAAGAAAAATAATATTTTATTTCATTAATAATAACCACAATTACTTAATAATGAGATGTCTGCACTGGCTGGACACTGCACAGTTTCTCAAACCTGGGAATCAGATGGGCTATTGCCAGCCTTATTTTCTGTTGCACATTGATTTTCACATAGCACCTGCTTTTATCACAGCATCTGCCAAAAATCCAGCTAGATATGGCCTCCTGGAAAGGAATGTTGTTGACAGGACCTCATGTTGAAAGCAGGAACTACTTTGGACTAGTAGTTTGCTCAGTGTCTGACAGATGTCCAGTGTTGCTTGTGAGCCTCTCAAGAATTTAAAAAATATCCCAAGCCTCCTGTGTGAGTTTGCTGCAGTGCCCCAGAGTGCCCTGGTGCACATTTGGGGAACTGGGGACTCAAGCATTCCTGATGCTAGTTTGAAGACGCCACTTTGAAAACCACTGTACTAATGGCTTCAAGAGACCAGAGGAAGGAGTTTTCTGAACATTTTTACGTTTTCTGTGATAATACATAAGATCCTTAAAATATTGAACAGGAAGAAATGCAGATAAAAACATACAAATTCACCACTAACGACTTTTTATTTCTATAGCAGAAGAACTGGATATGGAAGAAATCAGAGAAGGAATAAAGAGATCAGAAGGAGTTGTATGCCATCATTGTTATGAATAGCTCACAAAGCAATTTTTTATAACCTTTTAAAGTCATAACTAATTAAACCTGGCAATCCCAGTGAGCTAGGTAACAATTGTTTTCCATGCTTTACACACAGGAAACTGATATATAAGATTAGGTGACTTGCCTCAGGCCAAAGAGAGGTAGATTTGTTGGAGGCAGAATGCTAAAATCACAGTATTTTTGCTGTCATCAAAAAAAGTTAAAAGAAACTGGACTATCATTTCATAACATTAAAAAAGTCCCTCAAACTTCATAGTTAATTTTCACGAAAATCATGTAAGGTGGATGAACATTGAGTAGCACCATTTTACTAATGAGAACTCCATGGCCAGTTGCGGCCTTGTGCAAGGGGAATGTCAGCGAAGCATTTGAGAGAGCCCATGAGTGGAAGAGAGCAGATGGCATGATGAGTGTGAAGACACAGAGTTACAGGAAGAGGAAGGCTGGTTGTTACCTTTGAAAATAGCTGGGACTCTGTTCCTATATCCTCAGGAGCATTTTCTCAAAACAACAAAATTCAAAGTCACTTGAGGACAAAGGGGCAGAAAACTCAGCTTATGACCAGAAAAGCGGGTACCAGTCAGTAGTTCTCCATCTCGAGGGGTAGATGTTCTGCATCTGTTTGATGAAATCATTACTTCATTGGGGGCTGGAACCAAGAGGTTCAAGAGGGTCTATTCAGACACAGCCAGCCTGGCATATTTTTCTATTTGTACCTATGCTTATAAGCCACATATGTACACAGATATGATCATACATATCTTTGGCTCATCCACAGTGCCTGGGACAGTGAGGGCCTGGTGCATTTGATGCAGGATTTTTCTTGGCCCCTTCAACAGACTCATAGAAGGGGCACCCCACCTATTTGGTCTGCCATGCTCAACCCCTTGCAGGAGGGAGCACGTGAGCAAGCAAGTGCAAGATCCGGCTGGCTGCTCCGGCTGCTGACACAGGAGCAACTTCTGTGCAGGGCCTGCATCCAGACCAGGTGTGTCACCTTGAGGGGAATGCAGCAACACCCAGGTAAGGATGACTGCAACCCTAAAGCCCCAGAGGGGGTGTTACAGTGCTCCTTTAGTTCTGCCATCTGCAGACTTGTATTAGCAGCTCAGTTGGCCCCTTGCCTCATCGTGTGGGGTGGCTGCTCTGCCAACAAGGGCAAAGGGCTGGTGTTACAGCCTTTCTGAGTACCCACACTTGATGGGTCCTGAGCTCTTGTCCAGCATCCAAGACAAAGGAGATCATGTGAACAACTGAAGGATGGTGAAGGCAGAGAATTTTTATTGAGCGCTGAAAATGGCTCTGGGTGGGGAGGAGAACTGGAGAAGAGACAAGAAGGGCAGGTCGTCTTCCCTGAAGTCAGGTTGTCCCTCTCCCTACAGTCAGGCTGTCATCTCCTCTAATGACTGAGTCTGGGGTCTTTATAAGCACAGGATGGGGAGTGCATACTGATTGGTTTGTGAGTATGCAAAAAAGGTTAAAGCGAAGATACCACTCAAAGGTGGGCCTGACAGTGTAGAAAACCAATTAGGAAAGGGTAGGTATATGTAAAATAGATGAAGGGTGGGGATCCATCAGAGGAAAGCACACCAAACAGGAAGACAAGCTCTCAATCCAATCCGAGGATTTAACTTGTAGCTTGACTTTCAGGCTTTAAGCTCTCTTTGGCTTGGAGTTGGGGTTTCACCCAGTACCTGCCCCTATCTGCTGAGGCATTTGGCTGCCTCCTGTCGCTATCACATTGAGCAGTGCTTGATATGTTACTGAAGTGCCAGGGGTTTGGTCTAGGTCTTGCTGTTCTCAGCACGGAATGTCAATCACTGAGACAACAAGTATTGCCAGAGAAGAAGGCTTTAATCAGGTGCTGCAGCCAAGGAGAATGGGAGATTTAGTCTCAAATCCATCTCAGTAATGGACTAAAATTGGGAGGTTTATACAGGAAAACAGGGAATTAGGGAGGAACAAGGAAGCAATCATGATGGATGAGGGGTCTTGTATCTCATTGTCTGGATGTAGTGATTGAGTGAGTTTCATTCCCTTGCGTGAGGGTTGATTTCCTGAGGAAGGCACTCAGAATAGACAAGTGTAAGTTTCTAGTTTTAATTCAGAGGGTCAATTTCTATGTTTATTCAAAAACATGCAAATATCATTTCTATGGGACAATTGGGCTGGTTTCAGATACACGTCATCAAAGTTTTTGGAGCATGACTGCAAGATTCTGGAGGAGAAGAGAAGAGATGAGAGATTATAAATTGAGTGATTGTGTTTTCACCTGTCCTGGGATATATAAGATTTAATACACTAACCAGTGATCTAGATGACTAAACAGAGTACAGTAGTCCCTCTGTATCTGAGGGTTCTTCCCCACTTGTGAGTCAACAAATCCCAGATAAAAATATTTGAAAAAAAATTAAAAATAAAAGAATAACCGTACAACAATAAAAAAAATTTTTAAATACAAGAATTATTTACATAGCTTATTTATTTGTTTATTTATTTTTGAAGACAGAGTCTTGCTCTGTCACCAAGGCTGGAGTGCAGTGGCGTGATCTCGGCTCACTGCAACCTCCACCTCCCGGGTTCAAGTGATCCTCCTGCTTCAGCCTACCAAGTAGCTGGGATTACAGGCACACACCACCATGCCCAACTAATTTTTGTATTTTTAGTATAGACAGGGTTTCACCATGTTGGCCAGGCTGGCCTCGAACTCCTGACCTAAGGTGATCCACCCATCTTGGCCTCCCAAAGTGCTTGGATTACAGGCATGAGCCACCATGCCTGGCCTATTTACATAGCATTTACATTGAAGCAAGTATTACATGTAATCTAAAGATGATTTAAAATATATGTGGGATGTGCTCGGTTACATGCAAATACTATGCCATTTTATATCAGGGACTTGAGCATCTACAGATTTTAGAATGGGTGAGGGGAGCCTGGAACCAATCCCCTGTGGATACCAAGGGATGACCCTATATACTAAAATGACACCGAATCATGAAGCTGTTAAAATCTTTAAAGTTTCAGGTAAACCTCAGTCATCTGGAAAAGTTATGGGAATGCCCCGGACCTGCAGTCAGAAATAGAGTCTGCAGTTTGTGCCCCAGCTTTCTCCCTGCTGGCCATGTGACCAAGGCCATTCTTTAACAGTTAGTTTTCTAAGATGTGTGTCTAAATAGAGCTCCAAAGTGAGATGGTAAATGTGAACGCATGCCACAAGTTTTTATTATGTTCCCTTCAACTCAAGATGATGCGCATGGCCCAAACCACAACTCCCCCAAATCTGCCCCTCCTCCAGTCCCTCATTCATAATGTAGGGTTCTCTAATGCCCTAGCCTGCAGGGCAGTGAGGCCAGCCTGAGTAAGCCCTCATGTGTGTTATAGGAGTCCCAGGACTACGAAGCACCAGAGCTCATACCCAGTCTAAAGAAAGCCACTCAGCCACCACCCATGTGCCAGGCCTGAGCCTCATCTCCCTGGTGCCTTGTGCAATGTGTGGCACAGTGAGAGCCTGGCCCTGCTGTCCTGAAAATCTTCACCCTGTCCAGGGCCTTAGGCACCGATGGCTGCCAAGTCAGCAGCTTGAGGGCCTGACCAGCCCCTCATCTCCACTCCCAGTCCATTGCCGTTGAGACTTTCTTCACTGTGTCTCACCCTTGAGATAAATTTGAAGTTACAACTGTCCTTTATCACTCACTCAGCCAACTGAGGAGTGTCCTGAGATGCAGGACTTTAAGTTTTAAAACTGGGATGGTAGGTCATCCTATATATAGCCCAACTTAAACTCTATCTCCTTCTAAGCTAGTGTCCCAATCTCTCCAGTTGGAAATAAGTATTATTTTCTCTCTTCTTTATATGCCCACAACATTCTGACTATGCCCGTATCTTGGCACTTCGCAGGTATTAGAGTTCTTTCCCAAGTGTTTCTGCTTCCTTCACCAGGTTCTTAGCATCTTGCAGTTATGGTTCTTCCATCCTCCTCAGTGCCTCGCTGGCACTTTGCACATCAGGGGTACTTAAGACTACTTTGCATAAACTGAACAAATTAATCATTCAAACATAAAATGAGTAAAGACCGACCTTACGTGTCATAATGGACTAAGTAAACAGTGTTTTAGAAGAGATAATGTGATTCTCAGATGAATCAACATGAGGATAACAGGAAATAGGCTGAGATTTCAGCAAAAGAGAATTCTTGTGCATCAGAAAGCAGCCCTTGACCGGAAAGGGTGATGAAAAAAAGTGGATATAGCTTACAAAAGAAGATTATGAAAGCTCCACTTTCAAAATCGTTCAGCAGTGTCCCAGCATTCATGAATGTTTGTTTAAAATGAAGATTTTTCTGAAATAAAGGGCTGGGCAAAGTAATGTTGGAGGCAGTGTTCAGGCAGGCCGCCTCCAGGAAACCCAGGGTGCCAGGATGAGTATTCTCCCTATTTCTACCAGAGCAGCCACGCCTCTTCTTCTTTCTAACCAAGGTAGGATGTGCATGTACCGGCTTTTTCCTGTCCAAGTTGTGACTGTTTAGGTTTAGAAGTCAAGAGCGTGACAATAAAACTAACTAGCTGCAGATGATGATCTTATGTTGCAGCTGAATACTTTTCCAATACAAGATTTATCTGGGGACGTAAGACTCAGTGAATTACCATTTGCCATGGTCTTCACTGGAGAACGATGGCTACAATCTCCTTCTTCCCCATGTGGACTGACCATCTGCTCCCAATAATTGCAAATTCGCTTCCAGGCCTCATAAAGTCTCCCTGTGTTCTTGCTTGTCTTTGAAATGCCTCAGGCAACTGCTCTTCTCTCCAATGGAGCAGCCACAACAGCTGTGGGATTCACTAGGGTTTGTCTCTGCTCCATTTCTGGCAGCAGGCAACCACCACTAAGCCACTCTCCAAAAAAGCCTGCAAATTGTAAACCCATTAAGGTTTAACTCCTGGGGGACAACAAAGAGAGCTGCCTTTGAATGTGAGCTCTGTGTGCCTCACTGAGGCTACTGGCACAGGGGCTCGTCCTCAGGGCCAGGGTGATGCGTAGGGAAAGTTACAAGCTTCTGAGGGAATATTTTCACAGGTTTTCCAAACAAAGGGTTCTTTCTTCCAACCCCATACAACTCTCTTCTGATTGCTAATTAACCAAAGCTAGTGAAAAACAGGCCATTTCTGTAAATAGCCTAGAAGTAGTGTGTGTGTGTGGTGTGTGTGCACGCGTGCACTCGCGTGTCCATGCCTGGCACGGGTGATGTGACTTTTAATATTTTTCATCTTTGTTTGTGTTTGTTCAAGCAGACCGTGAAATGAATGAAAGTCTGTTTTGAGTTCAACAAGAGATAAAGGGTTGTTACAGGGCATCTTGTCCTTCTGGTAATTTTTCCAGTGCTCACGCAGTCTTGCAGTTGTCCTGGCAAATCGAATATGTTAAGTGTTTTGCTTTAAGTTGCCCTCTTTCCTCTTAAGTTGAGAGTTACCACAGTCTTCACCATAGGGTCGGTTTTGGTCTGTGTCATCTCAGTGTCCTGGCCGTATCTCAACTGTCTTCCCCTGTTTACTTCCATGGAGTCGCTATTTAGGAAGTCCCTTTTCAGCCCATCTGCCTTAAATCACTGCATTGTTTACTTTCCCACCAAGGAGTTTTCCCTCCATTGGTTACCTGCCTTTTAGATTGAGTATGCATTTGAAGATCTAGAAGCCCATACAGGCTACTGGCAATTTTTATTCAGGCTGCTTCCACCTAGTAAAAGCCTGCCAGAGTCCGCTGGCCTTTTGGAATGGTTGCTGAAGTCTTCAAAACTCTACTTCTTTTAACTTTGCTTTTGTGGTTACATATGAGTAGTTTCATAAGTTTTGCAATTTGGTTATCTTGGAGTTTTGAAACAATGTTGCATTTTGATTATTTTATCCACAATTATGATACTTACTGTGAGGTTATGTACCAATTAGATCCTTGTCTTACTCGTGTCTAATCAATATTTCTTATTTGTTTTAATTCTGGCCTTTTTGGTTATCAGACTCTACGTAATGGGGGAAAAAAGCTCTTCACAGGCCTCTAGTGGACATGTAGTGGAACTGCAGAAATCTTGTATTCAAGGGTGTAAAACTGTGGTGTGACCCATGTCCGAATTAGCAATCACAAACATGTTATTCATTTAGTATTTAATTTAAAGATAAATAGTATGCTTGGAAGCAAGGAAGATAGGGATACTGGTGGAATCAAACTCTTGGTTGACTGACCACAGAATATGACCAGGTTGTCCACTGTCGCCTGTTGTCCTCTGAACTGAGTTTCTTTCACTAAGGAGTCCACACAGTCTCTGTTTTATAACAGGAGCTAAATTTTAACTTCCAAAAAAAAAAACCGTAAATGAACTGTACTCTTAATTCATTTTTATCAATAATTTTTATGAAGAATGCCTGATATTTTAATAGATTCATAGTTTAAATAAGAAACAATCAGTATAAATGTTTCTTCTCAAAAGAGTTGAAAATAATATGTCTCTATAAAGAAATACATGGGGGAGTAATGTGGTCCAGAGGCAACCTCAGCCTTCGCCAGAGGCTGCAATCCACCAGAATCCACCGGGGCTCCCTCCCAGCCTTCAGTGATTTTCCATGAGCACTCCATGTACTCTTCATGCTTCTGTGCCATGCTGTTATGTTGCCTTTGCCTGAAATAACTCCTCCCTTCCACCACTTCCCCACCTGGCAAAATTCTTCATATCCTTACAAATCCAAGTCAAATGTTCTTTTTTATTTGCATCTCCCTTCCCCCACCACACAACTGTTAAAAACTGCTCTGCGTTGTTTCGTTTTACTATCGCACATTCAATCTATCATTATGTTCATTTGTAAAGGGCCTGTCTCTTTCTTCTGATGGGCTTTGAGCTTCTCACATGTTGTCAGGATGGTGTTGTGCTTTGCAGTATTCTCCTCATCACTTTAACCTCAGTACCTAACACAGCTCCTGGCATCTAGTAAAGACTTTTTCAATTAACTGATACTCCTTATGGTGCTTGTCCTAGGAAAAAATGGAAGTGAGGGAAGTGTGCCTCATTTTGTCTTTGGTATCTAGGTTTGCATCCAGCATCTTGCCTCCCTGTTGTTCCCCCTCCATAGTCATGTCCAAGTTAAAGTGGTCCTAATACCCTAAATTACCTTTTTCAGGGTATTTGGAGTATAAACCTTATCTCAAATTTAAAATGAAATGCTTTGCCCTAGTGTTAAACAAGAACAGGAATTTCAAGCAATTAGGCTGATGAGAGAGTAGTTTGGGGGAATGGAATGCCTAGCTCTAAATATAGAGTTAATGACTGTCTCTTTTCCCTAAGAATTGGACTAGCTTCACTATTTGTAGAGGAAGCTTCCATGCCTCCTTTTAGATTTAACTTACAAAGTATTTTCAAGGTATTGATATGGAAAGTAGTTCTGGAACAAATTAGGTATCTGTTTAAATCCACATAGGGTTGAACTACCTGGGATCGTATTTTAGCTATCTATGAGGACAATGAGATTCTGATGAGTCCATCACTGCCAGCAGACCTTGAACTAAGATAGAAAAGACTAATGATGGAACTTTAAGGGAATGGCTTTACGGCTAGAGATCTGATGTTACTTCACATTAGAGGGCTGAGCAAAGCTCGCAGGTTGTAGATGAGACCAATTCAAAGCAACTAGTCACTGAGGCATTTTGTTATGGCCATTTAAAGGTTAGGAATGAAGTTTGCTTTGCTGAAAACACTCAGTTTGGTTTTGCTTAATTTTCTCTGGGGCAGAGGTTCTTAATCTGGCGACTTCTCTTTAAAACTTCAGAAATTATAAGAACAAATGAATATACATATGCCATATGTTTAATGGAGAGAAATGTGTTAAGATCCCTAAAAATCTTTAAAAACAGTTAAGAAGTACTGTTTTAAGAGAAAGATAGATGTTTTATAGTACGAGTCGAGTTAATAGACTTTTTACCTAAACATCACTTGGACTAGCCTGAATATTACATTTTCATATATTGTCTAATTGTCTGTTTATGAAATGTTCTTATCTGAATAATAGAAGTAAATTTGAGGCCGGGCATGGTGGCCCATGCCTGTAATCCCAGCACTTTGGGAGGTCGAGGTGGGCAGATCACCTGAGATCAGGAGTTCAAGACCAGCCTGGCCAACATGGTGAAACCCTGTCTCTACTAAAAATAAAAAATTAGCCAGGCGTGGCGGTGCGTGACTATAATCCCAGCTACTCAGGAGGCCAAGGCAGGAGAATCGCTTGAACTCAGGAGGTGGAGGTTGCAGTGAACCAAGATCGTGCCACTGAACTCCAGCCTGGGCGACAAAACAATATTCATCTAAAAAAAAAAAAAAAAGAACTAAATTTGAAAGCTATTGTTCAAGTATCCTAACACTTACGGCAATAGCTGGCAGTAGACTTTTACTAAAGACTTCCTGTACTTTTATGAGGCAAAAATGAAGGAATGATTAGTTAGGGCAAAAGAACAACTTATTTATAAAAGAATGAAAAAGCACAAATAAAGTTTGTCTCTAAGAAGAAACTGCTTGGAGCTTGCATTAGTTTGCTCAGGCTGCCGTAACAAAATGCCATAGACTGAGTGGCTTAAACAACAGAAATTTGTTTTCTCACAGTTCTGGAGGATGGAAGTCTGATATCAGCATGCCAGCATGGTTGGGTTCTGGTGAGGGCTCTATCCCTGGCTTGCAGATGGCCGCCTTCTTGCTGTGTCCTCACATGGTGGAGGGAGGGCAAGCTCTCTTATGTCTCTTCTTATAAGGACTTAACTAACCCCATCATGAGGGCCCTACCTCATCTAACCCTAATTACCTCCAAAAGATCCTATCTTTAAGGATGCAGTCACACTGGGGATTAAGGCTTTAACATATGAATTTGAGGAGGAGACACACTTCGGTCCATATCACAGCTTAACCCATTTGGTGCAAGTGTTACTTCAGTTATGTAGTTTTCTAAATTTGTAATTAAATGTTACCACTAGAAGAAAATCACATATTAATATGAAGAGTTGTTTTTTTTTTAATTAAGGAAAGATTTAAAGAGCACAAAGCAGTATTTTATGAAACATAAAAAATATATCAAAGATCGTTGTGCCAAGGAAATGAGAAAGCTAGGTGTTTAACACCTCTACGTTTATGATACAGTGATACTTTGCTTATCCAAAATTCTGCTCTGTGGTAGCATGAGCTATACAGAAAAGACCTAAAAACAAGCAGCATAAATATTATGTACCAAAGCTCTTCTGTTTTATTCATAGGACGGTTCCTGGCATCTTTACAACTTGGTTTATTTACTTTTACTTTACACATAATCCTAACAAGCTTTGTTTCTAGGACTTTAGAGAATTAAAAAATAAAAGTTAGAAGGAAGAGGGGGACTGCAGATGTACAGATGGCGGCCAGAAGTGGTGACTGACTTGTTGATAGCAATAGAGGAGAAGAAAATAACTGTAAAAAACCAATCTGGCTCAAAGACCCTGCATGGCTGCCTGAGGTCAGGAATGGCCCTATTTCCCATGTATTTCCCAGTTTCTGGCATAGCACTTGGTATATGTTTGTTGAATGAATGAATGTTTTCTTTGGTACCAAGAACATCACAGTACAGTGTCTGATATTCATAATGTTGATCTTCAGTGATTAAGAATATATTAAATTATTTATGTATATTCCGTTTAGAAAGAAAGAAATATATCTATTTTTAAAATATTGTCATCCAAAAAAGTTATTTTTTTTAAGTTCAGATATTCTAATGTTATATTTTTAGGTACACACACACACACACACAATCCTGTTATCCTGAAATACCTCATTCCTTAAATATTCAGGTTTTACTGTCATTTGTTCCTGAAAAGAACGGGATGATGTAGGCAACTGTCCAACTGCTGAATCAAAGGTCAGGTAAGCCACATATCTACACAGTGGAGAATACTTGGTTATGCTTAGAAAAGCATAGTTATGAGAGGAAAATGTACAAAATGGTGATGTTTTACATCTCATTTGTGTTCTAGTCAATATTGCTGATGTTGTTTTCTGAAGGAACAGAGACCCATTCAAACTGGCTGAAGTACTAATGGTGGATGTAGTAGTCAATTAGCTATTGACAAACTATTCTAATGTAACTCTTTTTGGCATATGGTGAGATTATATTTCCTCTTTGATATGAGGCATGGCTATGTGACTAGCTTTGGCTGCTGAAATGTGAGTAGAAGTTACATGAATCACATCCAGGTAGAAGATTTAAAAGCCAGTGTGTGACTGCCATGTTTCCTTCCTGTAACTGTGGTGAGACTGTTGAGATGAAATCTCCATCACCCTGTGTCCTTGAGGGAGTAATATGGGCTGAGCCTCACTGCCAACCCTTAGTGGCCACAAAGAGTGATGAGTACACTTGTGTTGTGTGAAGCTGCTGAGACTTGGGAGCTATTTGTTACTGAAGCATAACTTAGCCTAACCTGACTAATACAGACTTTATTGTAAAGATACAGTACTATTCCCCAAATCTAAGACTAGGAAAGAAAATATAGCTGGGGACTGTGGCAACTGAAATGAAATCCTGAAAAGATGAGAGCATTATCTCCATCCTATGGCTACCTGGTGTTTCCTACCTTTGTTTCTCCCCTCAAGTTGTATATTACTCTTAACTAGTCAAGCTGCTTTCTCACCCTGCACATTATCAAGTGTAACAGCTCTCTTTTCTCCCTACCAGGGATTCAAACTGTTTTGGGTCAGCCAATTCAGGTTCCCCAGAGTAGGAATCTATTGGCTCAATCAAGCCTATATTAGGGCCTCTTGGATCAGGTGTCCTCCCCTACTGTAATCAACTGTGGCCATCACTCACCAAACCTGTGATCTAGGGAATTCCTAAAGCTAGGGAGAATAATGGTTAATATTTAGTGATCATTTAATATGTAGTAGGCACTGTTCTAAGTGCTTACATGTGTGAACTTATTTGCTCTGGCAACCACCATATGACATAAATATTATTATTATTATTCTCATTTTATAAATGTATAAACTGAAGCACAAAGAAACTAAGTAAATTGCCCAGGGCATACTTACAAGATAGAGGCAGGATTTGAACACAAGGCAGTGTGGCTCCAGAGCCCACACTTTTAACTACTATACATAGAATTATATATATATATATATTGAGATGGAGTTTTGCTCTTGTTGCCCAGGCTGGAATGCAGTGGCACAATCTCAGCTCACTGCAACCTCCACCTCCCAGGTTCAAGCAATTCTCCTGCCTCAGCCTCCCGAGTAGCTGGGATTACAGGCGCCCACCACCTCACCTGGCTAATTTTTGTATGTTTAGTAGAGATGGGGTTTCACTGCATTGGCCAGGCTGGTCTCGAACTCCTGACCTCAGGTGATCCACCCACCTCGGCCTCCCAAAGTGCTGGGATTACAGGCATGAGCCACCGTGCCTGGCCATAATTGTATTTTTAAGTGTATTTCGCCTATACAACCAGAAGTGTCTTACATATGAGCTTCTAAAATGTCTCCAGGTTGCTTTCAGTTTTGTTTTATGACAGCAGTGTAAAAACATCATTCTCGAAGGACCAAAGTGGGACTTCTCTGTAACCGTGTATTGCCTGAGCTGTTGTCCTCAGATAACTCATTAACATCTTTCTCCAGACTCTCAGACCTGCCAGCACAGGCTGGGACAAGTTGGATGACTTCCACCAAAGTTGTTCGGCTGACTATCAGATCTTAACTAAATTAACAGGTGGTCTGTTTTCAGAAATGAAATTCTGCAGTGATCCTGAGTAGCAGATGGATTCCTAACCCTTCTTTTCCTTTGAAAGTTATTGTATTTACCAATCACTTAATTTATCAGCACTTCACAGGCCAGTGGTCCAACAAGAAATTAATCCAGTCTTAGGAAAAGTCAGCCTGGGAACAAATAAGAATTACAGCAGTTAGTCACGAGGACATGTTTCTTCTGTTCTCTCTGTGACATTATTTGTTACAAAAAGGAATTTTGAACATTTTGCTGGTTGCTGAACATTTCAATGGCTGAGAATCTTTAGGGCCTTGCCATTTACACATTATGTGCATAGAACATATAGCTATCATTTCTTCTTCATCTCTAACATAGAGGGCTGTGAAGAAAAAGAAAAATGGAAACCCAGGAGAAGTAGACATGATGTGTGTTGTAGGAAAAGGCAACAGAAGGTGCTTTGGGAAATGTTGTCTATCTGCTAACATTATATATTGGATGCTTATGTAGATTGCACAGGTTCTGGAATTCAGAAGGCCCCAGAGCTTGGCTTAATGTTCTGCTGTTGCTGTCTTGAAATTATTAATAATTTGTAAAATTGTAGCAAAATACACATAACATAAAGTTTGCCATCTCCGTCACTTTTAAGTGTACAGTGCAGTAGTGTTAAATCTATTCACATTCTTTTGCAATCAATCTCCAGATCTTTTTTCACCTTGCAAAACTGAAACTCTATGCCCATTAAACAGCTCTCCAATCTCCATTCCGCAACCTCTGGCATCCACCATCTGACTTTGTTTCAATGAGTTTGACTTCTCTAGGTACCTCATGCAGTGTATCTTTCTGTGACTGGTATTTTTCACTTAGCCTAATGTTCTCAAGCTTCACTCATGTTGTAGCATAGGTCAGAATGCCCCCCTTTTTTTTTTTTTTTTTTTTTTGAGACAGAGTCTCGCTCTGTTGCCAGGCTGGAGTGCAGTGGTGTGATCTCGGCTCACTGCAACCTCTGCCTCTCGGCTTCAAGCAATTCTCCTGTCTCAGCCTCCTGAGTAGCTAGGACTGCAGGTGTGCACCACCACACCCAGCTAATTTTTGTATTTTTAGTTGAGACAGGGTTTCACCATTTTGGCCAGGATGGTCTCGATCTCTTGACCTTGTGATCTGCCTGCCTTGGTGCCCCAAAGTGCTGGGATTACAGGTGGGAGCCACCGCACCCAGCCTAATGCCCTTGCTTTTTAAAGCTGAGTAATATTTCGTTGTATGTATATACCACATTTTTTTATCCATTCATCTGATGGGTACTTGGGTTGCTTCTACCTTTTGGGTATTGAGAATAATGCTGCTATGAATGTGAATGTACAAATATCTCTTTGAGACAGAAGTTATCAATAATTTTTTGGCAAGAGGCCTGTGTTTTCATTTTGCACTGGGATCCACAAGTCTTATAGCCAGTCCTGCATGGAGGAATGGGACGAGAGTGAGCTGGAGACCCAAGGAGGAGCTGAGTTGGCCGAACAGAGGAACAGGAGGAGGGATCCACTCAGATGATCAGCAGGAACCCAACTCAGAGGGAAGAGGGGGATGCGTGTCAAAGTAAGACTGATGCTTTTGCGCTACTGTCAGTTTGCAGTTCTCATAAGTTGCAAAAGTTTATGATGATGTTAGTCTGCCTTAAAAAGCAAGGAAATGTTTACCGTGCTACAACATGGGTGAAGCTTGAGGACATTATACTAAGTGAAATAAGCCAATCACAAATGGACAAACACTTACATGAGGCACCTGGAGAAGTCAAACTCATAGAGACAGAAAATCCAACAGTGGTTTCCAGGGGCTGGCGAATAGGGAAAGGGGGAGTTGTTGTTCAGTGGATACAGAGTTTCAGTTTTGCAAGATGAAAAAGTTCTGGAGATGGGTTGCATAAATATATATTTAATGCTACTGAAATGTACACTTTAAAATTGTTAACATGGTACAATTTTTGTTAGGTTTATTTCACCACAATTTTTTTTTTAAGTTGATGACGAGTGTTTTCATTTCAGTAGTCCATCTACTACTGAATACTCTTCCAGGGCTTATCTATATGGATATGGGGGTAAGTTAACTATTGTAATGAGTGTAAGGACTATTGTGAACTCCTCTAACTGCTCCAACGATATTCAGTAAATCTCTCATCTGTTCTTGCAGTTCTCTATAACTTTGTATCCCTCCATTCATTTTATAGAAGGCAAACATTTTCTGTTAATATAAAAATGCTATTCTTTTGTTGTTCTGAATTATGGAAACAATTAATGACATAGTGTAATCCATTAGAATCAGAACCTGGATGACTTTCAGTCATCTGTTTTCTAGAGATATCAAATATTAAATGCAGCCTTTATTTTATTTATTTATTTATTTTTTGAGATGGAATCTTGCTCTGTCGCCCAGGCTGGAGTGTAGTGGCACAAACTTGGCTCACTGCAACCTCCGCCTCCCAGGTTCAAACAATTCTTCTGCCTCAGCCTCCCAAGTGGGTGGGACTACAGGCACCCGACACCACACCCAGCTAATTTTTTGTATTTTTAGTAGAGACGAGGTTTCACTATGTTGGCCAGGCTGGTCTCGAACTCCTGACCTCATGATCCGCCTGCCTCAGCCTCCCAAAGTGCTGGATTACAGGCGTGAGCCACCACGCCTGGCCTAAATGCAGTCATTTTTATAAGGGATCATCTTCACCCTTATAGCTAATATTCATTGTCTACAACCAGCTGATGCTCATTCTCTAGAATCTAAAATAATAAATAGAGTTATTTCCATGAATTTCAGATGAATGTGTTTCATGACCCTGAGGAAATTCGTTCCCTTATTATTGTGTAAAGTTTGCTAGACATTCAGTTTGCTATATCAGCTAGTTTTCACGTGTGTTCTCCAATTGTATAATTCAGGTGTTTTATATTTGAATGCCTATTATGTGCCAGCAGTGCTCTACCCACTGAAGATATATCAATGTCCAAAACAGAAAAACATCCCTGCCTCATCAAATTTTTAATCCGGGAAAAGACAGGCATTAAAGCCAAAAAGTGAGCAACCAGTGTGAAGGTGAAATGTGCTGTGGAAGAAAAAAGTTAAAGCAGGAACAGGCGTCTGATTGTAACTTTTTGATAATGTGCTGTGGGTATATCATGGAAAAGCGTTCTTCTACCCATCAGTATTTCAGTCTGGAATCTGCAGTTGTCTATTTTTATACTTTTCTTCTCTTTTCTTCTTTCTTTCTTTCTTTTTTTTTTGTTTGTTTGTTTGTTTTTAGAGACAGGATTTTGCTTTGTCGCCCATGGTGGAGTACAGTGGCGTGATCATAGCTCACTGCAACCTCGAACTCCTGGGCTCAAGATCCTCCTGCCTCGGCCTCCCAAGTAGCTAGGACTACAGGCATGCACCACTGTGCCCAGGGGTCTTGCTATGTTATCCTTGCTGGACTCAAACTCCTGGCCTCAAGTGATCCTCCCGCCTTTGCATCCCAAAGTGTTAGGATGACAGCTGTGAGCCACTGCACCTGACCTATTTTTTTTTTTTTTTTTTTTTTTGAGATGGAGTCTCACTCTGTCGCCCAGGCTGGAGTGCAGTGGTGCAATCTCAGCTCACTGCAAGCTCCGCCTCCTGCATCCGACCTATTTTTATGCTTGTTTCATTTTGCACTGGGATCCACAAATCATGTAACCAGTCCTGCATGGGGGAGCAGGATGAGAGTCAGCTGGAGCTCTAAGGAGGCGCTGAGATGGTCAAGCAGAGGAGCAGCAAGAGGGGTTCCCTCAGGATCAGCAGGAACCCAAGTCAAAGGGAAGAAAGGGACACACATCAAAGAAAGATTGGTGTCTTTGCAGTACTTTTCCCTGCTCTGCAGTCATGCCCTGGAACTGTGGCGTACTGCATGGTGACTGTCTCCCTCAGTCCATGGAAAGTTACTTTTATTTATTTATTCTGAGATTTATCCACCCCTTAGCATCTTACATAGTACTCTGTAATTGTATTTCACAATAGATATAGTAAACACGATTGTTATATATTTAAAATTAGAAAGGGAAGACGCCCTGTAGATTTCCAGGGCCCTTATTTGTAGAGTCATCCAAGTTCTACGTTTACCTTTAGGTTCTCCTTTAGAAGAAATAATCTTACAGGTATTCTCTGTTTTTTCAGTGCCATGTTGTTCAGCATAACCAAGCATAGAATGATGTGACCTAATTCCTATTTATCACAAAGTATCCTTCCCTGTCTTTTTAATATCAAAATCTTAATGCTGAGTTTCACGAATATATAAACTACTATCTGTTCTTCACAGACAACTGAATGAAAGATATGTTACAATAATGCCACCTGAATTTATATAGTACTCTGCTGTGTTAAGGTATGGCAGCATTTCTTATAATGTTCTATTTAACAAGGAGGTTAAACAGGTTCCTATGAGTCAGACAAATGAAGTGAAATAGGCATCATAATGTAGGAATAGTGTGGGCTTTGGAATTACATGCTTTGGAGTGAGAACTAGATTTGAATACTGTCGTACCAGACCCCTATTCACTTCAGTAGAGATGGCACCAGGTTCAAGAGGCTGAAGGAGAGACTTAAAGTCAGCAAATGAGTAGGAATAGTGTGGGCTTTGGAATTACATGCTTTGGAGTGAGAACTAGATTTGAATACTGTCGTACCAGACCCCTATTCACTTCAGTAGAGATGGCACCAGGTTCAAGAGGCTGAAGGAGAGACTCAAGAGTCAGCAAATGAGACATAGGGTTTATTGAGAAGAACTTACATGCAGAGTGTTCCAGTGGTGGCAGGCTGGACAGGAGCACGGAGACCACCTTCAGAAAGCAGGCAATTTATGTACCATTTTCACTTACCCTTCACCTGGAAACCTTCACTTAACCCAAAACAAAGGATCTGACTCCCTAGGACAGCCCACATTCCATGGGACAGGCCATGGGCTCAGATGTTCCTCATAGATAAGGAATGAATCTCTGGTTGGCCACTCCTGGATTCCTTAGCTTGGAACTCTGAACACGCATTCCTCTTAAACCATAGGGTAACTCTCAGGGTGTTGCTCAAGCTAAGCTGTTGCTAGCAGGTATGTTTGCCATACAGTAAAAAGTTGGCTACTTCCGTGTAACTTTTGACACCATTGAAATCTATGAGCTTTTGTTTTCTCCTCTGTAAAGTGGAATAAAATGAGATGTGTGTGAATTTGTGTGTGTGTGTGTATGTGTGTGTAATATAGTCTGCTCCAAGCTTTGCCATGAAGTAGACACTCAGTAAATGTTCATTTCCCTTGTCTTTCTCTTTTAAAATAAATCACTCGCCTGATTTACCTGTCCTGCTAGACTGAGGGCTTCCTGTTGGAAAGAACCGTGCTTTGTTTATCCTTGCCCCAGCAGAGACTCTGGGCTTATAGTTTTTTCAGTAAAGCTGCATTTAAAAAACAATTTTAAGCTTAACTTTTAAAATACTTTTCATGAAGGTGTTTATTTCTGGCTTGGTGCATTCTTCCCAGAGGGGGCATCACTCTCCTCCCTTGCTCTCTTGGAGGTTTTATCTTGTATCTTCCTGTTTTGGAAGGGCTTTCTGATGCCAGCCCAGTGAGCTCATGCAGCGCTAAGTGGAGAAGGCCAGGCCGCATGGTCCTCCTTGACCTGAGAAAATCTAAGGCCCCCTTCCCCTATGTGCTTGCACCACACGTGCAGTCAGACATCACAGCAGCCACTCTGGCTTCCTGCCCATGGAATAAATGCTCTCAGTCTGACATTGCTCAGTCTGACAAGAGACATATTTGACAGGAGCAGGTTGGATGGAGAGGGTTTTGAAGAGGCCAAGCAGTGGAGGTGAAAGGCAGGAGGCAGGAGGTGCTCACACCATGGAGTCACAAGGGTGGGGCAGCCTCCTCACTCATCCCCAAGTGGCATGTCAGTACTTAGTTGGCACATGCCATCAAAAACAATGAGCTGCAAGAGTAGAAATGTCTTTCAAATTTCATGTCCTGTGGGCTATGATAGGTGTCATATGGTGTCATGCCAGATCCCTATTGACTCCAGTAGGGATAGTACCATGTCCAGAGGCCAAAGAAGAGACCTGAAGCCAGCCAACGAGACATGGGGTTTATTGGGGGGACTTACATATGGGGCAGTCCAGTGATAGCAGACTACACAGGAAGACCACTACTGTTTATAAAAAGCATGCAGTTATATAGCATTTTTACTTAGCACCCTCCACCTAGCAACCTCCATTTAACCCAAAACCAAAGGCCTTGATTCCCTGTGTGGCCTGTGTTCCAAGGGATGGGCCAGGGATTCGAATGTCCCTCATGGATAAGAAGTGAAACTCCAGGTTGGCCACTCTCAGATTCCTTAGCTTGGGACTTCAAACACACATTCTTCTTAGACAATGCGGTCATTCTCAGGGCATGCTTCAGTTATGGTTGTCAGGTGCCTCTCCTATACATATGGTCAAATGTTACCAACCATATATTTATTTAAATTTTTTATTGCCATAGGTTTTTGGAGAATAGGTGGTGTTTGGTTACATGAGCAAGTTCCTTAGTGGTGATTTGTGAGATTTTGGTGCACCTGTCACCCTAGCAGTATACACTAAACCCAATTTGCAGTCTCTTATCCCTCGCCTCCTTCCCACCCTTTCCCCCAGAGTCCCCAAAGTCCATTGTGTCATTCTTATGCCTTTGCATCTTCATAGCTCAGCTCCCACTTATAAGTAAGAATATATGATGTTTGGTTTTCCATTCCTGAGTTACTTCACTTAGATTAATAGTCTCTAATCCCACCCAGGTTGCTGTGAATGCCATTAATTCATTCCTTTTGTGGATGAGTAGTATTCTATTGTATATATATATATATATATACCACAGTTTCTTTATCCACTTATTGATTGATGGGCATTTGGGTTGGTTCCACATTTTTGCAATTGCGAATTTTGCTGCTATAAACATGCATATGCAAGTATCTTTTTCATATAATGACTTCTTTTCCTCTCGGTAGATACCCAGTAGTGGGATTGCTGGGTCAAATGGCAGTTCTACTTTTAGTTCTTTAAAGAATCTCCACACTGTTTTCCAGAGTGGTTGTATTAGTTTACATTCCCACCAGCAGCATAAAAGTGTTCCCTTTTCATCGCATCCACGCCAACGTCTATTTTTTATTTTTTTTATTATGGCCATTCTTGCAAGAGTAAGGTGGAATCACGTTGTGGTTTTAAGATTTGCATTCCCTGATCATTAGTGATGTTGAGCATTTTTGTATATGTTTGTTGGCCATTTGTATATCTTCTTTTGAGAATTGTCTATTCATGTCTTTAGCCCACTTTTTGGTGGGATTGTTTATTTTTTCTTGCTAACTTGTTTGAGTTTGTTGTAGATTCTGGATATTAGCCCTTTGTCAGATGTATAGATTGTGAAGATTTTCTTCCATTCTGATACCAACCATATTTTTGATCACAAAAAGTTTCCTGTTCTGTCTATGGTTTTCAAATGGCCTGCACTCAAATACTTCAGGGAAATGATACTCTGCCTTCCTTTTAAGACGCCTAGAAAATGAGATTTCTCTGCTTGTTCTAGTCCCCACTCCAGTAACTCTTCAGTCACATTTAAGCCATGAAGCAGCCGCATCTCCAGGTGATAGAAGTGACCTTGAATATGATGAGCATTATTATGTCTGAGCATCCTGGATCCAAACTCTGAACTACATCATAATCAAAAGAACAGAGTAAAAAAAGTTTTTAGTGTAAAAAAATAAGTCATTTGTTTTATTACAAAGTGAAAGAATGTTTATAGGTTATGAGGGGATGCTGTTTGGAGAGTTAACAGAGGTTGAAATAGGAGATAGATCTTCACTGTTTTTGCTTTGTTTTGTAGAAGTAAAGCACTTGTTAGCCTTTGAGGGTTAAGACCAGCTGGGCAGAGCAGAGCCCAAGCTGCAAGGATGGGGACTTCAGCATGACTCCAACAAGGCAGAAACATGTCTGCAGATGAAACCTCAGGTCTTGTAAGGAAGAATCCTTATGTGAAAGCAAGATCCCACCAGTCAGAGACTAGCAGGCTCAGTGAGAGGTGCTTATTCCCCCCTCCCCACCCCCGCAGTACTCATTCTATTCCTGAATTTTCTGATGCACTTACCTCTAAGCTGGGCAAAGCATTTTCTTGTTCACTAAATAAATTATTTTGCAAGGAGCAACAGTCTATGTGTCTGAGGGGAAAAACTACAGTAGAACCTAATGCTTCCAAAGGACTTAAACAAGATTCTGTTTCCCTGGAAACCAAGTCCTTTCCTGCTGGTTGTACACATTTTTTGCAGGAGCACCTGTGAAAGGAGATCAGTAGCATCTGAATCTCTTGTCAGTGATGGCCCCCTTGAAACTCACAATGTCTGTGGTGTTTTGAAGCACATTCTGGTTGTTTTAGAAACTCATACACTGCACAGCACTGGGAATATTTGGTTTTAGCTACCATTGCAGGGGATGTGTGTGTGTGTGTGTATGTGCGCATGTGTGTGTGTCTGCATGTGTGTGTGTATCTGCGTGTGTGTGTTTGTGTGTAAGGTGATGGAAAAGAAAATCTGGGATTTATTAAAAGCTAAGGTCTTTAATAAGTTCTGAAGTCACTGAAAGGTTGTGGAGCTGGCAGATGCACTTATCACTCGGCACGGATGTTCCTGCATTTGGATTACTGGGAGCATTATAGTAGAGCAGCTAATCTTTTGTGGCCAGTGCTGCTTGCCTGTGTTGATAAGTGTGATTAACAACTTTAAAAGTCAAATACGTTAGCAAATGCCTTATAGCTGCCAGGAATGCTTGTGGCCACCCACGCTTTGCAGCAAAATGAGAAGTCAGTCTCAGGAGCTTAGGATTCCTAGACTTTTTAGATAAGTATGCCTCCAAGTTTGGTTTTTAAGTTTATTTCAACCCAATCATGTAAAGTTATTGTTAGAAAGCAGTCGGATATAAAACCAAAAAATGAAGAATGTGCTTTTTGTTTGTGAGGTTTAAAGAGATGATGCTCATTACACTTTCAGAATCCTCTTTAAGTCTGCTTTCTCCTTAAATTTCAAAGTGAACTTTAAAAGAGATGCTAGATTTTTAAAATATTTCATCGCACAGTCGCTTGTGATGCGAACCCCGAATGAAAGTGAAAACTCTGGTGTATATATGATTTGGGTGAGGCTGGGAGAGGTGAAGTAATCTTCAAAATAGTGGAAGAAATCTAGCTTAGAAAGTGATCAGCCTGCCTTGCCACGTGACCTGGGGCTTTGTTCTTTCCAAACTGCAGCTTCCTTGTTGATGCCCATTAGCATCTTAATTAAAGCAGGCCCTGTGCTAAGTGTTATACCAAGGATTTCTGGATTTCTCTGCCCAGGATTAAAGATACCACCACTGAAAATTTAAAGTATAAGCTTTGATATACAGGTCAAAGGTTAGTAGACAGTTGGGGTGAAAGGACAAGATAAGCACAGAATTAGGGTAATCAATCCTGAAGAACAGCAGTGCCAGTTGCAAGAGGCAAATCCAATCTTGTCTTGCCATGAGCACAATGCATGAAATTGGCTTGCCCCAGCAGGTAGTTTATGCTTTCTGCCTCACTGTTGACTTTCCCTGGTCTGCGGCTGTTGAATGCCAGAACTTCACATACTTTCTCTACCTCAAGAGAGCCAGAGTAGGTTCCATTCCTTGGCAACAGAAACAAAGAGCAGACTCTCTGGAACATCAGACTTGTAGGAAAGATGCTGATGTGATGGAGATTTTGTTTATCTCTTATGTCCTTCTGAGCCTCTCTTGTGAACATAGTTAATTTTGTACTACATGATTTTGTTTTCTGTTTTCAATACGACTCCCCAGTACACGGTTGACTCTTTGCCGACAAGATTTTTTTTCTCCCCCATTTCTCTCCCTCTCCTTTTGGGTAATATAAGCCAGAATGTATAACTCTTAGAATTTTACAAATATTGAAATAGAAATCCTATATGTGCAGTGAAATGTCCACAGAGATAAGGCATTGCCGACATTTTCAAACTGTACCTGATGTGGAATGAAATTCTTAGCATTGGAATTTTATGTACCCAGCTGGCATTACTGTTACAGTTCATTGTCAGAGCCCTCATGTTACAGATGTACTGTCTGATTTTTCTTACGGAATCTTTTTGGATAAAGGGAGTTCAAAAAATCAGGGTCAATAACTCAACTAGCAAGTACATGGCCTTGATTTGCTTCAAAACAAGAACGTAGCAGAGATAAGGGGTAGGTTGCCTTGATCTAAAAACATGAGGGTTTGACAAAACTTTCCTTTTTAAACAATACTTGCTAACAAAAAGGTGAAAATGTGTCATTTTATAAGGAAAGGTAACTTTTTTCTCAGAAAAAGAAAGGCAATTTAATAATAGCAGAAATTAGATGACAGATTGTCATACCTGTTTAGGAATGTAAAATTCTGGAAAGGGTTTTGCGAAGAGATTGTTTTTCAAACACACTATAAACATGAGTTTCTTTGGTTCTCCACATTACCTGGAATGATTGCGAGTGAAATTGAGTTGGAGGCATATGTAGTAGCCTGAGAACCTGAGAACCTCAAGTTGCGACTTGAAAATAGGCTCCATGACCCTAGAGACTGGAAAGTCCCAGAGTCCTCCTCATGCACATCTGCACCTGCCCACACCTGCCTGCAGGACCCCTGAGGATTAATACATGTCGCTGCTCATGTAGGCTCTGGGTGCCAGTGTGCCCAAGCAACTCAGTGTCCAAATCTGAAAGGTTGACATTTCTATTGCTGTAAATAAGAATAATTCAACAGTAGAAAGTGGCTTTATTTTCTGCTTAAAATGGGAGTAGAAAACAAGGCAGGCATGCTCTGGATATCTGTGCATATGCTAAAGGAACAGTTGGTCACGAAGTAAGATGCTTAAATTCTACTTAATAAATGTTTTCATTTATGAGTTTGTGCGGGTTCACTCACCCATCTTTTCTACCACACTGCTTGGGACATAAAGCTATTGGAGAGGTACAGAGGGACAAATCTGTCAGCTTCAGGGGGACAGGTGAGCCACCCCAAAAGGCATGCTTCTGAGTGGTGCTGGTTCCTTGGTCTGGTCCCCTGAAACCACACTTTTGACTACAATAGTCACTGGGGTTCCACTGAGCTAATTTGTTATTAGCTTTCTTATTTGTTTATTTGAAAATCTCCAAGACATATTGTCCAATGAACAGAGTAAGTCTGAGAATAATACATATATTATGATTCTGTTTCAGTGAAAAGCAATTCTTATGGGTGTATAACATGGGTATATATGTACAAGTATGTATAGACATATGTGTATATTTTACATACATAAGATATGTGTATGAATATGTGTCATACACACACACACACACACACACACACACACACACAGAGTCAGCTCTCTCTGTCCATGGATTCCAAATCTGTAGATTCAACCGGGAATTGAAAAATATGTTATTTTAAAAATTGTGTCTATATTGAACACGTACAGACTTCTTTCCCTTGTCATTATTCCCTCAACGATACACAGTACAACAACTGTGTACATAGCATTTACATTGTACTAGGTATTATAAGTAATTTAGTGATGATTTAAGGTATACAGGAGGATGTATGTAGGTTAAATGCAAATACTATCCCACTTTGAATCAGGGACTTGAGAATCTGTGGATTTTGATATCTGTGGGGATCCTGGAACCAATCCCCCTTGGTGTCTGATATCACAGGTATCAAAACCCACATATATAACAAGTGTGTTATATATGCATAACAAGTTTGGAAGGATACACACCAAACTATTAATAGTGACTACTTCCAAGGAGACAAGTGAAATTAGAAGTTAGGAATAAAAATGGGCTTTTACTTTTTTAGGCTATGCTTCTGCATTATTTAAATATTTTCAGTGAGCATTATTTGGTATCATTAAAATATTTTAAAAAGATATTTTAAATAATATTTTTATTTTAATATCTTTCATGTTTTATGTAATATTTTTATTTTAAAATATTTTTAAAATAATCTATTAAAGATTTTTTATTAGCTACTAGAGTGTGTTAGATATTCTTTGATTTCACTTTGTGAAGATAAAAATAATTTACTAAAAAGGAATGATCCTGTCCTATACAATAACTATATTTTCATATTTATAATGATATTCATAGCATAATGCAAATAATGTATGGTACATTTCCAGTGAGTTTTTGTTTTCTCATTCCTTTATGTCAAGAAATTGGTGAATTTCTTGGTATCCAAGATGTAAACCAAAATATATGACCAAAAGAAATGGAGAAATGGTAACAACAGGGCTTGAAACAGTCAATTCTGATGTGGAGGTGCCCTCTTTAGAATGCCAGCTAAACTGTTGGCCTACCAGATTTTGAATGGTTGATTAGATGCTAGCAGCATCTGCAGGATCGCTTAACCTAAGTGTTAAATAACACACGATATCGCACCCTATTTGCTCAAGTATTTCAAATTGCAGGCATTAATACAATTAGCAGTTCTTACAGAGAATTCTTAATTTCTTGATTTGTGGTTAATCAAAGTCAATCTTTTAAGTGTAGTCGTAATCACCTATATTTTAAATCACCTGTGTTTTATTCCATTCTAACTATGGAATGATAGCATGTATTCAATGCTTATGCTAAGCTCTGTGGCAAGCATTTTATGTACATTAATGCACTAAATCTGTGCAACAACCCTAAGATGTGTACCATTATTATCTAGTCAACAATGAGAGACTGCAAGCAACTTGTTCAAATTCACACAGCTTGTATCGTCAGAGCCAAGATTAGAATTCAGTCATTTGGGCATTAAGTGCAGTTTTTTTATTGCACTGTAAAGGGAGCACACTCTTATCCATGAAGTCATACTGCCCTCACTGGCTGTGAAATACTGTGTTCTTCATTTACTCTTGCCGGAATTTGCAAATTGTCTGCAACCTGCTACTTTGTAAGGGCTCCTCCCTTGATGTGCAGTAAGTTCTGCTTCCTCAGTGTGCTCTCCCCTCTGCAGAGCTGATGTTTAATAGACCTGGCTCTTTGCAAGAAAGAAAACAAAGTCCCCAAGGAGCCATATTCATTGCCTCTAGGATCCTTCCTACCTTGCCCCTTCAAAGAACACTGCGGCTGTTGTCAACCCCAGCGTCTGCTGTTGAAGCTGCACACCCACTCTGTGCATGAAGCTGGAACTGGACTCTGTTTTTTTTTTTTGTTTGTTTGTTTTTTTAAGACAGGATCTTGGTCTATCACTGGACTGGAGTGCAGTGGCATGATCACAGCTCACTGCAGCCTCCACCTCCTAGGCTCAAGTGATCCTCCCACCTCAGCCTCCCCAATAGCTAAAATTCCAGGTGCATGCTGCCATGCCTGGCTAATTTTTATCTTTTTTTGTGGAGACAGGGTGTCTCTGTGTTGCCTAGGCTGGTCTTGAACTCCTGGGCTCAAGTGATCCTCCCACCTCGGCCTCCCAAAGTGTTGGGAGTGCGCGTGAGCCACTACAGCTGGTCTTGGACTCCGCTTCTTATATATGGTCATTCAAGATGTCCTGTCATTGAAAAGAAAGGGAATGATGATTGAAATATCAGTCCCTCACTTAAGGATGGCAGGACTGAGGACCAGCAGATCTGTCCTAATTGTTGTTGCTGTGTTCAGTTTATGAACTTTCACTGCACTTACACCTAGATATTGCTTGGAATGGTTAATTGGCTTCTTAGGCCCTGGAATTTGGAAGAAAAAAAAGAGAGAGAGAGAGAGAAGATTCAGACATCATGCTTTTTGCTTTGCCATCTGGTGTAATTCTTAAAGGCATTTTTAGGTCCCCAATATGGGTAGTGTTGCTGTTTGTTCCTTTCCAATGCTGATTGGCTCAGGCACACAGGTTCTGGGCTTTTGATTATGAAATTGATCAAGGCTGGATGAGGCAGATTTCTGGCACCTTTGAGTCAGTGGTTGTAGGCAGAGACACCATATACATTTGCGTAGGTTGTACACTGCACAGCTCTAGGTTGTCCTGGTCCTGGGGAACGCAGGTGCCAATATGGGGGTAACACACAAGTCCTGAGGTCCCCACCCATGCACATTCCACTCCCCAATATTTTCCCTACTTTGCCATAAATTGAATCCCTGTCTAAAACTTCTCTTCTAGGCATACTTCCTGACCACTAGCAATCTGGTGCCTATCACCAACATGTGACAACAGTAGTCTTGTAGCTGTGTGTGTATTTTAAACGGCTGCAAAAGTATTTCACTATGTGGCTGTACCATAATTTATTTGTAAGTTCTCTATTGGTGAGCACTGAGGTAATTTGCAATCTTTTGCAATGAAAGATGCTGAAATTAAAACTTGAATATGTGTGTACACCTGTCTGCAAATACCTCCAGGAAAAATTCCTCCAGATGGGATTTCCTAAGACATATCTCCCTGGACTCGCATGTCTTTCTGGTTGCCTCTAGCACTCTTCCTGTTTTCAACCCTGTCCTCCTAGTTCAGCCTTCATGACCTCTTGCTGAAATAATTGCCATAGCCTCCTGAGTGGAGCCATCTGCCTACACTTCCCTTTAGAATCCATCCTTAACATGGTTTCTAGCTCTCACCACTCAGACTGTGTTACACCTGTGCTCTAAAACCCCCAAGGGTTCACAATTGCTACCTGAGCTGGTATGAACTCCCTATACCCTCTCCCAGCATCCAAGGCCACCCCATTTATGGTTCCGCCCCACCTTTGATGACTCATTTGCTTGATTTCCCCCACGTGTTCCCTGTGCTTCAGCAGCAGCAGAAGGCTCCTGAGTCCCCGAGCTTGCCTTGCCTCCTGTTTCTTTGGGTGCCTTAGAGCTCACTCCCTACTTGGAAGTGTCCTTCTCTCTCCAGGGTCCTCCCTCATCTCTGCCTGTGTACCCTCATGCTACAACCCCGTCATGTTTTCTAGATTCTCTCACTCCCACTCCCCAACCTAGACTCCTTCCACCTCCCACTGTCCTCATATCCTGCCTTAGGTGATAATTTCATTTCATGTACCCTTGCAGACCACCTGTGCCAGAGAGAGCTGGCAGCACGCATCCTCTGAAGTGGCTAGCATGGAATGTCTTGCACATTTTAGGAGGTTTTTTTAAAAGGATTTATTAGATAAGATCTTCGCAGTTGACAAATTCTCTTACCCAAAATTGGCATAATCCTTTAGCTTGGGGAGAAGAGATCACACACATGAAACTATTATGGAAGTAGGGAATTTCCCAATATATTTAGTCAAGAGCACAGAAGCTCATTGGCAGTGAGGTGCCAGGCAGGGTAGGAGCAGGAGCAGCCCCTATAATCTGCCTTTTGTGGGCAGGGCAGGGTCACAGATGCCTGTCACACAGCCTGCATCGAGCAGGGCCTGCTGGATTAAAAAGCTGACTTCTGGCCAGCTACAGCAAGCAAAGCCTTGCAACACCATATGGGAAGAATTGACCCATCAATCCATGTGCTTTCATTAAAGGGATGTTTACAGACATCCTGGTTCTTGACTCAAGTTCATTGTCACAGAATGATGTTCTTATGGAGGAAGTGGGAAAGGGGTGGAGTTGAGGGGTGAGTGTAGAAAGCTGGACGAAATCAGGGGACCCTGAACAAAATCTCTCATGTTACTTTTCAGTTACTCAGAAAGCCTCTCTCTCTACAAATCCCTGCAAGGTTGAGACACACAGGCACTCTCAACCTTGAAGTATCTGATTTTACAACTTCAAACTCAGGCTTCTCACAATACTCTATACTCCCTCTCTTAGAGTGAGTACCTCTTATCTAGTTCAAGGTCTCATTCATTCTCTTATTTGACAGACTCCAGTTGTGTTTTTCTTGCCTTTAAGGAGCTCACTGACTAATGGCAGATGCCAGTTCTAGGGTTCTATTGAGTGAGAGTGGAAGGAGAACTAAGGTATCAAACTTTTGCTATTTAGCCCCACTCTGCCCTATGCTTACTTCATATGTTCCCTCACTGTGGAGTTCAAACATTTAAAATCTGAGTGGCTGTTATCCTCAGCATGCACTGTATACTCTGCACCTTACTCCTGGAATCCTTTTATCTTTAGCTCTCCTTATCACAGGCAGTGGTAGTTTGGTATCATCCTCTGCCAGATTAAACATGTAGATTTATTTAATATTCTCTCTGTTGTTGAAAATAACAATACGAATGTTGCATAATAACAACAAAGTTCTTTATCATCTTCATTTGATCTGCTGTCATCTGTGAGGTCTCCAGAGCATACTCTGTGCCTTTCATGTTCGAGGACACTGCCAAGAAATAAAACTGAGACTCGAATCCAGATCCTGTGACTGTGAATCCTAGTACAGTATTCCAACATATAGCCTTAGTTTAGGAACACTCACTTTTTCTATTCATGGTAAACGTGTGGCCTCCACTCACTGATAAGGTGAGATTACCATCGAGCATGCAGAATACGAAAGTCTACAATGCATTGTTTGTCGTGCTCACTTACAGAGCAGACTGATTGTTCCACAGTCACCTGTTCAACCCCGCTTGGTAGCAGTTAACCCAGAGAAGCAATTGCCTCTCATCTGGAACCTGAAATGCATCCCATGCATTCTCCTGATTCACCAAGTTCATTGACAGTGTAAATACAAGCAAATCCTGTTGCCAACTGAGGGTGTAATGTCATCAGAATGTGAAGGATGACCTGAGTTTTTTGAGGATACAAAATTAAATGTGCACTGATTTTGTTATATCCTATTTTGGCATTTTCTCCTTTTCCGTTTTCTCCTTGGAATTGGTTTGCACAGTATTAACAGATTAAAAATTATTTATGGGTGTGTGTGTGTGTGTGTGTGTGTGTGTGTGTGTGTGTGTGTTTCAGTCATGGGCATCTTCTTTCGAGTCTTATTAGGCATGGAAAAACCTAAGCTTGGTTTAAAACACTTCCTCCCTTCCTGTGAAGTTTTAGGCTAACTTAAAATGGGATGTGTTATATAAGGAAGGCACCTGACACTAGCGATGGGGGTGCCTAGGAGAAGGAGCACCCCCCCTTGGTTTGCGATAGACTGGCAGCGTTTCCTCTGGTATGTGCCAGAGCGGCAGAGCCAGTTTTAAAAAGAGGATTTATAGGAAATCCAGCTGTGAGTTTTCATTTTTTTCTCTTAGAGCTGGAGGCGGGGCCAAAACCAACCTCAAACCAGGCACACCATTGATCAGGCTAGAATGATGTGGACCAGTCTCACAGACAACAGCCAAGCACAGAGGAAATATTAGCTGGCAGAGATAACGAAGAGAAAACACTCGGTGACAGATGCACCATCTGTCAGTTTCTGAGGAGCAGTTTTCAAGAAAGCTGAAAATGAATTGAAGAAGAGAGGGGTTTTGTTTGAAAGGTACAGCACAGCCTAAGGACAATTTTAAACAAAGTAAGTTTGTGTTCCATAGAAAAAGAGGTCGTGGTGGTGGGAAAGACAACAGTTACTTCCTATGCAGATTGTGAGTTTTGTCATTGATATAAAAAGTTTTCTTTGTAGTGGACTTGATATTTACAACATTCTCTTAACAAGAACTTGATTTAAAATTAAAAAGCAGTGACTGTCATTTTGGCTACTCACTCTAGAAACATTTGCAAGTTACAGTTAGATTTATTTTACTTTTATTTAATCTCAGAGAGAATTGTTTTATCTCAGACTACAGATATAGATAAGGCCTTCCTTCCTTCCTTCCTTCTCTCTCTATTTATAACAATGGGCAAAATTATTTGTATCTTTCCTCAAAGGCAGTTTATTAAGAAAGCGACCCACCTTTCAGATTGTCGAGGTTGGCAGTAAATACTTTGTATTAGGATGCTTAATTCCATGGGCTACGTTACTTAAATAGCTATGAATATGACCTGGACTTCCTACGAGCCTTCCAAATAATGTTATTGGTGTTGACATCATTTTTAAAGGAAGCTGCTTCTGGATCTTCTGTAGTTTATCTTTCTCAGAAAGTCTGTTACCCTCTTTCAGAACATAAGCTACCATATGAAACAATCCTGCTATTTATGTTTAATACATTTTTCAATGGCTTCGTTTTCAACGTTGGACTTGGGCTGTTGGTAATTGTATGTTACATCTAAGTGGTTTGCGTTCGATGTCATATGTCGCATGTTTTATTAGGCCAGGATTTGTCTAATTCCAAGGGGATCTAAAGCAGTGATTGAGAATGATAAGATTCTATGAGCGATAGCAGAAAGTTTTCAGGGGGCTCACAGGAGCTCCTTTATTGGAAAAAGTCAATTCTTTTACAATTTACACAGGCGGAAAGAGACTTATTTTGCATCTGCGTTAGCAGGCTGTCTAGTCCAAACCAGAAGTGGAAGCGCTGGCTGTAAACTCGCCAAAGTAGAAACCACTCAGTGTTATGGCCCAATATGGATGTCAGAGCTCTGGAGCATGTGTGGGAAAATGGCCACAGGCCAACGTCTGGAATCATTTATCTTCCGGTAGAGCCGAGAGGAGAACAGTTTTATGCGTTTTGCAGAAATCCTTGCTGATTGATTTCATTTACATAGAGCTGGTGCAGAGACTGATGGTGAGGACAACTATAAATGGGAGAGAAATATTGATCTATTTCTGCTTTTCCTGACATCCTGGTCTCATTAGTGTTCTTAGCACCTTTGAATGAGATTATGCCGTTACTGACAACCATATGGTTTCTACGGGGTTCTTTCCACGCGTCTCATAAGAAATGCCACATTTATGTCTTTTCTTTTGGGGAAATCAGAAACTGAAAGTTGAAGATTTTGTCGTACTGTCTTTTCATTAGCTTAGCCTGTTTCCTACAGTCTAAATGTGAAAAATGAGAGGAAGGAAATATCAGTAGACAGAGTTCTTTGTACACTCCATGCAACCTATGTAGTCACTTAGAGATGGGCGCCTGATACTCTTTGTGAAATACTGGGACATACTGTTGTTGTGTAGATTCATATCTGCATGTGAAGGAATCATCTATGCCAACCAGTATGTTCTGCATGAGCTAAACTCACATGTGCTGACACATGCTGACATGTGACAAGGTAGCATCCGCACCTGTTTTTCTAATGTGTAAAAGAATTTTGCCAACTTCTGACAGTACCCACGTCAGACCTTATGGAGACGATTTTAATTGATTTCAAGGACCAAGGTAGCAGTCAGAAGCCTTGGATTTCAGATACTACCTTTATGCTGCCTAATTTTGTGACCTTCAGGAAGATGATTAACCTTTTGATAAATCTAATTCACTGCTTACAAATATAATGAATAATTACAGCCATTTTTGTCTCCCAGAGATATTTCAAATGTCAGTAAGACATTTATAATGCATCTTGTGCTATTAGCTTTTGGTACGTATGCCATTAATGAAATTGCCTCCACTCTCTTAGACAGAACTTCTGCATTACACTGAAAAAGCTAAAAACTTTAGCCTTTTAAAGTTAAAACAAAATTAAAAACAAAATTCTATAATCTTATGTAGTAATACTTTTGTTTATAGGAGGCTGCTCTTGAAGGTATTTGCATCTATTCTTTTCTCTTCGTAGAATAACTATTTGATTTTCTCATCAAGATTCTCAGCATTGTGTAAGACTAGTCATTTCCTCAAACAGGTTGAACTTTAAAAAATCAGGCTAAAATTGGTGTGATGCTGCTTTGATTTAGTATAGTTGAATATATGTAATTTTTAAACTTCCTAATGTAAAAAAATGGATAATAGTGCAGATTAAGGTACCTAATATTTTCTCACATTTTATAGATACATAGATATACCATACAAATAAATATACGCTAATCTTCATATATGTATATACCCACACACATCCACTTCATCTTTCAAAATAATCCAGTAAAACTGATAGCATAGCAGCATATAAGATATTAAAAGATAGGAGTGATTACTGTGTTTTCATTTTAAATCCTTTTCATTTTACATGATGAACATGATCGCAGCTTAGTGTAGTGCAAAGGACATCAGAAGCCAGACCTCCCAGTCTCAGCTGCCAGTACAGAGAATCACCACGCACCCTGTTCTGTGCATACAGGTGTGTGGTGGCCCCTAGAATCTCGAAACATGGCAGCCTTGGGAGCCACGCCATTCAACTGTGCTCTTCTGCTGCAGTGTGGGAATCAGAATGTGTGCCTTACCGTAGCACGAGGTGGTTGGGAGGTTCATATGACATAATGTGCATGAAAATGCTTTGAAAACTTTCAGGCCATTTAAAGTCACTAATTGAACTTCGACAACTTCTTTGCTGCTGGAATATTCCTTTCTTCCCTTTCTTAATAAATTCTGCCCATCATTCAAAGGCTTCTCTTAGCTCTTTTTTGATCTCCTCAAAGGTTTCTTTGGAGCCCCCAGATGTCCCTCTCAGAAAGAGGAAGTGAGTGAATTTTGCCACCCCTGTCCCCCCTGCCCCACCCACCAGATGACTTCACTATTACACTCCATGTTTTCACACCTCCACGCTCTGCCCAGTTCTGTCCCTGTGCTCCGCTAAATATTTTCTCTACCACTTGCCAACATCCTCCTCCTCCTCCAAAACTACCTTAAACATCACTTGCCTTTGAAACCTTCTCCACCACCATTCTTCCACAGAGCTAGAGCCTTCTTCATTCATGGTTCCAAACTTCTAATCAAGGCTTTATCTTATTCTACCTCATTCTTTATTTACACATCTTCCTTCCTCCCTAGGCTCCACAAAGACAGGCCAGGTACCATGCTGCTTTGACTCCCTGGTGCTCGCTGTAGTTTCTCATGTCTGGTTGGTGTTCAAGTAATGTTTGTCAAGTGAATGAGAAAGTCAGTCTTTCCATACCACTTCTTTGTGGGGTCCTGTCATTACACACCTTCTGGGACAGAACCCTGGTACCCATTTTTGTGTCTGTAATAAATTGTCCCTTATGGCATAACAGCATATAGACTGTTGTCAGCTGGGAACCTGAGATTGCAACAATGCAAAACCCTACATCTAATCACCAGCAGATTAACTATTAACCTACTAGTCCTATCTGAATCCTACTAATCATAGTTAGGTAACTAAACATTAAAACTATCATCCAACTGTCTCTATTCTGAGAGAGCCTTGGCATATCTGTGACTAGCTGTGTTTTAAAAAGAAAATCTGACCATCTTTTTGAAAGGCAGTTTGGCAGCATTTATCAAGATCCTCTGATCCAGTAATTCTCCTAGGAAATTATCCTAACGAAATGGTTTCATAAAAATGTAGACAAAGCTTTCTGAACAAAGATGTTCAGCATGATATTATTTATAAATAATATGAAAAATGGCAAATAAGTGACCAGTATTACTTTTATAATCAAATAAAAATTCTTAAGAATCCAAAGGTTGCCTGACAGATTATGTACTAATTATGTTGACCATAAGGCCTCCATTTTTAGGTTCTTTACACAGAATCAAAGATATACTTGGAACAATCAAGTTGAGCAACTTCTTACCATGCTTCCAATTTTACTACTCTCCCTTCTTTTTAAATTTAGAAAATGTTGCGAATAAGGTAAACTTTGAGGCCAGAATTTGAAAATTCTTTGACATAACAATAATCTGAGTATCAGAAGGGGCCTAGAAGGCCTGCCTCAACCATTTTCATTTAAAAATTGACTGCATGGAGAGCTGGAGATTCAAACTGGTTTAACTTTGCTCTTGAGCTGAGGTTTAAAACAGGTAAAAAGAAAATTTGAGTCTACTTGTTCAAATACTATGAAGAAAACTATGTAAATTGTGGAAGTTTTTGGGCAATCTCTCATTTAATCTCCTTTTACATGGAATAACTGGCAGAGGTAAAGCCATGTTATCATAGTAGATTCTGCATGTTACATCGGGATAAACCACAGGAATACCGGAAATAATCACTGACCAAAATAGGTTTGTGTAGTCAGTTGAACACGGGATTTGATGGGGCCATGCCACTGAGATACATCATCCATCACCACATCTGTGCTCAGTGTAGGAGGGTTTCTGTTTCCAATTCTTGGAATAATACTTAAAGTGCATCCCCACTAATAATGCCACCCGCTGAAGCTCTCGGTACAGGGGCCAGAGCTAAGGATTGCTAGTGGGCAGGAACATTTCCGTCTCATCCCAAAAGTGCAGAGAAGCACATTGCTTCTTTAAGCATGTTTCTATTTTTTATTTTTTATTTTTTTATTTTTATTTTTATTTGTTTATTTATTTGTTTATTTTTATTTTTTAATTTTTGAGATAGAATCTCACTCTGTCACCCAGGCTGGAGTGCAGTGGCACAATCTCGGCTCACTGCAAGCTCCACCTCCTGGGTTCACGCCATTCTCCCGCCTCAGCCTCCCGAGTAGCTGGGACCACAGGCGCCTGCCACCATGCCCGGCTAATTTTTTGTATTTTTTTTTTTTAGTAGAGACGGGGTTTCACCGTGCTGGCCAGGATGGTCTCAATCTCCTGACCTCATGATCTGCCCACCTTGGCCTCCCAAAGTGCTGGGATTACAGGCATGAGCCACCATGCCCGGCCCTTTAAGCATGTTTCTAAATGGTCCTGTTCAGTTGTGTTCCATGTGCAACAACAGAGTAAGTGGGTGCAAGTCCTCTGCTTCAGAGAGTTCACTGTTTAAAAGGTGAAGGAGTGCCAACTTCCAAAGTGAATAGAAACACAATAATACGTAAATGGGTAAGTCCCCCAGTAGGGCAACAGCCAAGCACACATGCAATGTCGGTGGCAGCAGGTTAGGTGTGGAAGGAGCAGGGGAAAGTGGAGTCCTGAGAAATTCACTACAGGGAACTTAAGTGTTAATGACCGGAGAGTACCTTGAAGTGGTCTCGTTGTTGGTGACGCTTTGGAAGACTGAAGCAGCCTTCAAGGGGCTGGCATGGTAGCTCCTGCCTTGCCAGGGGCTTCCACATACAGATGTTGGGTGGCACAGGGACGAATAGGTCATTTACCTGAGCTTGAGCTGAGCCAGGCTGGTTAGGGGAGCTAGATGTGAATGACAGAGCAAGCGGCTAGCTGAAGAAAGCTTCACTATCTTCCAGCCCCAGGAACCCTTAGGGGATGGCAGGGAAGGGCATGAGCTCTGTCAGCAGACCACAGGGCTAGAAGGCAGCGTGTTTGGTTACCTTCAGCCTCTGTGGGGCCTCCCCAAAGACCTGTTTATTCTGCACTCAGCAAAGGGCAAGAGGATCCTGTCTGAATTTGTTGCTCATGGGCCCAGATTTCAAACATGCTCTACTGCCTCAGCAAATATTATGCCATAAAAGCTACTTGCAATTATTGGTTCTCTACTCCCCAAAGGAAAACAATGATTTAGAACAGTGTCCTGAGAACCGCTGTTCTTCCCACTTGTGCTTATTATACTGCATCCTGGACCATTGGTACTGGGCCCGGCCAATGACTGGCCATATATATACATTACGAGACATGCCTAAGGAGGAGAAACCCAGCAAGCAGATGAGATACAATTTCTCAAACTAACCATAAATTACTCCATGAAAAGAACCCTTATGTAACACTGAGGCATCCTGATTAGTGTTCTTTGGGCCTTGCAAGTACCTGAATGAAACCACAAAATAGTTAAACAACAATATTGGGAACTCAGTTTCAATAAAAGCTGTTTATTTTTAGTTGAGGATCAAACTCCAAAATAAGTGACCTCTCTGTGGCAGGCATTCTAGCAGAGCAGAAGTTATTTTTATCTTTAGAGTTTCTTGTAAAGTCTTCTGCTTCATGTTGGCTTAAACTATAGCTTTATGTTTCTTTTCAGTTTTGCTGACATTCACTTATTTGGTGTTGGTGTATTACTTCTACAAAGGACCTAAATGCTTATCTCACTACAGTTCTCCTCCTCCAAAATGCACAGCTAGTGACATTGTATACTTAATGCCAACAAACATTTATTGAGCATCTACTGTGTGAAAGGAACTATGAAAAGGAGACATATAATGTCTTTTCAAGAATATTACAGTCACGTCTTGGGGACAGATATGGACACAATTCAAGAAAGAATGATTTTTGTTGTAATCAGGGGCTTAAGGCAATGTGCTATGGGGCACATATTTAAATCCAATTCAAAGAATGGAAAAGCTTTATGCATGATATGAAATGTGGCCTGGAAACATCAACAGATTTCAGTAGAAGGTAAAGTAGGAAACAGATGCTCAAGATCAAAGGATGTATGTTTAAAAACACAAAGACTTTAAGTGTGTAATGTGTTCAAAAATAGATGAGTGAACCTCAGCGTGACTATACCTTAGGATGTATGGAGAGATCACTGCATTGGGAAACGCGATTGGAAAAGGAGATGGGGGCTAGAACTTTTTAAGGGTTTTAGATGCTATTTAATAAATCATATGTAGTTACTGACAAATTATGAGGAAGGTGGCGATTTTCAACTTGTAATTTAGGATGAATATTTTGGTAGAAAGTGCATTAGAGAATATGCAGTAGCACCATTTATAGGTCCATTGCAATAACCCACCTGTCCATTTAAGTATATATTCATTAGATATCTACTGTGTGCTAGGCCCAATTTTAGACTATAGAGGCACAGGAATGAGCAAAATAGGAAAACAAAGTTTCCTGACTCGTGGAGCTTATGCTTTAGTGGAGAAGACAGAGAGTGAATAGCATAAATAAATGAACTATGTTTATTTTAGTGATAACTGATAAAGAGAAGGAATAAAACAGGGAAAGGGGGTATGGAGGTGAGGGAGAAGGGTTAATTTCTGTACATTTTGCAATATATATTCAAGGTAATTAAGGAAGGCCTCTTGGAGAAGGAACTTGAGGGAAGACCTGAAGGAAGGAGGCTTTAGGCAGGGTCTCTAAACATCTGGGGTAAGCCTGGGTCAAGCAGAGGAGACAGATAGGGCCAAGGCTCTGATGCTGGGTGAGCCTGGGATGCTCACAAGTTGACTAGTGAGTTGGGCGGTGTGGGCAGAAGAGGGAAAAGGAGAGAAACAAAGCATCCCTTAGTGACTGTGGGCTTGGTTAATAAAGAATAAGTCAAAGACAATTTAGATTTTTTTCCTGGATGGCTTAGGTTGACATATTTGGTGTTGAAACAGCTTTTCTTTTGTTTTGTTTTTTTGAGACGGAGTCTCACTCTGTGGCCCAGGCTGGAGTGCAGTGGCGTGATCTCAGCTCACTGCAACCTCCGCCTCCTGGGTTCAAGCAATTCTCCTGCCTCAGCCTCCCAAGTAGCTAGGACTACAGGTGTGTGCTACCATGCCCGGCTAATTTTTTGTGTTTTTAGTAGAGGCGGGGTTTTACCATGTTAGCCAGTGTGGTCTTGATCTCCTGACCTCAGGATCCGCCCATCTCAGCCTCCTAAAGTGCTGGGATTACAGGCTTGAGCCACCGCGCCAGGCCTGAAACAGCTTTTGTAAGATGGCCTTGGTGACCTCATCAAGGAAGAGGGGAAGTCAGCTAAGAATTAGCAGCCAGGGATTAGGACTGGGGATGGAAATTCAGTGGCAATGTTTTGGATTACCTCCTGGGAGGAACAGGAAAAGGATCTAACTACATACTGATGTAAGGACGGATGAGCAGGGTGTTGGTTCTACCATGGCTTGCTGATCCGTTAGGCAAGCATACATTAGCACTTACTGCATCAGCAGCAGCACTGTGTCGAATGCTGGGCAGACCGAAGTGGAATTGGCTCGCTGACGGAGAGGAAAGAGAATATTTATAAATATATAAAGTTTGTTCCTTCGTCAGATCTGAGAGAATGAGATAGCGTAAATATTTAACTCTGACAATAAGCCCACTTGTGATACAAACAAGTTTTATTGGGCTGACTCTTAAGAGGTCTATTGAAAACACACACACACACACACAACTCTCTTCCTTTGTCTATAGAGATAACTCAATTCACACCAAATAGCTATATTCTTCAATAATTAACCCTGCCTAAATCTGTCTATAGAACTGAGTTTTCAACCAGTACGCTTACAGGGTACCTCACGTGGGATATGAGTGTGCCCTGAATTGGTAATAGGTGTGCTGAAAATATTGACCTCCTCAGTCTTGGGCTGGCTGAGCGGGACCTGGGGCGACCAAAGGCTTGAGCTTCCCGTAGCCTAGTAGCTTATCCCAGCATGTAGTACAAACACAACGTGTGTGCCATGTGTGAAAAAGGCTGGGAAGCAGGCAGTGTGGCCACCCTATATTCATTTCCCCGGCACAGTGGCCCCAGCTTTTGTTGAATATACACTCATATCAGTAACAAAATCTTGAGCAGTACTCCCAATGTATCTATCTTTATGTATTTTATAAGTTACATGCAGTTCTACTGCCATTAATATCTCAAGTCATAAAGGCCAAAGTTCATCAGTAATTATGTAAATCTCTATTTCAAATCGTCTTCCAGACAATTTTACACTAGTTCAGTTGGCTTCTTTTCTGGTCTAAATCTGTGTTCATTATTGCTGCCTTGTAGAAGTGACTGTTAACAGGGCCAGTACTAGGAGTAAGGGAATTTCAGCTTTGTCTCTTTCTCGTTGCTGGTAATTAATATTTTCTCTTTGTGGTTCCTCTGCAAGAATCTTTTTAAGTTGCCTCTCCATTCTGTTAGGATTCGTTTGGTTAAAGATAAGCAATGTAGCTCACAGTCTCTCAATCGAGTCCATGTCGGCTGCCGCACATCATGATGTACGGCAGTACTGAAAGCAAGCGTGGAGGTAAGATTGCTGGGGTCAATCTTCTCTAGTGTACAATCGCCACCCTCCCTCCCAGAAACCACTGGCAGGCTGGCAGCTCCTGTGAGGGCACCTCCTATCATATCCTGATATTGCATACTGGCATAACAATTTGTTTCTTTAGAAATATTTATTTTATTTTTATTTATTATTATTGTTTTTTGAGACAGAGTCTCGCTTCATTGTCCAGGCTGGAGAGAGGTGCAATCTCAGCTCACTTTGCCCCCCAGGTTCCAGCAATTCTTGTGCCTCAGCCTCCTGAGTAGCTGGGATTACAGTCATGCGTCGCGTCACCACGCCCAGCTAATTTTTGTAGTCTTAGTAGAGTCGGGGTTTCGCCATGTTGGCCAGGCTGGTCTTGAACTCCTGACCTCAAATGATCCACCCACCTCGGCCTCCCAAAGTGCTGAGATTACAGGCGTGAGCCACTGCGCCCAGCCTAATTCTTTAAAAATATTTTAGAATATTTTAATACGAAATTTTAAACACAGATAACATTTCTCATATAATCATCTGAACCCTGTTTTGGAGAGCATTGTTCTTGTGTCCTCTAAGTGTCTATTACCTCCCTTCTTAACCAAATGGAGAAAGCTTTTAGTTGTTATGTGTGTCCCATCTGCCAACCACAGTACAGAGCACTCATTTCATCCTCACGGCCACCCTTTGAGGGAGAATGATTGTCTCCATTTTACAGATGAAAAAACTGAGGCTCAGAGGGTTTATTAACTTGTACAAGTTGGCATTGCTTGTAAGAAAGAGAGACAGATTTGAAACATATGATCTTTCCCATCTTCCTTCCTTCTTACCGCCTTCCTTCACTTAGGGCTTGGGGTAATTTCCGTTCTTGTGTCTAAAGAACTAAGTCCTAGAAAATAATGAATTTTCAGATCTCAAGACACGCTTTACGATAATACTGTCGTGGGTGCTACGTGTCGGCTTCCTGGCTAAAATTGCAGCATGGTTATGGCTGGTTTCTGTCCATGCGGCAAATCTGGTTGCTATGGTATCCTTCACATAGAAAAATGTTTGTCAGCTCCAGGTGGCTGGAACACCACACGGGCTTACTGATAGTGAGAATACAAGCAATGATTCAGTGAATTACAGGATAGTCTCCTGAGAGAAAAATGTGGTCCCCGGGGACTTTGATGAAGTAGCCTAGAGATGTTCACTTTGTATTTTTCCCACTACAAAACTTCAACTTTAGTCGGTTGAGTTACAGAGAGAGTGGCTAAATCTGCAAAGATGTCAGTAACAGGGGATTACTGAAATAGTGTTCCTTCCTGTGGGGGAACATATATTGCATTAAAATAAATGAATGTGTTGACCTAGTAAAATTAAATTGCCATATCCAAAGTAGTGGCAGATTAGGCATTTTAATTGTTGGTCATTGATTTAAATCATCTCCTGAGTCAGAATGTATTCTCATTGAACATGATTACATCCAGATAATGTTTTCTTCCAGTAAGAGGGAAAGAACAAAGGAAAATAAATAAAACACAGTTCACTAGAATCTCATAAAAGTTCTTGCACAAGAAGTGAAGTAGCATGGGAAAATATGAGTTCTTTTACAAAAACAAGTTTTTCCTTGAAGTCACTGCAAGATTGCTGTTCACATAACATATTGGTATGTGTATATGTTTATACAAGAGGGGGCTGCAGGCCCAGGAAAATGTAAATCAAAGTCTCTATGGTAGCTGTGGTCATTTTAAAAAATGACTAACAGCATATATAATCTCCTTTCAAAAAAACAGTGAGTTGTTCGTTTCTGATTTTTTAAAAATCCATTTTCACTTTCTCCAAAGAAGCCCATATTTGAGGGTTGAGAATCATTTTTCTTTTCGTCCCAATTCTTCACTGTTTTGAATTTGTTTTATATTCTGCCCAATACAAGCAAAGCATTATAGTATTGAAAAGTTTTCTACTAAAAAACATGACAAATTACATCTAGTTTATATTAAAGCAATTTCATTCTGCACTAAATACCTTAAAATATGATGTTTAAGTATAAACTTACTTTTAAACAAATGCTGATTAACCTTTTAAAAATATTCTTACCATGAAAGAATGTACATTTACAAGATAATGTAAATCAGGGATTTTTTTTTAAGATTCAGTCAAAATATTTTTTTAATGAAAACATTAATCCTCTTAGTAAACTGAATTTCATAGCAGAATGTTTCCATAATGAATATTAACCATCTCTCCTTACTTAAATTATTTACCAAAATTCATTTAATACACAATTTTTAAGGTTTTTTTGAAGTGAAGTGTATTTATGTTTCAAATATCATCAAATAAAAATATGGTATTAGGCATGTGCTGTGTTCATTGCCTTCTCCGTGTGACTTTTCTGCTAAGTTTAGTCCATTGAATCTAAGTCCAGATTGAGGCAAGAAGAGCTAGAAGAGTATGCATCTACCTAGCAAATACTCTGTCTTTCTTTTTCCCTATATAAGTGAAATAAGCTCTAACACTCCTTGAGGTCTCTGGGATCATTCTGGACTAGTTTGAAACAGGAAAAAAACAACATGAAAACCTCAGCTTAAAGGGCCTTTTTTTGCTTCGGCTCTGAAAGAAAAAAAATGCATAATCCTATTACACTTAGTTATCAGCGCCATTTGAAATCCTGACTGCCTTGATAATCACCATGGAGCCGTGTAGCACTTAGCTAGTAGAGAGCTAAATTCAATTAATAGTACAGATGACTGGATAAACCTCCTCATTTATTTTACTGATCTCTACAGTTTCTCTCTCCTGTCCTCCAAGTTAAGATCTTTTTTGTTTTGTTTTGTTTTCCTGCTGCAAATACCATGTCACAGCCAACAAAAACACCACAGGAAGTCAGCTCTGAGCAGCATGGCTTTGAGGAAAGGTGGGAGGCATTGGGCTTCTGTATGTCTGGGTTTGAATCCTGACACTGTCGCTGGTTGTGTTCTAAGCTTCCAGTTGCTCATCTCCAAAATGGCAACAGTAATGTCTACCTGAGTGTCATGAGGGTGAGAGATAATACAGTAAAGAGCCTCAAGTTGTGTTCTGTCTGCGTGTTTGTCCAACAACAAACTATTATGTGACGTTTTCATTGTTACTGTTTCTCACCTCTTAAAAAGCTCTTAAAGACCATTCTGACTGGAAATAATGTTCCCACCTAGAACCTTCTGTAAGGCGTCAAGATCTTTGATGGTTCAACTTTTCCTTCTCCTTCTAATCACTAACAACTTTCATTTTCATTAAGCCCTGCTGTATAGATGATCTCCTTTCTTACTCCTCATACTACATGCTGCTGTGGTGAACATGTGTATTTAGTGGCTGATTAAAGTATGAATAAATAAATGAAGAAATTATGTGAGGAATTGTTTGTCCTTTCTTCAGTTGCATTTTTATTTATAATTTATACCCTCCTTCTTTTAAAAAGATGTTTTAAAAGCTTTGCCATTTTCTCATCCACTTATTCCCATTTAGCTATGAATGAGGGCTAGAATTTGAGCAAAAGCTGTGGTTTGAGTTATAGCATCGCATATGTGACCTTGGGCACCTCATTGAACCTCCCTGATCCTAGCTTCTTCCTCCTTGAGATGGGAATGGTAATACTTTTTTTTTTGAGACAGAGTTTCGCTCTTTTTGCCCACACTGGAGTGCAGTGGTGCAATCTCGGCTCACTGCAACCTCTGCCTCCTGGGTTCAAGCGATCGTCCTGCCTCAGCCTCCCAAGTAGCTGGGATTACAGGCATGCACCACCACACCCAGCTAATTTTGTATTTTTAGTAGAGACGGCGTTTCTCCATTTTAGTCAGGTTGGTCTTGAACTCCCGACCTCAGGTGATCCGCCCACCTTGGCCTCCCAAATTGCTGAGATTACAGGCATGAGCCACTGCGTCCCACTGGGAATGGTAATACCTTTTTAAAAGCTCTTGTGAGGATTAAGTGAGCCATTGCACATAAAGCATTTAGCATCACACCTGACACCTGATATCAACAATAACAATGCAGATACCTTTAAGCAGAATATTTGAATGGCATATGCATATGAGAATTAGAAAAACAATTGAATGGCTTTCACGGGTCCTATAAACTTTCCTCGTACAACTTATATCAGGGCAAATACTCCTGAATATGCATTAAGAAACCTGCAACATTCTCACAAATTCCACAAATTCAACAAATTCCAGTAACAACTGTGGATGATTATGATTAATTAATTAAGGAATAAGAGAAGGAAAGTTGTCGATGTACTGTTTTAGCTTCTAAGTAGCATATTCCCTGTTTAGTAAGTACTGCAATTAAAGCCAATGTTTATCTCCAAACTACAAAATGCAAGAAGCTCTAGAAATGTTCTTTTGTTTTTTCAATAGTAACTATTTCATGAATTGCCAACAAGTTTTACCATGCCACTGTGTGCCTAACACCGGGTTAATTGCTGTGGGAACTGCCAAAAAACAGAGACTCCAGCTCACAGACTCCTGTAACCTGATTTCAGAGAATACCATCCAAGGCCATGTGCACCAAGGGCCAGATTGCCTGGCTGATTTGCAGGCTGGCTGCAGTCTGAGGCCATTTCTCCAGCCGTTTTAATAACTGTCTTACAATAACTGACTGCCTTGCAAAATGCAGTTTTATTTATCTCCCAATATCAGAATCCTGCCTGCCTTCTCATTTTTATTAGAATTGGATTACAAAACAGGGAGAAATCAACATGTTACCTTTAAGAATAAAATTGAAAAATGAACAATCAGTTGAGGTTGATGTCAGGGACAAAGACATTGCTGAGGCTGTGGTCTTGGATGTTTAGCTAGCTGTGTCAGAGACCACAGCATGAAATTTATAAACCATTTGGATTAGAGCTCATCAACCATGCTTTCCTAGCAACCAAGTGCAAGGGCAATCTTAACTTTCCTACAATGTTCATGTGGATTTTTCTGGATTCAGTTAGCCTGGGTGTGGCTTTTGTCTATAATCACATAGCCAGGACATCGGTGTGTGGTTGACCTTCTCTGGAGTCCCATTACATCTTTCCAAAGAGACATTAATGTCACCGACTTCAACACAACATTTCATCTTAGAAATCACAGGATTGTAGAGCATTAAAAGCATTACAAGACTCTAAAAGAGCCCTCATTTTACTGGTGAGAAGATTAAAATCAGATACGGTAAAGTTTTGTGCCCAAGGTCATACAAGTAGCTAGCCACGTTGTTAATTAACCTTTCAGTAACAATAATAGATGGGGTCTGTGACCAGCCAAGTATTAAATCGTTTTTTAAAAATTAAATTAAAAGCATTCAGAAGTTAGTTAACTTACCATCTAATAATCCACAGTGGGCCAATCATAAAAGCTTCCCAAAGAAAAATACACTTAAAAAGCTGAAAACCGCGTGTATAGTTTTTGACATGACCTTACTTTAGTAATTGTTTATGTCGTAACTTATTAAAATAAACATACCTTGTAAATTGTTTACAAAATCCCAACATCTTTTTGGAAATGAGTATAACAAGGCATTGCAGTAATACTTGGTATTTTGTTTTTGTATTTTTGAAAGCTGATATTTTGGGGTTTTTTTGAATGCTGGTATTTTTAAGACTGTGTAATTTATATTCAGTACTTTAATAAACGGGTGTAGTGGCCGGGCACAGTGGCTCATGCCTGTAATCCCAGCACTTTGGGAGGCCAAGGCCGGTGGATCACAAGGTCAGGAGTTCGAGACTAGCCTGGCCAACATGGTAAAACTCCATCTCTGCTAAAATACAAAAATTAGCCAGGCGTGGTGGTATGTGCCTGTAATCCCAGCTACTCAGGAAGCTGAGGCAGGAGAATCGCTTGAACCCTGGAGGCAGAGGTTGCAGTGAGCCAAGATTGTGCCATTGCACTCCAGCCTAGGCAATAGAGTGAGACTTGGTCTCAAAAGAAAAGAAAAGAAAACGAAATGGGTGCAGTATTCCAACAGTATATCATTTATTTTTCATCTCTCATGTTGGTGGTGTTAAGAACCACATGCTTAAAAACCCTTGGGGTTTTGTTTTCATGCCTGGCTCAGGAAATCCTTAAAATATATTTTTTTTTTTTTTTTGAGACAGGGTCTTTCTCTGTGACCCTGGCTGGAGTACAGTGATAGGATCATAGCTTACTGCAGCCTCTACCTCCCGGGCTCAAACAATCCTCCCACTTCAGCCTCCCAAGTAACTGAAGCCACATCCGGGCTAAATTCTTTCCATTTTTTTTGTAGAGACAGAGTTTCATTGTGTTCCTGAACTCCTGGCCTTAAGTGACCCTTCCTCATTGGCCTTCCAAAGTGCTGGGATTACAGGCATGAGCCATCACACCCAGCCTATCCTTAAAATATTTTTAACTAAACCAGATTTAGGGTAAAATAAAGCCCAAATTGGTATTCACTAGCCATGATAGACCTTTAGCCAAATATTTAGTCATCAATTAATGTGAACTTCCTGGGTGATTATAGGGTATCTAGTATAATGAGAAGGTTGTTTTGTCCCAAAAGGGGATCAGGAAGCTAAATTTTAAAATAACATAAATCTAGAGTTAAGTTTGGGATCATCATTTTTACAATAGTATATAAAATGGCTTAGAGTGGGTTGCAGTTGAAAGTAAGATGCTGTTTCAGGTGGTACATTTCAATCAGTGGCTTCTGCTGAACTCTTGCTAGAAACTGGGATCACCCAGGCAAGGATGAACACAGGGAGGACACGGGGCAGAGGACCATTTTGTACATGAGAGAGTAACTGAGTCAAGCAGAAAACTGTACTTAGATGAAATCGAGAAAGGTGTTGAAGTTTCTGATTAGAGAAATAGCTGTGAACTGGGCCCTGTCCCACAGCAAGGGCACCCATATAGAACAGGAAGGGCACACAAACAGGTTCCTTCTTTGTGGGAGGGAGGTTCATACACAGCAGCAAGATGACCAGCTAGAAGTGTCCAGAAGTACTCCTGCTAGCCTATGAAAGTGACATCGGAAGGACTGAATTTGTTTAGGAACTTTGAAAGGACGACATACCACAGAGTCCCTTCCCTTTCCTCCTGCATTTCCTCCTTCCTCCTTTCCTCCCTTCCTGCCCTTCTGCTTCTTTTCCTGACTTCCTTCCTGCCATTCCCACTTCCTCCTTTCCTTCTTTCTTATAACTGAAAGTTGGTTATATCTAGCCATTAAATACTAGTTTTAAAAGATACAGCCACTTTGGAGATTCTAACCAAATTATAAACATGCTTTCTATCACCTCTCAAAAAATATTAAAGTAATAAAAAAAGCTTTGTTTGTAGTTCTTCCTTATGGTTTTATATGAAGCATCGAGCTATTCATGATGCTACTTTTAAGCAATTAAAAGAAACAAAATAAAACATTTCTAAATGACAAAAGAAAAGCATAAATACAAGGTGTGAGAGTCATTGACTTATACCTGACAGATACTAAATGTCTGCTTTAATAAACAATAACAATTAGTTTAAAAGGGAAACACCAAATGTCACTTCACAGCTTAAGCCTAGAAAGCAAAGTTAGCCGGAAAATAATTACAAAAGTCTAAGGGATTTCATGGGTTTTGTTATTAAGGCAAAGTGTCTTTTCGTTTGTCATTTTCACCAACTAATCTGACAGATTCTTTATGAAGAAAGCACAGAGCCAGGAAATTGTATCCATCTGGTCAGTACCTGCTCAGAGGATCTGATATTAAAGTCTAGATCACTCCAAACTGCTTTTTCAATGCATTTCATTTTCTAGAAGTGACGAGCAGTGAAACAAACCTATTCAGTCAATTGAAATAGTTATTTCGGGGAGAAAATTGAATCCTTTTCAAAAGAAGCTGTTTCACTATCTTAGTGTGGTGAGTATTGAAAGTTGGATGGTTTCCATGAAAACAAAAATGGACATAAAAGACAAAAGAGTTTGTGAGTGATATTTACAGTGAAGTTGAGTATGTGTGCATGTGGGTGGGTGGGTGGGTGTGTGTGTAGCAGCAGATCATAACCAGAAATTTTTCTCAGAATTAACTCTCTGTGTCCATTTTAATTTTTGTTGTATGACTCATTCAATGTTCACTATTCCCATAAATATAGGCCATACACCTACTGTTTTCCAGGCATATGTGGCCACTGGGGGTTAAAGAAGGTTGAGGTTCCTGTCCCTAAAGTGTTTATCATGGTAACCAACTAAATGTTTGTTTCCTACTCACATTGAGGGCAGAAGATACTGCTTCACTTCCAGGCCTACTGAAGTTCCATCACCTCCACATGAAGCTTCTAGGTCACCTGGGCACTGGAACATCTGCTGTGGCTAAAGAAGGAGAGCCGGTGGCAGGTCACATGGCAGATTCACCCACCTGCCTTTGGCCAGTGCTCTTTCCCATGGCCCAGCAACCAGGAAGGCTAGAATCAGAGTCCACTCAAAGGTCTATCCCATAGTCAGCCGAGTTTTGCCACAACATTATTTAAAGATGCTTCATTTAGGTTGGGCGCAGTGGCTCATGTCTATAATCCCAGCACTTTGGGAGGGCCGAGGTGGGCAGATCACTTGAGGTCAGGAGTTTGAGACCAGGCTAGCCAACATAGCGAAACCCTGTCTCTACTAAAAAATACAAAAATTAGCCGGGTGTGGTGGCACACGCCTGTAATCCCAGCTACTTGAGAGGCTGAGGCACGAGAATCATTTGAACCTGGGAGGCGGAGGTTACAGTGAGCTGAGATCATGCCACTGCACTCCAGCCTGGGTGACAGATCAAGACCATCTCACAAACAAAATAAATAAATAAATTTTTTTCTTTTAAAAAAAAGATGCTTCATTTAATTTTTTTTTTACCATAGTAAAAATATCCTTTTATTAAAAACTGATCTGGAAAGCTAAGACTCATGTACTACATTTAATGAATGAATGGTTAGTGACAAATAAAGATAGAAGTCTCGGTAAAATGCATGCCCTTCCAAGCCCTTTCTTCTGAACAGGTCTCAGGTTTGCCCAATCAGACTTTTCATAAATGTAAGATTGATGAATTTGCTTTTTATTTCTTTCACTCTCCACCCTTTCTGAAGTTGCAGATAAGCAGTAGAAAGTCCATGAGCAGATTCTGGAGGTAAATCAAGTATTAACTAATGCACAATTCAGATCATGACTGTGACAGCAATGATTATCTCAAAAAAATCAAAAGTGGGCAGTTCTCAGCAACTCCTTGTCTGACCCCGATAGAGCGGGACCCTTCCCCCTCTTTCCCTGCCTTCCCGGCAACCCTCTCCCTCTGTCATTCTCTTCACATCCCCCAGGTCAATGCTCTTAAACAGAAACGGAAGTTAAGCCACAAGGTTAGAGGACAGGAAGTGACTCAATGATTCCTTGGGGGTCAGGTGTCTGGGTAGTGAGAGAAAGAAGGGAGAGAAAATTCCAGATTAGAAAAGTAGCCCAGATGGGAGAGTGATCAGGGCAGGAATTTCAGAAACGACAATGACATCAGCATTAGTGGTACTCCTCCACTCTCCTACACAAGTACTTAAGAGCGTTGCTGTGAACTACTTCCCACCTATTTTCTTTGCAAGCCTAGGAATGCGGGGCTTTCTGGCAGATTTAATAGGTAGTTTGGTGGTGTCTGGATTGTGCTAATAGAAGTCATTATACCAAAGACAATTTTAAAAACCTAGAATTTAGTAAACTTAAGGGGTTTTTTGGTTTCATTTTGTTTTGCTATTTTGAGATTGTTAATCTCAAATACTCTAAATTTGCTGATTTCATTATTGTGTTAGGACATAAGTGAGATAATGAAGTGTATAATTAATGACATACTCTTTAGGATGTAAATAAAAGCCACACTCCACAGAGAAAAGAAGTACCGTAAAGCTTAAAAGAGGTCACGAACCTTAGTACCTGCATTATACAACGAGGATCGTTTTCGTACCGAGGAAAAGGAAGGAAGTCTCTTAGAATCATCATCTTTGCTGCTTTTAGTCAACTGTGGAATGTTTTAAAACTGTATTTATGGTCTTAAAGGGCATGTAAGAAAATATTTGGAAATTTCAAGCAAAAGATTAACCGCTGGAATTATGATAGAAATCGCACTGTTTCTTTACGAGAGGAGAGTTCTGTTCGCTACTAAAAGACTCTGTTGAGAATGTGAATGAGTGGAACATACCCCACCTTACATTTTAGTCCTCTTTAGGGGTTTGATTCATTAGAAAGTGTGTGGTTCTTTCTATTCCAAACAGAATCCTTTTCTCTGGGACTTTATTTTAAGGCTGTGATGCAAATCTTTGGTGTTCCTTTTTAATGGGAATGAAAACAATGAGGAAAGGAAGTGTGGAGGCTTGGAATCTCAGCTGAGGCTTCGCAGGTCACTGGGGAGCAGTGAGGTTCCTCTCCACTGTTAGCAACCGGAAACATGAGAGAGGACTATCATCTGCTCCTTGCTCTGAATTTCTCTGAACCTCCATGCTGCAACCCTCCTCAGTTCTCCATGCAAACGTTAACCAAGCCCCTTTGTGGTGCTTGGTGCTGCGCTGGTGCAGAGAATGCAAAGACACTGTCTGTGGTGGGAAACAGAAAAGCAGAGTGAACCAGACATTCCAGCGCCGGGGTAAGTGCTGGATCAGAAGGGCATGTGGGTACAAAGGATAGACTTTTGTGAACTTGTTACTTAGCCTTGCATGGCCTCAGTGGCAGTGGTCAGGTGGTCTGGAAGGACATGGTGGAGAAGATAAAACTAGAGCTGGGAATCAGAGAGGCAAAGAGGAAAAGAATTGACTAGTCACATAAAGCAGAAGAAGAATGTCATTCTAGACAGTGGGAAAAATGCCTATAGGGAACAGAGGATGGGAGTTGGAGGGTCGATTTTAGGAAACTTTGAGTTGTTTAGCACCATTGCCAACTATCAGGGATGTGGGCAGTTGAGACACAGAAGAATATCAGGGACCCAGGCTGAGCTTAAGAATTTCATAGTGTCCTCGGAAATTTGGATTTTTCTTTGGAGAGATTTGAGAACCATGGAGAATTCTAAGCGGAGACAGTGATCAGACTTGGGTTTTGTCTCTGAAGTTATCTTTGCATGATGTTGGTAGCACTCCTAAAAAAATGCATAAATTGCCTTCAAAACATAAGATGTCCTGCTATTTTATGGAAATATATACAAGAAAGTCTTTATTTTCCAGCACTTCATGTTGCTGAGCAGAGATTCTTCCTTCATCCCGTGATCTTAAGCTTAGCCAACATCAGCCACTGATGGCCTGTGTGCGTGTGTCTCAGTTCTTTAAGGGCAGATACCTGGGTCCATCATAAATGTCTAGAGTGGAGTCAGAATTTACCTGAACCCCACATTTTCTGGCATACGTGGAGGCTGCTGTTGAAAATAAATAGATCATCTCTCTGAAAATGAGATTTATCTTTTAAATTTACACCTGAGCCTCTTCAGCAAGGCAGCATGGCCAAGAGTGTTTAGAAGCTACAGGACAGTGCATTTTCTTGGAGCATAGATTTTCCTCAAATTTGAAGGAAAGCTTTGTTGCATTAAAAGAAGTATGGGCATGTTATATTCCAACTACACATAGGAGGAAATAAATACATCCATTGGAAGTATCTGTTTATTTTCTTCTCCCATTTGGGTACATCAGTGGAAATTGTGAAAAGTATTCATTTCGGTTAATAATAATAGCTCCAATTTTTAAGTGCCTGCTCTGTGTCAAATTACATAATTCATTTTGTTTAACAAATGTGAACATAACGTCAAGTTCAAATCCCTGTGACAGAGACCAGGATTGCAGCGGTAAACTAAATGCTCTTCCTTGTTCTGGAGTTTCTCACATCCTTACAATGACTCTGAAGAGTATATATAATGTTGTGCACATTTTGCAGTGAGGAAACTGAGGCTTTGAGATGTAATGAGACTTGCTCAGGGACCCATAGAGTAAACCCACACTCAGCCAGCTCCCCATGGCCACCTTCCTCTCTGAAAGATTTTTTTAAAATTCCAACTTACTGTCTCTTTCCCCTTATCTGTTCTCACCTTTATTTTATCCACTAGAGACATCCATTTCAGAATCCACTTTTCTTTCTCTGAAAATCAACAATGGCCATCAACCATCAGCAGCAGCAGCAGCAGCCGTGCCCATATACAAGCTTGTCTGTATCTTCATTCTTAACAACAGCCATGGCAACCCCAACCACCACAGAGCTGTCCCTACTGTTTTCAAATTCACTGAGCTCACACTGTAATTCTAAAAGAGATAGAAGTCACAGTTACATCTAACAGGACAAGTAAGAATTCAAGATGGCCAGAGATCATAGAGTGGAGGTGGCTATAATTATCAGAAGGGTTCAGGAAAGGTTTGTTGGAGGAGGTGTCCAACAAGCTATACCTTCAGGAAGGAGAAGTTTAAAGTAGAGAGAAAGGCTTTATAGGCAGGCCCGGCTAGTTCAGTGCCCCAAAAAACTCATCCCATTACATCATATATTTTTCCTCTGCTCCTGAGAACCAGCGTAGTCATAGCTGAATGTGGTTACATTTCAAGGGAAGGGAGGCATTACTGAACTGCAATTAAAAGCATCCCCACATCCCCAATTCCCCAGGAATGCCTTCTTGGACTGGCTGGATGATTCCCTTGGAGGTGTGAACGGGGCAGCCTGGGGGCATTGGGTTTCCTCCAGGGCATATTCAGGGAGATTTTGGATGGTCCTGACTAGACCAGGCCTCATTCCTGCTCATAAGGTGACCTAATCCTTTGTTCATCACCGGAACTGCCCTCCTTCTCCCAAGTTCCTCCAGATTGGAGATGACTCCCCTCACCAAATCTGACTTCCCAGCACTATTCCAAACCCACATTTGGAAGACCTCTAAGCTTCATGAGATTTCTTGTTACTGATTAAGGCTGGGGCCTGGCACTCAGCCCAACCACAGCCCCAGCAACAGCAGCATCAGACTTCTCAAACAGAGTGGAACAGAAAGCTGTGAAAGCCTGGCATGTGCCCTTCAGCCTCTTTACATAGACCAGGAGAGAAAAAAGAGAGCAGGAGAGCTTTTTCAGGGGGCAGAAGTTTCCTTTGCCAAAGATCTTTGACCAGCAGCAATGTGCAAGTCCTTTGCAGGGAATAAATCAATGGGCTGCAGTTCACTCTGGCTTGAGATTTATGCAGAGCAAGAAAGTCAGTCTCAGCTCCTCCTTAATTCAGCATGTCTTGAGCACATGCTGAGCTCCGAGCACTCTGCTAGGCACTAGTGGTACAAAGAGTAAATAAGGCAACCTCTGCCCTTGAAGAGCTGTGGTCTAATGGGGGAGAGAGATGTGTAACAAGAACATTTCAGTATAATCTAAGGACCATAATGAATGTGTAAAAGTCCAGAGAAGAGCCGAGCTAACCTGGGATACAGATGATGTCTTTGCTAAATCTTGATAGAGATAAATGTGAGCAAGTCAGGAGGTAAATAGGGAGAGGAATGTGACAAATGGAGAGGAAACAGTGTAAGCACAGGCGTGGGATATGCAACAGCAGCCTGGGACTGGGCATCTCCGGGCAGCTTCACGTGACTGCACATGAGCCCCAGAAGCACACAGAGGCCAGGCAGGAAGGCACTGTGGGCCGTGGTGATGGGCTGGTACTTTATTCTGCAGGTGACAGGGAGACGTGAAGGAGTTTGAAAGAGAATGAACATAGTTTCACGTTAGAGATTCAAGGAAGGCAAGAACTGAAGCAAGGGGAGCTATTGGGTTCTGTTGCAGAAGTCCTGGTTTAGACAAAATGAGGGTCTGAACCAAGCTCGTCCAGCCCACGGCCCCAGGCCGCATGCAGCCCAGGATGGCTTTGAATGTGGCCCAACACAAATTTGTAAATTTTCTTAAAACATTTTGAGATTTTTTTTGTAATTTTTTTTTTTTTTTATAGCTCATCAGCTATGGTTAGTGTTAGCGTATTTTATGTGTGGCCCAAGACAATTCTTATTCCAATGTGGTCCGGGGAAGCCAAAAGACTGGACACTTCTGTTAAACCAAGTCCAGGAGACAGAGGTGGGGAGGAGGGTAGGAGTTTAAGAAATATACTTGAGTCAAATTCAGCAGGTCCTGGGGTTGTGTAGTGAGAATATGGGGACTGGAAGAGACAGAATGAATCTAAGAAGACCCTCAAGTGTCAGACTCATAGAACTGTGTTCCATTTTTACATTAATATATTTTACCAGATGCATCTCATACAGCTGAGTGTTATCTAGTCAGTGTTTTAAACGGGTGATGAAGTCAGTGGATATGACTATTAATTCTGAATAGGAAAGCATAGAACAGAAAAATGTCAGATCTCCTTGCATATACATAAAGTGCAACTATTGTTTTATGAAACTTTGTTTTAGTCTATGTGTGTATGATGTGTGTACATGTGTGGGTGTGTGCATGTTCACAACTACATGAAGTTTATTTCTGACTAAAGATTGTGACCAAAATATTTGAAAGTCCTGGGATATTCTTTTTCTATGGTTATGATTGGTTATTCTCAGGTATGACTGACTATGCCTCAGTCAAGTTAAGATGATCTTAAAAAGCGAGACCGATTCTTTTGTGGGAAAACAGGGAAATCTTTTCTCACTACTCTTCTTCCAAGACTAAATCTCTCATTACTGTGTGCACTTGGAACTCCTAAAGATTCCATCCAGAGAGAAAGGGAAAGATTGCAGCCAGCAGAAGCAACAATCCTAGTCAGTGCCAGGACAATGTCAAATGCCCCACCCTTCAGAAAACAGTAGCAATATCGAGATACACAGACATTGCTGCCCACGAATAGCCATGTCCCTCAGAGGCAGAATCAGAACTAGAAGAATAATGTTACCTTATTTTCATATGGAGCTTACAGTTTGCAAAGGACTTTCATAATACATTTTCCCTTATGTACAACAGCCTTGTGAGTTTGGAAGAACCTGAATATCTGAGAGATGTTTTGGGTGTTTATTGGCCTTAAGATCTATAAATATTTTCCTCTTATAGTCATTCACCCATTCAATCAACATACTAAATGATAGCCATTTACAAGACTCTAGGCTAAGAACATGAGATGTAAAGATGCAATCTGGTTTCCAATCTGGTAATGTGTACCTGCAATGTCAAAATTTAAGAGGATACAAAATCCATAAATTTATTTAAGGATGTTTGCAGTTTTACCTAAGACATATTTACAGAATCCATGTGCATGAATATGTGTGTGTGTGTGTGTGTGTGTGTGTGTGTGTGTGTGTGTGTGTGTGTGTGAAAGACAGAGATAGAATATCTATGTCTCCAAATTCCAAAGTCAAAAATTGATAGCCCACGGGAAACAGAGCAGGACAAAGCTGATACGCTTTAGGCCTCCAAGGGGCATGGTGTTATCTTCTTCTTGGGCTAAAGGAGAGCACCTTAGAGGTAGAATAAACACACACATTTGATGAAAGCTGTGTAACCTCAGGAAAAACAAAAAACACACAACAATGTTTGCATACAAAGGGTTTCCCAGGCCTCTCAATTATATCTAAAAACCCCAGGTAAAGAGCTCTCAGTTTATGCATTAAATTGAGCACGATAGACTTCATCTCAATTTTTAAAAAAGTTATGTGTCGATATTTACTTGTTCCTTATTTTAGAGAAGCAAAAGTTTCAAGGACGGATTTCTAAATTTTCCATTTGGCACTAGGTATAATTCAAGCAGTCATGGAACATTAATTGTAATCATTATATGCATAAGAGCAACACTTCCTTTGTTTTTAAATGTAAATGTATTTAAGTATTTGAAAGGTATTTGAATTACTTTCCCCATCACCTCCTCACAAAGCAGATCCCTGAATATACACCTAGCATGTTTCTCATAGTGAGAATGACCTTAGGAAGCCGACCTGGGAGATTCATGACCTCTTGAGATAAATGACCTTGGACTCCACATTAACCCACAACTTCTCCCAGTCATTAGTCCACAGGAAGCCCATATCCCTTGCTCACAATTTACTTACTTGTTGAGATTTTTTCTCATAACATGGAAAAATAATCTTCTGAAGGCATTTCCCTTAATGAAGCCCACATGTCTGATACAGATTTCTTTCCCAAGGTCCTGGAGTGTTTGGTTATGTTTTAACACATCTTTGCCCTTGAGATCCCCACATATCAGGCATGTGATTGCTAATATTTTACTTATTAACTGGTAAGCACATTGTAAACCATAATCACAATACTGTCTTCCCCAGCCTGGTGTTTATATCCTAAAAGTAACAGCCTCTTAGGAGAAGGCTCTTACTGCCATTATCCTAAGGTGTTATATTTCTGAATGTGTCCAAATGTCACATATCCAAAGTGTCACATCTCATTTATGACTCTCATTATATCTTGTTAAAGAGCACTGCATTGTGTGAAGCATGGCTTCCTGAGATACAGCTTCATTTACCAGAAAGAGTATCATGAAACATTCTGTGGACTGCAAAAAATGAATTGCATGTTAGATACTTGTCGTGTAAGAATCTCCAGGCAGGTTGATGGGTGCCATGTGACCCCAAGGACCTCCTGCAGGCACAGAGGGAGGAGCATGAGATTCTACTTCCAAGAAGGCAGTGAGTTCACACGAATCTCAGCTCCTAATTCATCTGCGGGGAGAAGTTGGGTTGTTTATGGCAGAACCATGTGGCTAAACTTCTTCTGCCCTCTTCTGAATCTCACCTCAACTGCAAGGCTTTTCCTGGTCATCTTATCCAAAATGCCCCCTCCTGCTCTGAGACCCGGAGGATAATGTCCTGTTCTGCAGTGCTTTTGCTTTCTTTGGTTGTGGTAGTGCCTGGATGGGTCTTTGTCTATCCCTGCTTGGTTTAGAGACCTACAGGGTAGGACCCACTGCCCACAGCCTTGCATTCACCTTCAGCACCTACCAGCAGGCTTTCACAACAGGGGCACCCAGCAGGTGTCTGTTGAATAAATAAGTAAAGACAAATGCCTTCCACTTCTGAATGCCAAATGAAGAGAGCTGAGAGAAGAGAAGCAGAGACCATCCATCAGAACCACTATTTTCTAATATGGGAAGGTAACATAAGCACCTCTGCCCTAGTAATAGTAGCAAACACTGTGCTCCAGGTACTTTACAGAAATGCAATCATTTAATCTTTACGGCAACCCTCTGAGGTAGGTACTCTTGTTTATTCCCATTCTATAGATGAAGAAACTGAGGTATGCTAGAATTAACCTACCCAGGGTCACACAGGTAATGAGAGGTGTATCCAGAATTTTGGACTCACTTCTAACTGCTTGATGCCATATTTACCCCTCTTGTGCCCATTTGGTTCAATTATGCCCTCAAATAAAGGAGTATTTTCTAAAAACATTGACAGGTTCTTTTTAAAAAGTTAATCTGTAAAACTAAGTATATGTATTCAATAAGAGTAGAAACTTAAGCTTTATTCCAGGAACAGATATGCCATTGGTTAAGAACAAAATGAAATTAGAATGTATCTTCATTGTAAACTCTCTTTAAAGCGATAACATGAACCCTGTACAAAAGTAGTCTTGTCTTAAAGAGTTGCTCTTTTGGTAAATTTGCTAGTTTTACAAATTTGGGTCATGTTTTGCTTTTGATTATTTGAAGAATTTTGGGAGTCACATAGACTCCAGATATTCATTTAGTCATTAAAACAAGATGTGGAGATTTTCTTTATTTGGTCTAGTTTGTTTTGTTTTTTGAGTACAACCTTGAAACTTCAGCAACCAGGAAATACCAAGTTATTACATAAAGTAAAATATATCTTTGAAATTGTCTAAATACATATGCAGAAGGTCAAAGACAAGTGAAACAGCTGTTACATAAAATCTCCACTTTCCAGATACCTAAGACATTCAAGAAGGAAGAGGTGGGAATATGGTCCAGGACCTTAGTTTTGAATTTCCTGGCTCCTGTTAGTTTAAGATATCCCTGTAGCATCATTTAAACACAGTTCTGGTACATGAATAAACTTCCATTTGGAATTTCCTTTTTGAAGTCTGCTGAGAATATAAATCAAAACCATATGAGATGTGTCTTAATCCAGAATGTGAAATAACGTTGAGAAATGTCAACCCAGAAGTAGTCCCTGAAATACGTTCACCGGGATGCACGTTCTGGTGAAATTCTTTATTTAGAATGAAAGCCTCCAGAGAACTGGATTTATTATTTTTAACCCGTGATTGTGGCAGCCTGAATTGATGAAAGAAGATACTTTTTAAAGTAATGTCAGTAGAAATGTTATTCAAGCCACCTAGAATGTTTGAGAAGGACATCTGTTGACATAAAAAGATGTTCAAAATGCATTGTCGAGTGCAAAAGCAGATTCCAATTTTATTTAAAGATTATGTAAAATAGATAGTATACTTAGCCTAGATACATGAACACATCTTCATAATAAAAGAACAAGAGATGTTATGCCAACAAAATATTGATCAATCTCTAGGTGGTAGAATTATGGCAATATCTTCCTTCCTTCCTTCCTTCCTTCCTTCCTTTCCTTCCTTCCTTCCTTTTTTCCTTCCTTCCTCCCTCCCTTTCTCCCTCCTTCCTCCCTTCCTCCATTACTTTCGTTTTCTTTTTGCTTATATTTTTGCTTAGTAACAGAAAATTGAAATCATTTATTTGATTTTCAAATAATAAGCATAGTGCCTTCATTTGACAGCCTTCTTGCTTATCACATGGCTTGACATGAATGCTGCTAAAATCCAGTGATATCCCTAGCTCAGCTGGTCCTTGAGTTGACTTTGACGGATTTGCCAGCCTTGCAGTATGCCAGAATTGTGTAACTAGCATCACCAAAATCTTACAATAGAGCCCATTTGCTGGTACTTTAGTCATGAAAGGATTGGTTGCATTTTTAAATGGCTGATTTGGTTTGTGTTTTTTCCTTCTATTAGTACATTAGCCTTGATTTGACTGTGTGTGTGTAAGTTTTTCAAATCTTAGGTTTAGATTTTGCTACTCTTACAATCAGATTTCATTTAGGAATTTTAAGCCACTTTTATCTCTTATTCAAATCTGTTCTTACAGAAAATGGTCTTTTTATACCTGAATTCCGTGAGTATTTGGCAGGCAGATTAGCCAAGACCGTCATACTGACTTTATTAGTAAAAGTTGTCATATTCCTCAAAGCTAGCCAGGGAATTAAATTCTATTCATATTAGACAAGGTAGCCACCTGGACCTCCGTTTAGAAATAGATGTATCTTTACAGAGCACGTACTTCTGCTCTTTCCTACTTTGTTTTTAAACATCAAATGTGAAGATCCTCAATTAAGATTTTGTGACGATAATTATAAAGGCCCAAAGTGTTCTTTAAAATTTGAAGTTATCTGCTATACAGTTTTAAATATTCCAGAATTTGTAAACTTCTATTATATTAAACTTTTAAAACATTTTTATAGTTGATGTAACTTTTTTAACCTTTTGGATTACATTTGTGGCATGTTTATGGGATGCCTCAATTAACTTTAATCTGAGTATGCCGTGTGTTTAGATTGTAGCATGATACAAGTCATTGATGCATCACTGTGCCTGATGACAAAAGGGAGTTGCAGCCTAGGAATTAAGTTTCTTAAGTCTTTTTCTTAAGTCTTCAGTGGAGAACTTCATCTCTTCCATCCCAAATCAAGTAAAGCTATTTCAAATACCTGAACTCATTTTAAATTTCCTTCTATAAGGAATATATACTGTCAATATCTATTAACAAACTGCAAATAAAAATCCCTTAGAGAGCAGACTTTTAAGCTCAGCAGTATCTTTGACCTTGAAGAGCACAGGGAAAAATGAATCAATTGATAGCTGTAAACCTAGTAACAATTTCATTTCTTGAATGTAATCTTTATTCCTGGAATGAGTGATGCATGTTTAGAAAATCATTCACACCGCCAATGCCGTTGCCTACGTTCAGCAGACAAGTAGAAAGGGTTCCAGAAAACTGGCAAAGACACGTTGAAAAATCCTAGTAAATATTTTATTTACACTCTGAGCCAGTGCCAAGGAATTTTTTAAGAAAATACATACAATATCAAGTTTTCATGTATACTCAGATAATAGGATTATACTTGAGCTGTGGAAATCTTTTCCTGGAATTAAATTAAGCAAGAACTAGTTTTGATTGATCCAGATATGACAGTTGCTGAGAAGTTACATGCAGAAAGCCTTGCAGAGGGAGTCAGAAGCTTCAGCCAAGCTGTATCTATCTTGCCATGTCAACCCCAAAAGGAGCAAAGGAATTGAAAAGGCCTGCAGAAGTATTGGAGTGACTTTATCCTAACAGAATCTGTGCTCCTTCTTTCGCCTACATGGCAAGGTTTTCCCCTGCTATCATGAAATCTTGTTGGGTAATTGGAGTACCAAGAGCTAAAAAAGAGTTGAGCAAATCAAACAGCAGATAACCTCTTACAAGCATAGACATTCAGAAATGTCTGAAAAGATACAGGAGGAGTTTGCATCCCTAAAAACACGCATTTTTTTTTTAGCATTTAAAAAAGAAAAATCTTAAAGCAATGTAGGATGGAAGAGTACCTGTCAAAAGCTAAGAAATCTGACTTCCTAGTGGTGGTGGGATTTGTCCAAAGCAGTTGCTCTTCCCCAGGCAAGAAATCATCAGCATGACACAGAGTGAGTACCCATAGGCCCTTCTGATACTGGTCATTTGGCCAATTTTGTGGAAGTTGGAGCTCGGCTCTGAGAGCCAATATCAAGACAGCAACCTGGACTCTTGTTCACCACCTTTCCTACAGAAGCTGGAGAAACTGAATTAGAGAGGGAGAGACAACCTGCAGAATCTCATGCACTTGTCCCAAGAAGGGTTACTGAAGACTCTACTGGCTTGGTGGGTCAACATGGAGGTGTTTTGGCCAATGCTTGCAAATTATGACACTCTATCTAATTGTCTGGTCAACTCGGTGTTCCCTGCCTTGCATTTCAGTTGCTTGACTGACTCCATCTTGAAGAATCTCTTGGGATTTAGTGGTAGGCAGTGGCTCCACAACTTCAAAAAGCTGGGGACGTATGCATGCAGCCTCCCTGAGAAATACCACAAGCGCCTGATTGGAACAATCTGTATCAAATGAAAGAGGAGAATAAAGAACTACTCTGCTTCATGGAAAACTTGAGTCAAAACAATCTGGTCAGAAACTATTTGGCTGGGAGAGCATCTATTTTCTGCTTTCTTTTTCTCTCAGATTGACTGGGGTTTGGGGATTGTAAACATTTTTTTCTTTTTAAATACTATTGGGAATACAGGCATGGAAAATATATTTCTGATGAGTTTCCTCATTCACTTGCAACGGAGCTTTTGATTTTCTGTGGTGCAAATGTGTATATGAGCACACATTCACACACATGGATGCATGTGAGGATTGTTTACAACATTTTTTGGAATTCATATAGATCATGCACTCTAGGCAGAGAAGCAGAATTCGGAGCAGAAATGATTACTGAGACTGTGTTCATCTCTACACCACACTAACAGACATGCAACAACAGTTTCAGCTTGAGATAAAGGTCCATAGTGCCTTCCGTATGCCTCATCTATAGAGTGAATAGCTGGCAGCTGTGTTACATTAGCTTACGCTAGATTATGCCACTTGAACAAATTGCCCCTCAAGTTGTAGTGGCATAAAACAAGTGTATTTATTGCTTATATTACATGTCAGCAGCTGGTCTGCTGTGTCTCTGTCCCCAGTGTCATCATTCCGATACCTAGGCTGAAGGAATATCTCTTAGCCTCATGGTAAAGGGAAAAGAGCAGGAAAGGTGGTTGGGTTAGGGGATGGCTCTTGAGATGTTTTTCTGAAACTAGCACAGGTCACGTCTGTTCACATTTAATTGGCCAAAGTGGGTCATATGGCCGAGCATGACATTAGTGAGGTGGGAAGGGTATGCCTCCTAGTTGCAGGAGCACTGCACATGGCAGCTGGAAAGGGCAGGGCATCACTGTGGGCATACAAAGAAAAAAAAATGCATAAGTGTGTGTGACTATATAGTGTATATATATGTTAATTATATATTTAAGGCTAATTAAAAATTAACAGTAAATATGTATCATGTATTTGTTTTACGTATATGTCATATGTCGTAATATCTATGGTTTCCCCAACCAGGCTGAAAAAGACTGATTAAAAATAACCCTTGAGTGACGAGGAATAAGCCTGCTTAGGTTTATTCTCTACTTAGGTAGAGAATTTGCTCGATCTTCTTTTACTCTAATAGGAATTAAGTGACTAGATTTGCTATGAATCCAGCTTCCAGAAGATATTTCAAGGCCTAGGAAACAAGGCTTATGTGTAGAATTGGTGAAGGAATTTTATGTCTCAACACATCTCTCATTCTTGCGTTTGGGAAAGAAGTCCATATAAACAGAGCTGAGAGTCTCTGTCTTGACTGAGTACAGGTAGGCGTGATCACTCTATACCAGTCTTCCAGGTTTCCTCTTCCTATTGTTGTATACTTGCTGACAGTCAGATATTTTATTGCACATCAAGGAAAAGATTGCCTCAAATTATGGATAGATAAAGTGGGTATTTATAAGTTGATCCACTATTTTGAATACTCAGTGATTAATAATCTCAAATTCATTCCAAATAACCTGTATTTTAGTTCCTCTTAGTAACTTAGAAAATCATGGAAAGAAAATGTTATGAATATTAGGAAAAAATTATATTTGGTATACAATTAAGGTCTTTTACATATCAAAATAACTTAACATATAATTTTAAAAGTGCAAAAAGATATATCCTGATGCCATACCATGGGATGTAAATCAAAGTCTGTTACTACTAAAAATCTGACATTCCTTCCTGTATCTGTGACTAAGGTTATAAAGCCCTCCTGGCAGGATTATGGTGGTAGCGTATGGTTCTATGTAATATTAATGATTGCATCATTGGTATCCATATATAGATGGGATGGATACCCTGGCATTGATTTTAACAAAACTGGCTTAATGTATGGCCAAAGAAATACACCTTCAATAAATAGGGACTTCACTAGAGAAATTCTGTCTGAAGACAAAGGAGTCATTCTCCTGAAGTAGTAAAGTTACTAATGAAGCTACCTTAGCCGTATAAATTATCCTAAGCCAGCAACCACAAGCCCGTTGAAATGTTAACACCTTTGATATACTTTAATAGTGATAATTGCATCCACTGCAGGCATCTTGTGGTGGCTGAGTCATCCTGCTATGCTGGTACCCGTAGTCTTTTAGAAACAGGGTGCCCACCAAATAGGCCAGTTTAAAGGAAAAGACAAAACACTCTACTCAAGCCTACTTTTTCTTAAATCCCATGATGATCACACTCTTTCTTTTCCTTACTTCTCTTAAGTACTTTTAACGAACATTTAAAAAAGAAGACCTATTTAAATTGGAGCCAGTTTGTCCATAGAAATTCAAGGAGATTTGTAGGAACAACATAAATACATGTGCTCGTATGTAATGATTTCATAAACTTTCCACAATAGAACACATTCTTTCTAGCCAGCTACATGTCTGATAATAATAAATTTTAATTTGGCCCTCATTAGAATTTTTGGTCATTTAGAAAGGATACCCAATACCTTTCAGTGAGCTATTGAAAAAGTATTTGCTATGCTGAGAAAAACGTAAAACAAAATGTACATACTTAAAATGCTTAGCCAAGAGAACACACTGTTCCCAAGCACGCTAGAAGCACGCTTGACGCACCAGCTTAAAAATACAATGAGGTTGTAATGTGAGATGAGGCCTGCAAACCTGGGCAGCAAATTTGCTGTGCTCACTATGTTTCCTGACTTTCCTGAGGTCCTACAGAGCCTTGTCCACAGACTGTCTGTGGCTAAGAGACGACATTAAAGAAACAGCTTGTAAATCTCTTTTAACTCCCATAGACTTCCAGCCTTCTCCACCGTCAGTCTACACTGTTGAGGTCCTATTGAACTCTTTTCTCTTGGCTACCTTGATGTTATAATCTTCCTACAGGGAAATGCAATTGGCAGTATTCAAAAATCAAATATTTAAAACATAAGCATCATTCTCGAAACAAAGTAAATTTCCCATTTTTTTTACAAATAAGATCATTATATAAGAAAATATTTGCAATGTATTCTTAAGTGAAAAAAGCAGTCAACCAAAGATATTAGCATAGTACTGTTTTGACAGATAACATATATAAAATTAGGTGTTCATAATGGGGCAAGAGTCGACTTTTTTCATTCATTGTGACTTTCTCTATTAGGAAGTTTTCAACACTGGGCATGTATAATTAAGAAACATGATAATATGTTGTGAAAACCCACATCGGCCATGGTTTGTTTCCACGGTGCCTTTGTTCTCATGCCCATGGTAGTGGGTGCCTCCCCAGGTGCTAGCAAGAGCTTCCCTCTGCTGGGTCTGTCTGAGGATAGTGGTCACATCATGCTCAAAGCATGTGTAAGGCAACTGAGGCAAAGCCAGTGATTTTGCCTTAAGTGGAATCGCAGATATATGGCTGAAGAGCACGGGTAGCACCACACCAACCACTGAACTTACTGAGTAAAACAGTGAAAAGGTTTGCTAGACCAGGCTACCAGTGGAAACACTGGGTATCTCCCTTTTCAACCAGTTGATTTCAGCCCCCAAATGACTATTGGTCTCCTTAGACTAACAGGGATGGGGTGCTCTTAAGAATCAGGTCACCTTATGTGGGTGGTGGTGATAGGGCTAGGGAGTGTGCTTGGAGGCAAGAGGCATCAGCCCTACATAAACCATGTAGAAGAGGCTCCTTGCAGAAAGAGATTCCGTTATCAGAAGACATAGGGAAGGATGTTGGACAGACAAAAATAGATACCTGCCACAGAGTAAAATGAAATAATTATTACATAGAATAGTTACAAAAATTCCATTGAAATCCTTTCATAATACCAAGCTGAATGGATTGGATTTTCACCAGCAAAGCAGCACAGTAACCTCCGTAGAGATTGGTGGGCCCTTCTGTCCAGGGCCACTCTCTGGTTTCACTCCACACTCAGGTTTTCCATGAGACAGTTGCAGTGAGCTGATGCTTTGCCTTGCAGCCCTGGAGCTGCTACAGGGGCAGGTAAGGGTAACAAATGGAGAACAAATAAAACTGTCAAAATGTGATTTTAATAGCTCTTAATGCTTTTACATAATATTATGCTGGCTAGCAAGAGCACAATAAAAAAGAGTTTTTCACACTTTTCTCCTCAAATGTCATTTAAATCTCATTAGGTAGATCTTTGTGAAATGATGGCACTGGCAATAATGATTCCTTTTTAGTTCTCCAGTCATTTTGGCCAGTGGAAGGGCCTGGGGAAAAGCATTAGTATTTGGCTGATTGGTATTAGTAGGGGCCATGAAGAATTAATAAAAATTGTAAGACTTTTTTACCCTTCCCCCCTCAATTGGATGGGCAAACTCAGATTTGATAGGGGTTAATTATGCCAGATTATTTTGTTTGTTTTGTCACTAGCTGGTAAATGAGAGTTGGCTTTGTCCTTAAATTGAGGTATCAAGATGTTGGGACTGCAGCTAGGGTGGGGGAATATGAAATGAGGGTGTGTGTTTGAGAGACATTTGGGCAAATAGAATGGCAAGTTGGGTATAGGAAATGATGCTACACGAGGAGTCACCTGCCATGGCTAGGACAGGGCTGCTTCTAATTTATGATATTTACTCATTGCAGTTTTGTTGTCATTTAAGCCTGAGGTCTAAAAGTTTAAGTGCCTGCCCATTAAAACAAACAAAAAAACCATCTTATTTGAATGACTGATATATCTGGGTTCTGGTTAAAATTTGGTTATTCATGTATGTATCTGAATAGGATTTCAGTTCGTTATCCATGTTGCTGTCATAAAAAATGAAATGCAGCTATTATCTGAGGAGCCTTTTAAATAAAATTTCCCTGGCTAGCTTCAGCCCCATTCCACTGTCCAACCAGAATTTTAAGTTCCAAAAGGAGTGTTGTTTTCAAAATTTTTAAATTTTTCATTTTTGTGGGGACATAGTAAGCGTATGTATATATTTATGGGGTACATGAGATATTTTGATACAGGTGTGCAATATGAACTCATTACATCATAGAGAATAGGGTATTCATCCCCTCGGGCATTTATTCTTTGTGTTACAAACAATCCAATTATACTCTTTTAGTTATTTAAAAATGTACAAATAAGTTGTTATTGACTGTAGTTACCCTGTTGTGCTATCAAATAGTAGGTCTTATTCATTCTTTCTAATTTTTTTTGTACCCATTAATGATCCCCACCTCTCCTCCAGCCTCCACTACCCTTCTCAGCCTCTAGTAACCATCCTTCTAATCTCTATGTCCATGAGTTCAATTATTTTGATTTTTAGATCCCACAAATTAGTGAAAACACGTGATGTTCCAAAGGGAGTTTTCTAGAAGGATTCCTGGCTGCCCACTTCTTCTCCACCATGTTATCCTTTTCATCTTCAGGATCTGAGCTCATCACATTCCCTGGGCTGGAGGGGTGCAAACTCTTTCATAGGTCACTTCCCACTCTCTGTCTTTGAGCTTTCTAGGCTGCAGAGCCCCTGTCTTGTGGGTCTTCCCCATTTGTTCTTCATGGCCTGGCTCTCTGGGACTGTCTTGCTGAACACTACATTTTCATTGTAGTAAAGGTAATAATAAAACAGAAAAAGGCATAGGATTCATGTAATGCCAAGAGAAAATATAATATTCTGTGCTTCTCTCCAAGACTTGCTGACTCATAATTAGGTTTAGAGCATGTCTAGAAATTAGGTGTTTTCTCGTTACTATCCGCTGTATTATATGGGAGCGGGAAGCAAATCTGAGCTTGAAAATCTATTAGGCAGCACTTTATCCATGACTCAGTAGCAACTCACCACATTTTCCACACGTTACAGATAGAATGTATGTTTTCCTATTTCCTCTGAAATACTTGTGTGGTTACCAAAGTAGAAACCTTCAAATACAGACTCTCAACTGGGTACTAAATAGAACTTTTGAGCAATGCAATAATTGCCTTTTGTACCTTCCCAGAGGAAAGCCCAAGTTAGCCCAGGCAGCACAATTCAGTTAAGCTGTGTTTTGAACAGCAGTTGTGGATCTCAGAGACTCCTTTTCTGATAGAAATGCTTTCAATAGCTTTTCTTTCCAGCTTGGTTCCCTGGATGTTTCTGAACCATGTGTCCATGGCAGGAATGGGTACATGGTAGGAACATGCTGGTCACACTTAAGTGGAAAACCCTCACACAAGAGACAAATCTCAAGCTTTTGAAATCATCAGTCCCTGGAGTAACAGTAGATTAGGGGATGACAGAAGAGGCAGGCGTTCCGGGGCAGGAGCCACCACAGGCTCTGTTTCCTTGGATTTAATGACAAAGTTCAATCTGGATTTAACCAGATCTGTGGAACTAGGCGGTAGGGTTTTGCTCTTCCTGGTGATGCCTGAGTAAGATCTGGCCTTTGGTCTATTTTCCTAACATATACCAAATAGCTCTGGCACATCAAACATCTTACTGCACAGACACTGAGCTTTCAATGTTGAGGTACAATTGCAGGCCCAGGGTGATGTTAGTGTAGATCATTTCTGTGCAGTGATCCCAAGAACGCCCTGTACACTCCAGCTTTGGCTATGGGGAAAAATTAGCATCATAGTAAATGGAAATACAATGACCTGACAGGGACCCATCCTAACAGCGGAGGAAAGGGCCTTGGTAAAGACTTGTGATAATAGGCTGTTTAATTTTGTTTGGAGAAACTGGACTTTCAACAGATGAACTTCTTTCCCCTTGGATTCATATTTGTCTAACAGAGTTGTGGTTGGGAAATGATCCAGGATTCACAAGGTCAAAAAGTGACCTGGTTCACATACTGTGGACTCCTCCTATCTCACTCCACAGCTTCCCCAGGCAGGTGGTCCGGTGGGCTGTTGGTGCATCCACACCAAAAATGGTCACCCAAGGGACATATCAACCTCTTGGGCTTGGCCCTCAGAGGTTCTGGCAGGCTCATCAAACTCAAGTCTCAATTCCAAATAATCAACTTTCCTCTTCTATGCCGCACTCTACAGCTTGAAATCATTCCAATGTGCTTGATTAATGAACATTTTGTTATAATGCATGGGGAATTAAGGCTATTAGTGAAATTTTTAAAATAATAATGCACTGGATTTTAGCTTTTTTTCATGAGAAAATACATTTTCATAGGCAATCTAGTTGTAGTCTTTCTTAAAGTTATCCCAAGAGTGAAAGAATGAAGGAATGTTGAATAAATATTTTCAGCCTAATCTTTGGAACTTAAAAAAAAATTCCATTAAAAAAAAAAGAATTGTAAAGAAGAATGTCCTCTTTTCCCCTAATGCCCTGGTTCCCTGGTGTATAAATAAGACATTTTTCCCTGCCTGAAATTCAGCCTTTGTCTTCTATTATCTGTGGTTTTGTTATTATCCACATACTTATGGATCTACATTGAAGATTATCTTAGTAGACACATAACAAGGACCTTTGTATTACCCGCTCGTTTTCCACCCACTCCTGGGTAAGCCTACTTATGCAGACTTACCTGGAACAATTTTGCTTTGTAATAACTTGCACAAAGCTCACCAGTGTCTCCATGATTAAGAAGGCAGAGTACTAGGGTGCGGCCGTGGGACTCACAATTTTATCTCTCTTGTGTTTTTCAGAAATTGAGGCAAAAGAAGCATGTGACTGGCTCCGTGCTGCCGGGTTCCCGCAATACGCTCAGTTATATGAGGGTACGTCAGCCCTTCCCTTCGCTCTTACACAGAGAATAAATCCAAAATGAACCACACGTATCCTGTGGTGTGTTTTGACTTCCAGATTTTTTTTTCTCGCCCATTTTGCTTCGCTTTCTTTTTCCCTCAGCCTTTTTGCTATGCCCAGGGGTTATCCTGATACCAATTTAGAAATGAATATCACTTCCCAGGCCCACTTTACTTTCTGCTTCCCACTACTAATTCCCATCTCTTTACCACAAACCCCAACTCGATGTTTTCCTTCCAACATTCTGCCATCAGCAGCTTTTCTGCACTTCCTTCTTTTTCTCCTTGTTTTTCCTTTACTACTCTCACTTTTCTTGAAATCACAATGAACTCACTGTTAAAAAACTTTCTAGAAGTCACAAAATTAATTATCCTGAAATTTCTGTTTAATTCTGTTTACTTTATATGAAAAATGTCAAGATATAACATGAATCAGATGTTATTCTTCCGAGTTTTAGGTAAGGTGTCTTATTGCTAGCATTATACTTCCTTTCATTGATTTTTTTTTTTTTTTTTTTTTTTGAGATAGAGTCTGGCTCTGCCACCCAGGCTGGAGTGCAGTGGTACAATCTCCACTCACTGCAACCTCCGCCTCCTGGGTTCAAGCAATTTCCTGCCTCAGCCTCCCAAGTAGTTGAGATTACAGGCGGGCACCACCACACCTGGCCAATTTTTATATTTTTAGTAGAGACAGGGTTTCACCACGTGGGTCAGGCTGGTCTCGAACTCCTGACCTCAAGTGATTTTCCCACCTCGGCCTCCCTAAGTGCTGAGATTACAGGCATGAGCCACCACCCAGCCTTTTCATTGATTCTTTAATTGACAGTTAATAGACATACTCATGTCCCTTATATCTAAAGTTATAACCAAAGCTTTTAACTTCTTCTCGGATTGTCCTTATCTAGTAGTGAACTAGTCAGGACCCCAACAATGAGCAAGTGGCAGGCTCAAGGCCATTTACAGAGGATTTGTTTCTAACAGTGCTTATTGCAAAGGTGCAGGCAGGACGGGGGGTGGCCACGAGGAACGGTGCACAGTGCAAGAGCCCGGGGCTTGTAGTGGCACAGCTGTCACTACCGTGAGCCCAAAGGGACAGGCCAAGGAAGAGAGTGCCAGAGCCCAGGAGGAGAGAGGAGCCTCAAACCAGACTCTAGGAAGGAGCACAGCTGGCAAGAGGCAGCCTTCCATGACAAAAAATCACAAGTGTCTCCCTCCCTCCCTCACTAGCCGAGCAAGACAGCTTCACTCTGGAACCATCTGTAAGTCACTCACATGATTTTTTTTCACCAGAAGGGGAATTATGTCTGTTTCCAACTCACGCTAAGATTTAGATACCCTTAGATTTATCATGACTGGCAAGGTGTAGACAGCACAAAATACAAGATGAGATAAAGGAAAACGTGGCAAGACAATGATAGTGACCCAGCATGGTTAGATTTGGCTATGCCTTCTATTCCAATGAGCTGCAGATTGCTACCTCCATGAACGAGGTACCCAGAATTCACACCATGTTCTAAATATTGCCTGTGACCTTCAAAGCTGGCATGAATTGTCTGTTGGAGGGAAGTAGTGTTCGAATTATTCTTTTTGGATAGAATCAATTTGAGTATTTTGCTGATACTCCAGAGTGATAAAGATTTTGCTGCTAAAAAAAATTTCAGATGATAGAACTTTGGGTATTTTTGGAAATTTCCTTTTTGAAGGAAAAAAATCTGCCAAATTAAGTATTTCATGAAACCATCAAGACAGACGCCAGTGACCTACGTGTTAGGTGGATGGTGAAAGCACAAAAGCTCTTCTCTGAGGCCACATCCACCTAAGACTGTAATAAGGATGAGCTAGAAAAATGCAGGCACTTAGTGTTCAATCCTATCCAAGGTCAAGCACTTCACTATCCTCATATTTCGCACTTATATTGTACTCCTAAAAGCATTTACAGTGATAGCAATTGTTTGCTCTCTTAAACATTCCCAACAATGATGATGGGCAGTCACTGCTATTAAAATCAGTGGCTTTTACAGACCTTGAAGGTCTGAATATGTTGGTGCTCATTCAGATAAAACAAAGTACATCAACTTCTTTGTCTCTCTTTCTCAGATTCACAATTTCCCATCAACATTGTGGCTGTCAAGAATGATCATGATTTTCTTGAAAAGGACCTTGTAGAACCTCTTTGCAGGTAAACCATACGAAGTATTTTTGTTTCTTTCCACTGTTGAGTCTGCAACAGGCATCACTATACTGAAGGGCGAGCTCAGCTATTTGGCAAGTATTCACTGAGTGCCTACCATGTGCCTGACCCACGTGCAGGTTCTAAATGTACTACTGTTAATGAGCATGATCAGTTTGTGTTTTCATGGAGCTTAAATCCTAGCAGGGGCCTTTGGACACTAGATTAGGAAAACGACAGAGAAAGGAGAGAGAGAGAGTGAGAGTGAGAAGAAGAAAGAAGGAGGGGGAAAGTTTATTTCAGAGAGTATAAATGCTATGGTCAAGCTAAAACAACATGGGGATGTAGACGGTGATTGGGGGCGTGGATGGGTCAGTGGACGGAAGAAGCATGAGCAGGCTCAGCATGTGTGGTGAGGGAAGACTCTGAAAAACTACGAGTGTGTCAAACTTGGCTGTATTTTTTGCAAAGTCAAGTGATTATCTCCTCAAACTCGTATGTATAAACTCAAGTAATTGTAGCACCAAACTGGCCTATTTAAGCTATTTGTTTGTGATAGATAGTGTAAGGAGACAAAGATGTATATATGGATAATTTCTTCCCCTTAAAACAACATATTATCTTGTTGAAGAAACTCAGTTGAAGAAATGAGGTGTGAATACCTGAGCAAATAACAATTATAATTTGGGTAATAATAAAAGATCCAGGAGAAGCTATATTCCTGAAGAATTAAATGCTGCCTGAGAGGTGGGGTGTCTGTAGGAATTTGAAGTTTCATAACTAAAGCCCTGAAGAGAGGTCAGAGCTGAAGATAAGGATTAGTTATGGGAGATGAGTCATTTTACCAAGGCCATACAGCTAGTTTAGGGCCAAAATGACCTTAAAACCCAGTATTCCTAATGCTAAATCCAATGTTCTTTCTAGTATATTCTGCATTTGACATAAATAAGGTAGTAGTTTAAAGGGAAAGTAATGATTAGCAAAACTTATGAAGACAGGAGAGATCAACGCACATTAAATAGTGTGTAAATTACCTAATCCTAGGCTTGCTGAATCTTCAGACACGTATATACATAATATATTTTTGTGTCACAAACCAGTCACTCTGTGTTTTCTATATGAAGAGAAAATAGGTTTGTGTTAAGAAATGATCTCTGAATGTTCAAGAAAATAATACTATGGGCTTGCTTACATGGGTGGAAGAGCAAAGAACTCTTCAAATCATAAACGACAGGACTAAGTTATTTGGACGAGAAAACAAACAAACTCAAAATGCCATTTATGAGAGCTTATGAAGTGAATGGATGATTTGGTTGTGATTCTGTAAAGGTAATGAATTGGAAAGACAATGTTTCCTCTTCTGCATGTCTAAGGTACACAGCAAGCAGGAGCAGATTCCTCCTCATAAGCATTCACTCCACTCAGAGCCATGCAGCCAGCACTTCGTCCTGAGTTTTCTCTCTCAGTTTTAACCACATATTTTTTTGCTAGTTGGCTTTTTTTAATATTTGAAAAATTATATATTATTTTTTCCCATTGAATTTTTGAAATGTTTTCATTAAGTTGAGGTATAACATATATATATGTTATATATATATATTTATATATATATTATATATATATTTATATATATATATTATATATATATTTATATATATAATATATATGTTATATATATTTTTATATATATTATATATATATGTTATATATATTATATATATGTTATATATATATATTATATATATATATGTTATATATATATATATATATATTTTTTTTTTTTTTGAGACAGAGTCTTGCTCTGTCGCCCAGGCTGGAGCGCAGTGGTGCAATCTCAGTTCACTGCAAGCTTTACCTCCTGGGTTCAAATGATTCTCTTGCCACAGCCTCTAGAGTAGCTAGGACTACAGGCATATGCCACCACACCTGGCTAATTTTTGTATTTTTAGCAGAGACGGGGTTTCACCATGTTGGCCAGGCTGGTCTCAAACTCCTCCTGGCCTCAAGTGATCTGCTCACCTCAGCTTCCCAAAGTGCTGGGATTACAGGTGTGAGCCACCGAGCCCAGCTGAGGTATAACATATTGATATGGTTTGGCTCTGTGTCCCCACCCAAATCTTATCTTGAATTGTATTCCCATAATTCCCATGTGTTATGGGAGGGACCCAGTGAGAGATAATTTGAATCATGAGGGCGGTTTCCTCCATACTGTTCTCATGGTAGTGAATATGTCTCATGAGATCTGATGGTTTTATCAGATCTTTCTGCTTTTGCATCTTCCTCATTTTCTCTTGCCACCACCATGTAAGAAGGGCCTTTTGCCTCCCGCCATGATTCTGAGGCCTCCCCAGCCATGTGGAACTGTAAGTCCAATTAAACCGCTTTTTCTTCCCAGTCTTGGGTATGTCTTTATCAGCAGTGTGAAAATGGACTAATACAATAAATTGGTACCGGGAGTGGGGTGTTGCTGAAAAGATACCTGAAAATGTGGAAACAACTTTGGAACTGGGTATCAGGCAGAAGTTGGAAGAGTGTGGAAGGCTCAGAAGAAGACAGGAAAATGTGGGAAAGTTTGGAACCTCCTAGAAACTTGTTGATTGGCTTTGAAAAAAAATGCTGATAGTGATATGAATAATAAAGTCCAGGTTGAGGTTGTCTCAGATGGACATGAGGAACCTCTTGGGAACAGGAGTAAAGGTGACTCTTGTTATGTTTTAGCAAAGAGACTGGTGGCATTTTGCCCCTGCCCTTGAAAGGATGATTTAGGGTATCTGGCAGAAGAAATTTCTAAGCAGCAAACAGAGCATTCAAGAGGTGACTTGGGTGCTGTTAAAGGCATCCCATTTTAAAAAGGAAACAGAGCATAAAAGTTCAGAAAATTTGCAGCCTGACAATGCAGTAGAAAAGAAAAACACATTTTCTGAGGAGAAATTCAAGCTGGCTGAAGAAATTTGCGTAAGTGTCAAGGAGCCAAATGGTAATCCCCAAGACAATGGGGAAAATGTCTCCAGGACATGTCATAGGTCTTCACAGCAGTCCCTCCCATCATAGACCTGGAAGCCTAGGAGGAAAAACTGGTTTCATGGGCCAGGCCCAGGGTCCTCATCTGTTTGCAGCCTAGGCACTTGGTGCCCTGTGTCTTGGCTGCTCCAGCCGTTGCTAAAAGGAAGAGGCCAAGGTTTAGCTTGGCCCATGGTTTCAGAGGGTGCAAGCCCCAAACCTTGGTAGCTTCCACATGGTGTTGAGCCTGCAGGTGCATAGAAGTCAAGAGTTGAGGTTTGGGAACCTCCACCTAGATTGCGGAAGATGTATGGAAACACCTGGATGCCCAGGCAAAAGTTTGCTGCAGGGGTGGGGTTCTCCTGGAGAACCTCTGCTAGGGCAATGCAGAAGGGAAATGTGGGGTTGGAGCCCCCACAGAGTCCCTACTGGGGCACTGCCTAGTGGAGCTTGGAGAAGAGGGCCACCCTCCTCCAGACCCCAGAATGGTAGATCCACCGACAGCTTGCACTGTGCAACTGGAAAAGCCACAGACACTCAATGCCAGCCCATAAAAGCCAGGAGGGGGGCTATACCCTGCAAAGCCATAGGGGTGGAGCTGCCCAAGACTATGAGAACCTGCTTCTTGCATCAGGGTGACCTGGATGTGAGACATGGAGTCAAAGGAGATCATTTTGGAGCTTTAGAATTTGACTCCCCCACTGGATTTTGGACTTGCATGGTCCCTGTAACCCCTTTGTTTTGGCCAATTTCTCCCATTTGGAATGGGTATATTTACCCGATACCTGTACTCCCTTTGTATCTAGGAAGTAACTGGCTTGCTTTTGATTTTACAGGCTCATAGGCAGAAGGGACTTGCCTTGTCTCATATGAGACTTTGGACTATGGACTTTTGGGTTAATGCTGAAATGAGTTAAGACTTTGGGGGACTGTTGGGAAGGCATGATTGGTTTTGAAATGTGAGGACATGAGATTTGGAGGAGCAAGAGGTGGAATGATATGGTTTGGCTGTGTCCCCACCCAAATCTCATCTTGAATTGTATTCCCATAATTGCCACATGTTATAGGAGGGACCCGGTGGGAGATAATTTGAATCATGGGGGGCAGTTTCCCCCATACTGTTCTTGTGGTAGTGTATAAGTCTCACAAGATCTGATGGTTTTATCAGGGGTTTCCGCTTTTGCATCTTCCTTATTTTCTCTTGTCACCACCATGTAAGAAGGGCCTTTATCCTCCCACCATGATCCTGAGGCCTTCCCACACATGTGGAACTGGACTACGTCCAATTAAACCTCTTTTTCTTCCCAGTCTCGGGTATGTCTTTATCAGCAGTGTGAAAATGGACTAATACATATATATATAAAGTAAAATTGACTATTTTCGGTGAATAGGTCTTTGAGCTTTGACAAATGCCTCCAAGTTGTTATAACCACCACCACACTCAACATATAGAGCAGACCAGGTGTTGTGGCTCATGCCTGTAATCCCAGCACTTTGGGAGGCTGAGGTGGGTGGATGTCTTGGGCCCAGGAGTTTGAGACCAGCCTGGGCAACAAAGTGAGACACCATTCCTACCAAAAATACAAAAATTAGCTGGGCATGGTGGCACACATCTGTAGTTCCAGCTACCTGGGGGGCTGAGATGGGAGGATCACTTGAGCCCAAGAGGCAGAGGTTGCAGTGAGCCAAGGTTGTGCCGCTGCACTCCAGCCTAGGTAACAGAGCAGGACTCTGTCTCAAAAAAAAAAAAAAAAAAGATATAAAACAGTTTCCTCATTCCCCAAATTTCCCTATTCCTCTTGTCAGCAGCTTCTACTCCTACTCCCAAACTCTAGCAAACCACTGATTTGTTTTTTGTACCTATAGTTTTGCTAAAATATCATACAAATGAAATCAAACATCATGTAGCCTTTTTAGTATGGCTTCTTTCACTTGTTATAAAATAATAAAAATTCATTTATGTTGCTATGTGTTTTAATAGTTCATTGCTTTCTATTTCTGAATAGTCTTGCATTGTGTGGATGTCCTACGGTTGTTTATCCATTCACCAGTTGAAGAACATTTGGTTGTTGCCAGTTTGGGTGATTATAAACCCACTCTAAACATTCATATTCAAGTTTTTATATGAGCATTTAAGTTTTCATTTCTTTGATGTAAAATCCTAGGAATGGGATCGTGGGCTCTATATGATAAGTTTATTTTAACTTTATAATTAACCACCAAATTTTTCCAAAGTGAAATATTATCTTGTACTGCCATTGACAATGTATGAGAGTCCTTACTGCTCCACATCTTTGTTAGTACTTAGTATTGTCAGTTTTTGTTTTGCTTTTAGACATTTTAATAGATGTCTGGTATTAACTCATTTGCACTTTCTTAATGACTAATAACGTTGAATATGTGCTTATTTACCATCCATACATCTTCTTTTATAAAATATCTATTCAACTCTTTTGACCATTTTTAACTGTATTGTTTTTCTTATTGTTGAGTTTTGAGAGTTTGGATATGTCCTAGATATGAGTCCTTTGTCAGAAATGTGTTTTGTAAATATTTTCTGCCAGGCTGTAGCTTGCATTTTCAGTCTCTTAACAGTGTCTTTCACAGAACAAAAGTTTTTAATTTTTCTGAAGTCCAATTTTACCTATTTTTATTTATGCTTTTAATGTCATATCTAAGAAATCTTTGCCTAACATAGGGTCACAACTATTTACCCTATGTTTTCTTCTGGAAGTTTCATAGGTTTGTGTTTTATATTTAGGCCTATGATCCATTTTTAGTTCATTTTTATAGAAAGAACAAGGTGTGAGTCAAGATTTACTTTTTGTATATCAATGTCCAATCATTTCAGATCAATATTGAAAAGACTATACTGTCTTTACTGAATTGCCTTTGACCATGTATGTATAAGTCGATTTCTAGACTCTCTATTCTGCCCCCATTTATCTATGTGTCTGTTCTTTCATCAATGTGACACTGTCCTGATTACTTAGGTAAGTCCTGGAATGCAATATTCTGAGTTCTTTAACTTTGTTCTTCTTTGTCTGCTTTGGCTATTCTAGTGCCTCTGACTTTCCATATACATTTTACAAACAGTTTATTGATATTTATTTTAAAAATCCTAAAGGGGTTTTGATTTGGATTTGTGGAATCTCTGTATCAGTTTGTTCAGAATTGATATCTCAACAATATTTAGTCTTTGTGTTAATAAACACAGTATATGTCTCTATTTAGGTCTCCTTTGATTTTTTCAAGAGTGCTTGTAGTTTTAAGCATATGAGTGGTTCACATTGATAGTATCTAAGAATTTCATGTTGGTGGTGTTACTGTAAATGACACAGTGTTTTAACGTTTGTCTTCAGTTGCCCATTGCTAGTATACAAATTTGTATATTGTCTTTGTATCCTGCAATCTTTCTAAAACTCACTCATGAGTTCTAGTAGCTTTGTAGTAGTTTCCTGAAGATTTTATGTCTAAAATGTTAAGGAAAAAAATACATTTTAAACCAAGAATAAAAATTCTATTGCATATTTTAAAATCAGGATTGGAAGGACAAAGATTGTCTCTGATTATGCAGTTCTATTTACAGGATGATATAGGTAGCTTAGCGGGCCAAGCTTTGAATCTCAAACATGTGGGTGTTGAATCCTTATCCACTTGCTGCTGCGTGTGATCTGAGATGCCTTGACTATGTTATGGGCTTTTTCATCAAAGTCTATGCTTTAACAACAGAAAGCATCTTCCAGACATATCATAGGGATGAGCAAGTACAATTCATGTGAAATCATTCAGAGATATAAAGTTCAGGATAATAATACTAGTGTCGTCCAGAAAAATCAGGAAGTCTTCTCTTGTAGAGCACATGACCTGTCATGATATAGCCCGTAGCAGGATTCGTCCATACATACCCCCAAAGGCATTACCACATCACCGTGGAATAAGGCTGCAATGCTAGACACCACAGTGCTCCTGATAAGGGCCCGGCTTGTATAAAAATGGTTAGAGTGGCAGGAAGTTGTTATAACTGGAATAATTCTTATGGCAGCTATGTCTCCAAAAATATTACGAAGCAAGAAAAACATTTGGCTGGAGGTGTGCGAACTGAGATTCTCGGGGCGTAGGAGCTGTGTGTAGAACAGAGTCCAAAGGAGTAGTCATACCCGGGGTGGATCAAAGGAAGAAGCAGAGGAGGTAGACAGATGGAGGTGGCTTGGCTACAAAGAAGTGTGGAGTTTCTTTCCCTTCCTCTTGAGATCCACCAAGACACAGATTTCCAGCTTTGCAAAAGCAGAAAGCAGGCAGAAGGAAGATCTCCAGTCCGCGGGGAATGGCAGCACTTTTAAAACTTTGAGATTGATGAGTGGTTAATTAGACCCTCAGCCACTCCTATGGTAAGTCATGATGGATGCCAAGACAGCAGTAAGGGGTTGTGATTTTCTTGGTTTTCTTCCTTGTGCACCAAAGACACAGAGATGGAGCTGGTCTCTTGTTTTATTTTTAAAGCTTTGTGGGCTCTACATTTCATGTATGTATTTGAAATGCTGAGCTAGTGCAGATCATAAACCTAATCACAGCCGGTGGGCAGGCAGCTTCTGCCAGGTAGGCAGATGAAGACGGGAGAGTCAAAGAGCTCCCGCAAGTGTTAGCCATGACGAGAATTCCACTCACCTTTGGTATTCTGCAAGCATCTCTCCTGAGTAGATAGATAGTGAATGCCCTAGGTCCCAATTTACTCTTGAAGAGTTGTTAAGCAGTGTTACCTTTTTTGATTGGTTTGGAAATATGTATTGTACTAAGGATATGTCTGGCAGGGAGGACCAAGGCCTGGCTCTGAGGCTCTGAATATGTAAATGTGTAGCTTTCTCTTGCTCTCTCTCTCTCTCTCTTTCTCTCTAGCTCTCATTTTAGGCCCCAGAAACTAGACACATTTGCTGTCTTTGCAGAAGGTGTGACCTCCAGAATGACAACCATGTCTCACTGTTGCTTCAGCAAGGCTGCATAGTAGACACTCCATAAATGTTTGTCCCTGCAAGTCAGGAAAGTGCACTTTTTATTATTGTAACAGACACAATTGTAATTGTATTCTGATGTTTTTTATTGAATTCTTAATTGAAAATTATTTTCTCCTGTAAGTCATGAGAAGCTACTTGGAAATCTAAGTACCTAGGTGAGCTCATTGAAACTGTAACTTTATCAGAATGTAGGGATAGCCAAGGTGTTAAAAGAGTTTGTAACCTTTAGGACAAATTGCAGTAAACCAAAGCTCCTGAATGAACTATTTTGAAGGAGAAGTACTATGTTAAACTTGCATTTTGGTTTGCAGTATTTGCTCAGGCTGCTGACATACAGCCCTGATGCTCAAGATGATCTCTGAATTTCTTTTTTTGTTTGTTTGTTTTTAGACAGAGTCTCACTCTGTCACCCAGGCTGGAGTGCAGTGGTGCAATCTCAGCTCACTACAACCTCCACCTCACAAGTTCAAGCAATTCTACTGCCTCAGCCTCCCAACTATCTGGGATTACAGGCACCCACCACCACACCCAGCTACATTTTTTGTATTTTTATTAGAGATGGGGTTTCTCCATGTTGACCAGGCTGGTTTCGAACTCGTGACCTCAAGTGATTCACCCAACTCGGCCTCACAAAATGCTAGGATTACAGGCGTGAGCAACCATGCCTGGCCATCTCTGAATTTCCAATTTAATGTTAGGCCAGTAAGCCGTTTGCATAATTTGTGTTTTTTAATAAATACTAATTAATTATAGCACATGCAAAACAAGGGCATTCACCTTGTTTGATAGAGCTAAGGAATCGGTTAGGATTATACAGTATACGGATCATTGCCCTTAGTATTTAAAAGGATAATAAATAATGATTTTCACATGGGGCAGGGGTGGGGATTGGAAGGTAGTGTTGACAAAAATGGTATCTACAATTTATCTATACATACAAAGGCCCATACTTGATTTGAGTATGTTGAATAACATTAATAATATTAAATAATTAAAGTATTTATGAATATTGATATTTTTAATATTTTTCCTTTTAGAATATTTATCACAGAAAATGTACAGTATTACATTCCAAATTATGTCATATAATAAATAATAAGTGACAATTAACTGAGTTCTTGGGCAAGTCATTGGGAGAAGGATATGAGGGTTACATGATCACCACAGTCACTTCCACCTTTAAAATCTTGAGTCTATAAATAAATACAGATCCCAATAAATCGTTATTTTATTTCTTTAAAACACTTACAAAGTGCTTATTATATACCAGGCACTGCATTTAAGCATATTACAAATATTTACTCATTAAATTCTCATGGTAACACTGTAAGATAGGCTCCTGTCTGTTTTAAGCTCTTCAGCATTCTTGTCTGTAAAGATGGGCTGTTAACATCATTCTCCCTTTACAGAGGAGGAAACTGAGAAACAGAGGGGTAGAAGAATGTGCCCACTAACAGCTAATAAATGGTAGTAGGAATTACCCAGACAAGAACACATGACATTTGGATGGGCTTGTTTGAACTTTTAGTTTTTTTAAAAAAACTAAATTAATGTGCAGAAAAGCCATCTTCCCCCTTCCCCACCCCACTCTATGAACCCCACTGCAATCTTAGTGTTGCCAGTGGAGCCATTTCAGGTTCTTGTCTTTGCCACACAAAAGAATTTGAAAGCAAGAACAAAGTGAAAATGTAGCAGATTTATTGTAGAGCAAAAGCAAGAACACACTCAAGAGAGGAACAGGGACAAGGTCAAAAGAAGGAGCCGCGCCCAACATGGCCAGGGCTCACGTACTAGACGAATAGGTATAATGAAGGCATGGAATATTCTATACCAAGGGAATGGGTTTTCCAGGAAATTGATGGGCAGTTTTTGGAATTAGAGTGCCACCCTTTTATTGACTAAGTATTGTTAATCCGGAACCGCCATGGCATTAGGTGCGTGATAGGAGTGGGTTGCCCTTACCCATGGAAATTTTATGGTAATGGGGGCGTAATGCAGCCAAGGTTTGGCAGTCATTCATTTGCATAATTTGTGTTTTTAAATATATACTAATTAACTGTAGCATGTATATCTTGCATTTACCCTGTTGTGGCCAGTTTCTTCTTTGTTACATTCTTATCTGTGCCTAAAGCAGGATGGCTGCTGCCTGTCTTTATTGGTACAGCCTGTTGTAACCATTCCTTTCCACTAGGAAGTGGGTTCTTGCACTAACCTGTTTGGCCCTATTTGTATTGCTTTTAGCTTCCTGCAAGTAATCATGTCTGTTCTGTGGCTAGCTGTCTGCCTCACTAGTCTATAGAGTTTGGGGACAGGCTTGAGGTATAGTCAGGAACAGACATAATAGGTTCAAAGATAGGGGATTTTGCTAGTATATATTATTTTGTATAAAAAATGATTTTATATATATTTTAATGGCCTCTTTTATGATCTTTTTCAACCAGGTACTCAGGATGACTTTTATATGCCTAAGCTTTCAGGAAGAATGTGTAAGAAGATACAAAATCAGGGAGGAGATTGAGGGGAAGAGAGAGACTTTATATTCTTGTTATTCACTTCTCTATGTATATTTCAGGTGTTTGTATTGCATTATTAAAAACATTAGCAATGTTTTAAAAAATGCCTTGCCTTGCAGATGCTAATGGCTAACATTTAGTGAGTGTTCATTATGCATGAAGTTGTGTGCTAAACTCTTTACATTGATCTCACTTAATTTTCATAACAGCCTATGAATAACAGGTGTTGTTCAGAATTGAGGGTGAGCTGAGTCCTCCTGGTTTGAGCAGCTGGGTGGCAGAGATACCCTTCCCTGAGGTGGGGAACAACCATGAAGGAGGAGCGAGTCAGGAGGGAAGATAGGGTGGGCTGAGGTGTTGGGTGGGTGAGGTGCCAATGTCCAGTGTGCAGTAGGGTGCCCGGCCTGGAGCTGGGGATGGAGATGTGAAGTCACCAGCATGTGAGGAGGAAGGCCCTGAGAGTGCATGAGGTCACTCAGGGACAGCTGGGACAGTGAGGAGAGGACTAAGAGTGGATGCCGGGGAATCCTCTCTACGGGCAGGCAGGGGAAGGGGAAGGAAAGAAGCCCCAAGTGAAAAGAAGCCCCAAGGAAAGAAGCCCCAGGGGAAGGGGAAGGAAAGAAGCCCCCTCAATGTGAGTGAGGGGTGGGCTCCTGAGAAGCCGGTTCCCGCCAGGCTGCTTTGCTCAGCCTTCAGTTCTTGACCCTCTCTCAGAAATCGCTAGTCATGACCCTCACTTGAAGCTGGACCAGTTCTCACTAGAAAAATTACCTGGATCTGATGCAATTATTGTAAACAGTTACAATAAAAAGCTAAGGACACCCCACTCGATTTTCCAATACAAGCACATGTGAATATAAAATTGGTCTGAAGTTCCACAAACTAAAGAGGTCCAAGAAAACCTGGACTTTTTTTTTGTTTTAAGTTCTTTCCCCTGGGCTACTTTGGCCATCATTTTTTATTGAATAGCCAAGAGAGCATATGCTCTTCCTTGAAGTCCTGATGATTAAAGCACATAGCTTATTTACATTATTTTCTTGCACAAGCTAAATGAAATTCACACAGTTCCACATAGATATCGTGTCCCTGGACAGCATACATATACTTAATTTTCTTTGTATGGCTAGAGCCCTCAATGTTTAACTGCTTTTCTTCCACACCTCAACTAATGTCCAGGGGCAGTTCTTTTGGGGTTTATGGACTGGAATAGAGGTCAGTATTCCTGCTGCAGCCTGACCACTCGGCAGAACATCAGAGGGAAAAGCTGAACAGAGGTGTGGCCTTCCCTGGCTGCGTGGTGGCACGGTGACACCACCTGCTGACTTCTGACTTCTGACTGTCCTCTTTCTTTTTCCTGCCCCCTGCCCCCAGTGCGCCCGACACCCTCCCTGTGGATGGCCTGTGATTGTTGAAAGGCCCCACCCTCATGGAGTTACATACCAGAATTGTCTCTTTGGCATTAGTGTATCCACCTCTGCTCTCCAGAATCTGCGTTTTCCAACAGTCCGCCAGCATGGAGACCTTTCCCATGCCCTGCAGCTACAGCCCGAGGAGGAGGAGCTGCTCCCTGACTTGCCTTTGATCCCTAGGTTAAGAACACATCCTCAGTGACTTAGGTTCCTGAATGTCTTGGAGGGCCCCACCCGGAACACTCCCCAGCAGGCCGGGCTAGGACATACATAGGAGCCTGGGTGAGAAGTTCAGGCTGCTAGGCTTTAATCAGAATTGTCTGTAAGAGTTGAACTCATCATGCCCCTGGTTGTTATTTCTCTCAAGCCTTTGGCAGGAATATTAGAAGTATCACAGGAAACTGGTCATTAAATCAACACGAGAGACTTCATGACCAGTCTAAAGTCTGGCAGTTTAGATGTCAAATGGGAATCTAAACTACAAAGAAGGAGAGAGTCCTATTGTTTTCCTATACATCTGTAGGCAGAGGGCCGCTGGGTGTCTCTCCAGGCTTCTGTTTCAGCTTGAGTCAAACGCCCCTGCTGTTCTGGGCCGGGGCACCTCCCAGCCACCCTGCAATACTCAGGGCACACAGGCTGCTTACCATCCCTCCCGGCACACAGTTGCCCAGCATTTCTCTGGTCCTTCTTCCTGGTCCCTCCGTTCCTGCACTCCTGGCCATCCTCCCAGGCCCTGGGCATCCCTCTCTGGCTCTTTTCCTGTGTGCCCAGGCAGTCTGTGCACAGCTCGATTTTCTGCTGACCACCGCCTTACTTCCATTAGGGTCTGCTGACCATGCAAGGGACTTTCTACCAATTTCCAAGTGCTCAACAGTGGGGATGGCATCTTAGTCAGTGGTATATCATGGGTGCTTGGTGTCACACGGCCTTGTACTGAGCAGGACTTCCATAAACATTTGTTAAATTGAACTGGAACCTGGAAAAAAACAGCCTGTCAGTTCTCAAATTACTTGATGGCATCTTCATGTTAGAGAAGACTATGTGGTGATGAATTCTTCACTTTCTCCTCAAAATAACCTAAATCACCCGCCTTCTTAGCTAGACATTTTAAAAGAATGTCCGTGCCTTTCCTAATTCTGCCCTCATGAACTGCTCAATCCAAAAAGTGTTTTTAGGCTTTATCACTTACTCTTTCTTAAAGATTTGATACAGCCACCCAATTGCTCCCTCCTTTTTTTTAATGCTCATTCTGTTATAGGCCACGGGCTCTTCGGCTCCCCATGTAATATGGGAATTAACGCGGGACCAGGCAGATTTCCCAGACTAGGCTTTTATTTCAAGGCTTGTGCTTGAGCACAAGGGAGACAGCAGAGGCCCAAGGATCCTCCAGCTAGTTCCCCAAAAAGAGCTGGGAGGGATTTTTTTTATTAGGCAGAGAATTGACATCGGAGCAGGTATGTGGGCTGGGCTGGGCAAAGCCCATGGTGGGTAGGGGATGAGTAGGTCACGATGGTTATCTTGAGTAATGGGCCACCTTGAGGTCTGGCTGGAGGCAACAAGGCTGTACATTAGTTGTTCCTCATTCCTTTCTGAGGTGGGACACTGCAAACTTGGTTCAGTGTTTGGTTTCCTAAGGCCAGTTCCTGGAGTTCTTTAAGTAAAAGACAGGGTAAAACTTTATAAGAGCACAGAAGAATGGCTATTTTTTTTTTTTTTTGTATGACTGAAGCCTCAGGGTTAGCAGGAATAGTGTCAGCAAAGTAGTAGCATGGGTTTTGAGAAGAGAAGAAGAAAAAAAATGAAAAAAACATGTGAAGGAGGAGCCTCTCACCACTCCCATTCTATCTCAATTCCAGGGTCCTAGGACACCATCTTCAGCTAGTTGTTGTCGACTCCTACAACTCTGACTGCGCCTTCCCTGAACCTGGCTCCCTTCCTTGGCCCATGCCTTAACCACTGGAATTCTCCAGAGTTCTGGATTTCCCCTGGATGATTGACTTTAATTATTATGTATCTTCTGTGTATATCATCCATATGTGGATCACTCCCAAGTGGGTCTGAATGTGACAGGGCCCCTAAAATTTAACATATCCAAACATGAGCTCATGATCTCCCCCATATCTTAGCTCCCTGTCGACTTCCCTATTTCCCTGTTTCCTCTGTGTTTAATGGCATGTTCAGCAAAGTCTGAAATCTGGGAGTCATCCTCTGTTTCTGCCTCTCTGCAGCTTCCATATCAACCAATGGCCGAGTCTCTGTCTTCACGCAGACATCCCACTCTCACTCCCCTTTTGCATCTCTCTGCCATCTCTCCCCTGGACTATTAGAACCATGTTATAATTATTTCTCTTTAATTCCTTCTCCATCCTGCTGCCAGTTACATTTCTAAAATGCAAATCTATGTTACGCTCCTGTCTAAATCCTTCAATAGCTCCTCATTGCACCAGATTGCTCCTAACATCTTCATTTGAATCCTGTGTGATCTAGCCCCTGCCTGCTTGTCCAGGCTTATCCCTCGATATGGTTTGAATGTCTGTCCCCTCCACATCTCACATTGGAATTCAATTCCCAGTGTTGGAGTTGGGGCCTGGTGGGAGGTGTTGGCTCATGGAGGCAGATCCCTCATGAAAGGTTTAGTGTCATCTTCCTGATGTTGAATTCTCCCTCAGTTAGTTCACGTGAGATCTAGTTATTTAAAAGAGCCTGGAATCTTCCCCTTTTCTATCTCTCCCTCCTGCTTTCACCGTGTGGTATGCACACCCTCTCTTCACCTTCTGCTGTCATGGTAAGATTCCTGAGGCCTTACCAGAAGCAGAGGCCAACACCGTGCTTCTTGTACAGCCTGCAGAGCCATGAACCAAATTAAACTTCTTTTCCTTATAAATCAACCCAGTCTCAGGTATTCCTTAATAGCAATGAAAACAGACTAACACCCCTTTTCATATATTTGCAATTCCTGGATTATACCCTGCTATTTTGTGCCTATTTTTTTTTCCTGTAATTCTCCTTGCCTAGGCAGCAAATTTCTCTTAATCCATCATAGGTATGCTCAAATATTACCTCCTCTGGGAGATGTTGTCCCTATGCTCTCAGAAAGTGAGTAGCTTCTTCTCTTTTTAATCGTGTTTCTATCCCACATGGGACCATGAGATTCTCAAGGGCAGGGACCATATCTTTTTAAATACTGTATTCCCAGCACCTAACTTATTCCTGGTACACAGCACACTGTCGGATGAACGAATCTTGGCTTCTTCTCTTCTTGTTGACTTTCCCATTAGAACCTCAAGTTTCACTCTTAAAATGAGACTACTATTTCACATTTGCTAGCGTATTAGCCCTTCTCAAGGATTCTGAAGACAACAGTAAAAATTAACAGGTTGTGGCAGCAGTATCATTATCTTCTGAAAGGGTCAAACTGCTGTGTTTAGGTTAACACATGAATCCAGTTTGCTCAAAACATGAAGAGGACAGGCTTCATCATGTGCCATGGGTTTTCTCTTCCCATGGAGAAAGTAGAGAGGGTATGGAAACAAGTGTTTATTGAATAGCCTGTGCTGGGTACATGACATAAGCTCTCATTTCCCAGGCCTTCCTAAAATTTTTCTTAAGTAGACAGGAGCAGATAAATCACTTGGCAGAAAGAAGTTCTAGCTTGGCTGCTCACTAATGTGTGGCTGCCTTGAGCATATGGTCCCCTCAGAGACTTTATCTTCTCATCTGAAAATAAAAGCATCAGTCCAAGTGGTCCCTAGTGTTGTCCAGGATCTAATGTTTCCTTAGCAAACATTATCTGAATGGATTGGCTCTGAGCCAGGGCCTGTACTAGGCATGAAGAATGCAAATAAGATGCAACTCATAGCCTGTCATACTCAGTGGTGGAGAATAATTCTGCTATCCTGACTATACAAGGTCTATTGTAACTACTTAAAGTCAATCACTGATTGGACCTATATGAACAAAGCATGCTCAGTTCAAAAAGAAAAGCCTACCGAGCTATCATGTATAAAACTTCCTTCTAGGATTTATGGGGATTAGAAGAAGAATAAATTATGGTCCCTGTCTCAATCAAGGCTCCAATCCAATGGAGGACACACTATTCATGCTGCAAATACATTCTATAATTGAAATTTTCATCCATGCAGGAACAGTTTTCCAAGGAACCAGTATTAGACCAACTCAGATTATCTGAAGGATTTTATATTACTTATGATTAAGTTAAAGGGAAGCAGATACTGGGGCTAAATATTTGTCCTAAATGCAGATTGGCTTCACTCACACGAGAATTTTGCAGTGGTTTTGATAAAGTGTGATGAATACTTCCACTGTGACATATTCTTTTACTTGAGGCAGTCAGATCTTAAAGAGGTGTTTACATCTGTCAGGGATATGTTTCATCCAATTTGTATTCTTACAGAATCTAGCCATTGTTTATTTTACCTTGTGTAAGCTAAATCACAGGCCAATGCTATACTGTAATGGGAATATATACCTAGTTTCAGACAACCATAGACTATTTTCCCCTTTGGCTTATGGCAAGATTCAGAAGGAAGATTTGGATGGTTGTTTGAAATCTACCTAAAATGTCCAAGATGTCTTCAAGGATGATGACTTTGTTAGTAGGAATGGCAACTAATGAGCAAGTAAACCAAGAACAGAAGACACATAGATAATTTTACATCAGTAATTTCAAAGTCCAAAAAATGAAATTGTTTTAAATGAATTAAAAAAGACTTCATTTTTAAAAATTGACTTTGTTTCTTAGAGAATTTTTAGGTTCACAACAAAACTGAGCAGAAACTACAGAGAGTTTTCATATATAGCCTGTTCCCACACAGGCACAGCCCCCCGCCCACTCACTATCAACATCCCCCACCAGACTGGTACATTTTCTAGAATCAATGAATCTACATTGACATATCATTATCACCCAGATTCTCCATAGTGTACATTAGGGTTCATACTTGGTGTTATATATTCTGTGGGTTTTGGCAAATGCATCCACCATTATAGTATCATAGAGAGTAGCTGCATTGTCCTAAAAATCCTCTGTGTTCCACCTTTCCACTCCTCCTCTCCCCAACCCCTGGCAACCACTGATCTTTTCACTATCTCCATAGTTTTGCATCTTTTAGAATGCCATATAGTTGGATCATAGAGGATATAGCCTTCTCATACTGGCTTCTTTCACTTAGTAATATGCACTTAAGTTTCTTCTATGTCTTTTCATGGCTTGACAGCTCACCTCTTTTTACTGATGAATAACATTCTATTGCCCACATGGACCACAGTTTATCCATTCACCTGACATATCAGTTGTTTTCAAGTTTTGAAAATTATGAAAAAGCTACTATAAATACCTACGTGCAGGTTTGCATGTGGATGTAAGTTTTCCATTCATTTGAGTAAATGCCTAGAAGTGCAATTTCTCGAGTATATGATAAAAGTGTGTTTGGCAGTAAGAAACTGCCCACTGTCTTCCAAAGTGGCCATACCATTTTTCATTCCCACCAGCAATGAATGAGAGTTTCTGTTGCTCCACATTCCCACCAGCATTTAGTGTTGTCAGTGTTTTAGATTTTTACCTTAGATATGTGGTGGTATCTCAAGGATGTTTTAGTTTGCAATTCCCTAATGACATGTGATGTTGAGTGCCTTTTTAAAGGCTTGTTTACCATATATTCATCTCCTTTAGTGAGGTGTCTGTTCAGATATTTTGCCCTCTTTTTAACTGGGCTGTTTGTTTGCTTATTGTTGAGTTTTAAGGGTTCTTTATATATTTTAGCTAATAGTCCTTTAACAGAGATATACTTTGCAAATATGCTCTCTCTGTATATAGCTTATCTTCTCTTTCTCTTGAAAGTTTTTTTCTCTGAAAGAACTAAGTAGAAGTATTGAATTTTAATGAAGTCTGGTTTATCAGTTATTTCTTTCATGGACCAGGCCTGTGGTGTTGAATCTAAAAGGTCATCACTTTATTCAAAGTCATGTAGATTTTCTCCTATGTTATCTTTTTGGAGTTGTATAGCTTTGTGTTTACACTTATGTCTATGATTCATTTTGAATTAATTTTTGTGATGATATAAGGTCTGTGTCTAGACTAATTTTTTTTTGCATTTGAATATCCACTTGTTGCAACAGCATTTGTGGAAAGACTACCTTTTATCCATTGTATTGCCTTTGCTCCTTTATAAACGTAAGGTGACTCTATTTGTGCGAGTCTGTTTTGGGTTCCTCATTCTGCTCCATTTATCTCTTTGCCTATTCTTTCACCAGTACCATACTATCATGATTACTATGGCTTCATAGGAAGTCTTGAATTTGGATAGTGTCAGTCCTCCAGTTTTGCCCCTTCATTATTGTGTTGGTTATTCTGAGTCTTTTGCTCCTTCATATAAACTTTAGAATCAATTTGCTGATATCCACTGTTTTGGTTTTTTGTTTGTTTGTTTGCTTGTTTAAAACTGGACATTTTAAATATTGTAATATGGCACCTCTTGAAATCAGATCTTCTCTTCCCAGGGTGGTCATTGTTGCTATCTGTTTAATGAATATCTGGAACTAATTCTCTAAAGTCTGTATCCCTTGTTGTATCCACTGAAGTGTCTACTCAGTTAATTTAGTAATCAGCAAATGATTGGACAGAGATTTTCTTAGATACCTTCAACCAATCCCTCAGTCTTTGCTGAGGGGCTCTTTGTGCATGTTACAATATGGCTTCAGTGCTGCAGCAGGGAATTAATAACTCTGCCTTAGCCTTGATTTCCTGCTTGTGCAGATCATCAAGGTCAGCTAAAGGTGGAAGATTAGGACCAGCTCAGGTCTTTCCTGGGTATACACACAGTTCTGCACATGTACTTGGCCTTCTAGATTCCTAGGAATACATTGGAACTTTTCTAAGTCCCCTATGGACATCTCATTCTCCCAGATATTCTTTTTAAGCTTTTTGGTTAGCATCTTGTTTGGATCAACTGTTATTACCATTTCAGGCAACTGCCATGTTGACTAATTACTACTGACTGTCTTTGACAAACACCCTGGGTATAAGCTAGTTTCAGTAATGATTTGAGTCAGGTTAAATAAAGACAAGCGCTGTGAATTGGGGGTTTTCAGGGAATTCCCAGACAGCTCAGATAATGACAATTCCTTGGTAACGGAGTTTTGGGGAAGCTCAAACATGTTCTTCCCTCTCCAGTGGATGCAAGGCTACTAGTTTTCACAGCTACTCTGATGGTGATGCTGTTGATTTTCAAAGCTCCTGAAAAGCTGGGGAAAAGGGCATAGGAATAGGGTGGGTTTGAATGTCACAAAGCTCACTGTCCTTACATATGTTTAACCATTTTTCTTAAATAGACACTTAGTGTTACTTAGTTTGTTGAAAGCCCATATCAATTTACAGCTTTCTTAAAAAGTTGATTTTGACAATATTTGCCAGTACTTTTGTTGATTTTATGAAGAAGTGGGGTTTTGGAGGTTTTTACTTAACCTTTTTCACTGATGTCACTCACTTGCATTATTTTTTATTCAGCTTTATTTAAATATAATTTATATTCCAAAAAATCACCAAAGCATACAATTTGATTAATTTTGTCAAATGTACAGTTACGTAACTATCACCACAATCATGACATAAAACTTTATTTTTTCAGCTACAGGGTCCTACTATGTCACCCAGGCTGGAGTGCAGTGGTGTGGTCTCAGCTCACTGCAGCCTTGACCTCCCAGGCTCAAGTGATCCTCTCACTTCAGCCTCCTGTGTAGCTAGGACTACAGGCACGTGCCACCATGCCCAGCTAATTTTTTTTTTTTGAGATGGAGTTTCACTCTGTCACCCAGGCTGGAGTGCAATGGTGCAATCTCGGCTCGCTGCAACCTCCGCCTCCCGGGTTCAAGCAATTCTCCTGCCTCAGCCTCCTGAGTAGCTGGGATTACAGGCATGTGCCACCACGCCTGGCTAATTTTGCATTTTTAGTAGAAATGGGGTTTTACCATGTTGGTCAGGCTGGTCTTGAACTCCTCACCTCAGGTGATCCACCTGCCTTCACCTCCCAAAGTGCTGGGATTACAGGCATAAGCCACCACACCCGGCTTAATTTTTATATATTTTTTTTGTAGTGACAGGGCCTCTCCATGTTGCCCAGGCTGGTCTCAAACTCCTGGGCTCAAGCGATCTGCCCACCTTGGCCTCCCAAAGTTCTGGGATGACAGGCATGAGCCACCATGCCCAGCCATGACACAGAACATTTTTGTGACCTCAAAAACTCCCCCAGTGCCAGCATTTGGCAACCACTCATCTGTTTCCTGTCACTACAGTTTTGTCTTGCCTGAAATTTTTTTGATGAGTGGAATCCTGTAGTGTATGCTCTTTGTGTCTGGGTTCTTTTACTTAGCATAATGACTCTGAGATTCATGTATAGTGTTGTATGTATCAATAGTTAGTGCCTTGAATTGTTGAGTATTCCATTGTATGGATATACCACAATTTTTATATCCATTTACCAGCTGATGGACATTTGGGCCATTTCTACTTTTTGGCTATCTTATGATTAAAGCTGCTATGAACATTCAAGTACAAATCTTTTTACAGCAAAAAAAAATTATAAAAAGTATAAATCTTTTTGTGGACATGTGATTTCTTTTATCTTGCATAAGTAGCTGAGAGTGGAATTGCTAGATCAAGTACTAAAAATATATCTAATTTTATAAGAGACTGCCAAACTGTTTTCCAAAGAGACTGTACCCTTTGGAAGTTTCAGTAGTTCTGAATCCTTGCTAATACTTAATGTTGTCAGCGTTTTTACTTTAGGTATTCTGTTGTGTAGTGGTGTCTCGTTATGATTTTAATTTGCATTTCTTTCATGACTGATGATATTGAACATCTTTTCATGTCTTCTCTTAGAAGTATCTGTTTGAATATTCTGCCCATTTGAAAATCAGGTTGTTTGACTTGTTACTGAGTTTAAGAATTCTTTAGGTGTTCTGTATATGAGTTCTTTATCAAATACATGTTTTGCAACTGCTTTCTCCAAGTAGAGAAGCAATTTGTAAGGTACAGGCAAACATCTGAGTTTAGGGGCAATAAAAGGACCCAGAGCTACAAAGTCAAATCTACTTAGAGTCTTCAGCTTTAGAAAATAATAAATAAACTTCCTGCATGTGTCAGAAAGTATAAAGCATATTCGAGTCTGTGGTATATAGAAGATGATTCCTTTGATGTCTTGTGTGTATGTCATAGATCAAAAGCTTTTCCACAGAAAAGCAGAATGGAGTGTTTTGTTTGTGCTTCCAAACCCTAATGGAAGAACAAGTTCACTAGATAAGTTCATTTTATAAATAACAGGCAATCCTTCCCTAAACAAACCTGTTACAGAGCCACCAAATGTGCAATATCAACCATTTTTTTTTCACTTCACACCCACTCTTAGGTAGACATGCTAACACACGTGGAACAGACCAAAGAGACAGGCTGAGAGCCTGCCAAAGATGGTCTCAGACGAGATGATCAGCTTCCAACTCAGCATTGCCTGGTATATCTGACACTAAGGAATGCGTAGTCAGAGGGTACATTGGAGGTGGTTGAAAATGAGGAGAGTCATTAAACATATTTCAGTCAGTGAGCGACGTGAGAAAAAGTTGAGAAATAGAACTGGTTTCAGTGTAAAGTTTTAGAAGTGGTAGTGAAACCAATTAGGAGGCTGATGCCTGACTCTTGATAAACAATGACAAGAGACTGAATTAGGGCCAAAGGAGAGGCAAGACTTCAAAGACATCATAGAGGTATAATTGACAGGATTTGGTGATCAACGAATGTAGATTGTGAAGGAGTAGAGCCTCAAGATGACATTATTTTCTAGTTTGGGTGGCCCATTGGTGATGCTCTTAGTCAAGACAAGACAGTACGTAGGAGAAACAGGTTTTGAAGAGAATGCAAAATGTGACTCTGGCCTCAGATGAGATGCCTGGGCTGGAGACAGAGGACTGGGTATCATTCGAGTCTAATTTATGTTAAGATTCTTCAGTAAGGCCATGGAGAGTAAAAAAGGATGGACCTCAGTCTGAATTCTAACAAAAAAATTAATAGTTAAGGGGCAAGTACTGCTTCGTGGCAGGAAGGAGATAGTGTCCAGAGAGATGAGATAATTCATAATCTTGAATATCAAGGATGAAAAGAATTTCAAGGAATGATCGGTACTAATTTGTGACTATTGCTATTAATAGGTCTTTGCTAAAAAGTAGCCATTGAATTCGATGGTTAGAAATTCATTGGTCAAAACTGGAAACGAGCTGGGCGCGGTGGCTCACGCCTGTAATCCCAGCACTTTGGGAGGCCGAGGTGGGTGGATCACGAGGTCAGGAGATCGAGACCATCCTGGCCAACATGGTGAAACCCCATCTCTATTAAAAATACAAAAATCAGCCTGTGTGGTGGTGTGCACCTGTAGTCCCAGCTACTCAGGAGGCTGAGGCAGGAGAATTGCTTGAGCCTGGGAGGCAGAGTTTGCAGTGAGCCGAGTTTGCGACACTGCACTCCAGCCTGGGCAACAGAGTGAGACTCCGTCTCAAAAAACATACAAACAAACAAACAAAAGAAACGACAGGAAACAGCTCAAATGTCCATCAGCAAGAGAATAGGTAACCCAATTGTGTGTCTTCATACTCAGGAACTAAGCTGAATGATTATTGGTATACTCAACAACATGAGTCAATCTCACAAACGTTGTGTTGAATGAAAAAACAGTCACTCAAAAAATACATACTATATAATTCTACTTACACAATGACCAAGAAGAAGCAAAACTAATCTATGGATGATAGAAGTCAGAAAGAGGGGCTGGGCACAGTGGCTCATGCCTGTAATCTCAACAAAATGAAAGAAATGCTGGGTAACATCTTTGAGAGTCCAGCTGAGGGTGAAAATCAAAATGTACTTATTAGCACAGGCTGCCATGATGGAACACCATGACCGAGTGGCTTAAACAACAGAAATTTATTTTCTCACGGTTCTGGAGGCTGGAAAGTTCAAGATCAAGGTGCTGGCAGGGTTTGGCTCCTGGTAAGGGTCCTGTGACCTGTAGATGTCTGCCTTCTCACTGTGTCCTCACATGCAGAGAGAGAGAGGGAGCTCTCTGGTATCTCTTCTTACAAGGACACTAATCCTCTGGGATCAGAGCTCCTCCCTGGTGACCCCTTTACCCTTAATCACTTCTTTACTCCAAATCAATCACGTTGGACATTCACATATGTGAATGGAGGGCTTCAACGTATGTGTTTTGGAGCGGCATAGTTAGCCTATAGCATGTATAATGTGATGTGAGTTATTTTCCACCTATACCCAACCACCTGAGATCAGGAGAGAAGATACACGGTTGTGTTGATCCATATTTGGAGGTTAACGGGATAGACTTGATGCAAGGTCAAGGTGGCAAACGATTGGAGGAGATAGTGAAAGTATGGCTAAAATGATCGGCCATGGATTCCAAGAACAGTAGAAAGAGAAGCCAGAAAAGGGCTGGGTTTAGATTAGGGAAAAGGCAGGGATTGGTAGGCTTAGTGGTAGAGTCCTCTCAGGTCAGGAGGCTGGAGCACAAATGGGAACTACTATATAGCATACCTTCTGTGGGTGCAGTACTGTCTTAGGACATAATTGGTTGTTCCTGCAGTTTCAACTTTACTGGAAATAAAGGAGAATTATCAAACTGGAGAGATTTAAATTCATTAGTGAAAGTAATCATCACATTTTTCTTTCCTTTTAGACGACTAAATACGTTGAACAAGTGTGCCTCAATGAAACTTGATGTGAACTTCCAAAGGAAAAAGGTAGGTGCCCACACCTTAATAAGAATGTGGCTATGCCAGTGAATGCCAGAAGTTTGAGACCAATCTGAGCAACATAGTGAGACCCTTGTGTCTACAAAAAAAATAATAATAATAAATTAGCTGGGCACAGTGGCTTGTGCCTGTAGTCCCAGCTATCGAGAGGCTGAGTTGGGGGCATTGCTTGAACCCAGAAGATTGAGGCTGCAGTGAGCCATGATCATGCCACTGCACTTCAGCCTGGGTGACACAGTGACACCCTGTCTCCAAAAACAAAAAAGCAACGTGAACCTAAGCAAAATTTTGAAATGCCTGACCATCCATGTGTATTCTCCATGTCCCATTTCATCATAACCACCTAAATAAGTCTATTATAAACTAAGACTGAAATCTATTTGTTTTACCATTTCATTTTGCTTTCTTTTTTTATTAGAGGGTTTGCGTAAAGATGTAAAATATCTCGGTGCTTTATGGTGATCTTTCAGAAGTGTCCGTTATAAATATCAACCCCTTATTGGACTCAAATGCTTCACAGCAGTGAGTAGATTAAAAGTTCAGAAAGGATCTGGGGGTCCATGGCGAGTGTCTTCTGGCTCATTTTTTCCAGTAGTGTTTTACTTCATGCATGTGTCAAGATGCCCCCACTATCAGGCAGATTCAGCTGATAATGTATGAGGGGGCCCAGGGACGGTGTGACAAGATCCTGAACTCTGGCTCATCTTTCACCATTCTCCCCACTGTGTACTTTTCTCTAGCCACAAGGAATTCGGTTCAGTCCGAAAAGTCACTAAGCTCCCTCCCCATCACAGGACTTGCCATGTGCTGCTTCCTCTTTATGGATAAGACTAGAGATTTGAGTTTTGAAATAAAGCTGTACTTTATTGAATATGTACTCTTTTCTAGGAACTAGATTATGTACTTACCACACATTATCTCATTTAATCCGCTGAGATGAGGCTTCTCTGTTTTCTCTATAAGGAAGGTAAATCTTGAACAGGCTAAGTCATTGCCCACGATCTTGCAGCTAGCGGCGGAGCAGGGTTTCTACCTCGGAGGTGTCTGATTCCAAAACCAAGGCTCCTAGCCAAAGTGCTGTACAGCCTCTCTTTTTCACTGAATTGATTCTTTTTAGGAAATTCAGAATTAGGGTCCTTAACTACTTTTTTCATTTAACATCTCCACTACGTAGCAACTCAAGCCTCCATATATTTTGAAGGATCAGAGAAAAAATCTTTGAATCAAAAGAAAGTGTTCTTGGCCAGTTGCGGTGGCTCACACCTGTAATCCCAGCACTTTGGGAGCCCAAGACAGGTGGATCATCTGAGGTCAGGAGTTAGAGACCAGCCTGACCCACATGGTGAAACCCGTCTCTACTAAAAATACGAAAATTAGCTGGGCATGGTGGCACACGCCTGTAGTCCCAGCTAATCGGGAGGCTGAGGCAGGAGAATCACTTGAACCCGGGAGGCGGAGGTTGCAGTGAGCTGAGGTTGTGCCACTGCACTCCAGCCTGACAGAGAGAGACTCCGCCTCAAAAAAAAAAAAAAGAAAAGAAAAGAAAGTGTTTTTATCCTGGTCTACACAGAGAAATCATTAAAGCCAAAGGATTTTAAGTTACCCCTTAGTAACCTAATCTTTGAAAATAACTTTAATCTGAATTTCTGCTCTAAAATAACACCAAAAAAAAAAAAGATCAAATGAATTTTGGTGGACCTCACCTTAAAAACAATTTGGGATTTGAGCTGGGAACCAAAGCTTTAAGCTGAGGAGGTAAAACAGTGAAAAACAATATCCAGAGAAATATTAAAACATGAGCAGTTTGTCCAGGCCAAAGACAAATTAAAAATGTGGGAATAAACCTCCCAACAGCTGTCTGACTGAATAGACCCCTTGAGAAGCATACATACTATTTGAAGCATGAGGGTCAGATGTTGTTTTGATTGGAACACATGGTTCCTATTAAACTGAACACAGCCATGCCTGTGTGTCTAAAGTGGGGGTCCTCAAATGGCTGGTCTATACAGCTGCCTGTACCGACCATTAGCTGCACCGCATCACAAAAGAAAATGCCAAGAAACTAATGACATGAGTTGTTTCCACACAGTGGAGTGATTGGATTTTTACCCTGTCACCAGCTTTTCAAAACCCAGAGGCGAGATGGGCTTGAATAACATTTGTTTGGCTCTTTGTGCGTTACCTCCACAAAAGCTCCTCTGTAAATTGGTCACTTCGGTATTCTGACCTTAATGTAGTCTTTATATCGCATCTAGTGGCACACACCCTTAAAGCCCCTGCTTAGCTATAGGCCTCAGAATGCATGCACTTGAATAAAATATTGCTTTTCACATTGTAAATTGGAGAGTCATGGCCTGAATTTTCAAATAAATAATGCTGACATGTGGTCTCCACCTTCTTATGAATCTCAGTAATGACCAGAATCCATGGCCAGATTGAAGCAACCACTTAGGAGACACTGTTGTGACACCCGTTTCTGTGATCTTCCTCTTACACAAGCCATAGACTTTATTTAATCCTTTATTTTACTGTGAAAAAATAGAAAAAAAAATGAATAGGAGCTAAGACTAGGCCAAATGATCACAAATAGAAAAGGAGACTTGAGAATCGAGCACCCCGTGAAAAGCTTCAGCCAACTTCAGTATTTATTTATTTGGAAGAAAAATAAGGCAGCGGGATTTCCTCTAGGTATGTCCCCATGTTAAGCCATCCAAGAAATAGAAATAGAATCCCCACCTCCAATCTGCAGAATCCCAGACTTATTTAATTCTGCAGAAAGTCATCCCCAAGTAGCTAAACTGTCTGGGGTCACAATCATTGTGCCTTGGGACTGCCGGACCTATGAAAGGGTTGCAGGTGCTGGCTCAGCAGTTTGTAGGGATAGCAAAAGCTGACACAGGGCTTCCTCCCCGCCAGGCACTACTCCTTGTCCTTAACTCCATGTCACAGTTGCAGAAATTGAAGGGCTTGGCACTTGCCCATAGCCACACAGAAATAGCAGAGGCAGAACTTGAATCCGGGTAATCTGGCACTGGACTGCTCCTCCTCACCTTTCAGAGATATTCAGAGACAAGCTGGAGTCTGGGTGAGCCTCTAGCCCTTGGCCTGAGACCTGCAAGGGTCTCATGTTTCCTCAGCAATACACTCAATTCACTGTGTATATTGTTTTTATAAGAGGCATGGTTCTTGCCATCCGTACTAAAGTCCACAATTTATTTATTGTCATCATGGCAATTGTGTTTAATCCTGTAGATTTTGGTGGGCTGACACAAGGAAGAATGTGAAAAGTCCACAAGTAGGTGATGATGATGATGAAGGCTTTTTCATGCCTGGTTAGCCATACATCTTTCTTATACATGAAATGCCACTTCCAAAGCACTGGGAGAAATGACAACACCCCTACCCTCCCACAATACAGTTTCTAACTGTTTTGCAAAGAGAAAAGGGACCCTTTAAGGATTCGAGATGACCTTCCCTGCCTCTGTAAGAGTCAGGTGGAGGAGTATTCTCGAGCTTAGCTGCACACCTCACTGGAAGACTAACAACCCAGCCAAGAGCATTTCAGGAGACAGGACACCAGCACTTCTGCCGCCTGCGGCTCGGGCTCTCCACTCCCGCGGCATTCCCAGCGGCCCATTCCTGCTTCCAAACAGGCAGGCCCGGCCACGTAGCTCCAGTTAACGTCTAAATTTCTATGTGACTATGGATGCGTTGCCTTTTGCAGCTGTGGATTCGTGTGGGTTCCTGTTTCCAGTGTAAAGATATGGCCAAATTCCATCTTTTAAAAAAAAGCCCTTCTTTATGGAATGTCTGGTTGGCATCTGTCTCTGAGGAATATATAATTTCAGTAAAGAATGTTCTCATTTTTAGAGAAAAAAAAAAAGCCAAACAGCGGAGACTCATCTAAATTAAAAA